>NW_024070186.1:6177189-6732559 GCF_014754425.2 Oryx dammah | reverse complement strand
CACAGAGACAGGGACACACACAAGGACACACAGAGAGACACAGACAGACAGGGACACAAGTAGAGACACATGCAGACACATAGACACACACAGAGATACACAAATACATACAGATATACACACAGACACACACGCAGAACACACACAGGGGACACACACAGAGACACAAGCAAACACACAGACACACAGACACGAGGACACACACATACAGAGACATACACACAGGGAAACACATGGAGACACACAGGGACACATGGGGACACAATCACACAGTTCAGCTCAGTTCAGTCCAGTCGCTCAGTCGTGTCTGACTCTTTGCGACCCCATGAATCGCAGCACGCCAGGCCTCCCTGTCCATCACCATCTCCCGGAGTTCACTCAGACTCATGTCCATCGAGTCCGTGATCGCATCCAGCCATCTCATCCTGGGTCGTCCCCTTCTCCTCCTGCCCCCAATCCCTCCCAGCATCAGAGTCTTTTCCAGTGAGTCAACTCTTCGCATGAGGTGGCCAAAATACTGGAGTCTCAGCTTTAGCATCATTTCTTCCAAAGAAATCCCAGGGCTGATCTCCTTCAGAATGGACTGGTTGGATATCCTTGCAGTCCAAGGGACTCTCCAGAGTCTTCTCCAACACCACAGTTCAAAAGCATCAATTCTTTGGTGCTCAGCTTTCTTCACAGTCCAACTCTCACATCCATACATGACCACAGGAAATACCACAGCCTTGACTAGACGGACCTTAGTCGGCAAAGTAATGTCTCTGCTTTTGAATATACTCTCTAGGTTGCTCATAACTTTTCTTCCAAGGAGTAAGCGTCTCTTAATTTCATGGCTGCAGTCACCATCTGCAGTGATTTTGGAGCCCCCAAAAATAAAGTCTGACACTGTTTCTACTGTTTCCGCATCTATTTCCCATGCAGTGATGGGACCATATGCCGTGATCTTCGTTTTCTGAATGTTGAGCTTTAAGCCAACTTTTTCGCTCTCCTCTTTCACTTTCATCAAGAGGCTTTTTACCTCCTCTTCACTTTCTGCCATAAGGGTGGTGTCATCTGCATATTGATATTTCTCCCGGCAATCTTGATTCCAGCTTGGGTTTCTTCCAGTCCAGCGTTTCTCATGATGTACTCTGCATAGAAGTTAAATAAGCAGGGTGACAATATACAGCCTTGACGTACTCCTTTTCCTATTTGGAACCAATCTGTTGTTCCCTGTCCAGTTCTAACTGTTGCTTCCTGACCTGCATACAGATTTCTCAAGAGGCAGGTCAGGTGGTCTGGTATTCCCATCTCTTGAAGAATGTTCCACAGTTTATTGTAATCCACACAGTCAAAGGCTTTGGCATAGTCAATAAAGCAGAAATAGATGTTTTTCTGGAACTCTCTTGCTTTTTCCATGATCCAGCAGATGTTGGCAATTTGATCTCTGGTTCCTCTGCCTTTTCTAAAACCAGCTTGACCATCAGGGAGTTCACGGTTCACATTTTGCTGAAGCCTGGCTTGGAGAATTTTGAGCATTACTTTACTAGCATGTGAGATGAGTGCAATTGTGTGGTAGTTTGAGCATTCTTTGGCATTGCCTTTCTTAGGGATTGGAATGAAAACTGACCTTTTCCAGTCCTATGGCCACTGCTGAGTTTTCCAAATTTGCTGGCATATTGAGTGCAGCACTTTCACAGCATCATCTTTCAGGATTTGAAACAGCTCAACTGGAAGTCCATCACCTCCACTAGCTTTGTTCGTAGTGAGGCTTTCTAAGGCCCACTTGACTTCACATTCCAAGATGTCTGGCTCTAGGTGAGTGATCACACCATCATGATTATCTGGGTCGTGAAAATCTTTTTTGTACAGTTCTTCCGTGTAGGGATACACAAAGAAACACACAAATACACACAGACATACACACAGATACACAAAGAGACACATGCAGACACACAGACACATACACACAGGGACACACAAATATACACAGACACACAAAGAGACACGCAGACATACACCTGGAAAAACACACACAGAGACACGTGTGTATGTCTGTATCCACAGACATACACACAGGGACACACACGCCTACACACACAGTCACACAAATACAGGGTCACACACAGGGACATGTACAGGCATGGGCGTTCAAAAGGAGCGCGTGCCCACAGCCTCAGGGCCCCACGTCTCAGCAGCCCCGCCCGCCTGCGGCACACTGCCTCCTCGGATCCCGCTCCATCTCAGTGCGAGGAGGCACCATCCAACCCCGTGACCCCTGGTGGCCAAAGCTGCCTAATCAAGGTCCTGCCCCTGTTGTGTGTGTTTTTAAGTCTCACTTTCTGCCGAGCCCAGATAAGAATGCAGGTCTGGGCCTCCCAGGGAACAATGGAACAAGCCAGGAATCCTGGGGTGGGGGCGAGGCAGTGATGGTTTACCCTCTACACACCCTGATTGCTGGGTGACCGACGGCCCGGGGCTCGGGTCACCCACCACCCGCCCTCTGTCTGGGGCTGTGGGCCCACCAGGTGGTGGAGATTTTCCTGGGGAGGGTTGGTGAATCAGGAACTGATAACACAACCCAGAGGCTCCCAGCACCTTCCCTGGGGAGAAAAAGAGAAAGTTAGTGATGAGCTGTGCTCCAGGAGACACATGGGCTGCCCTGCGGGAGCGAGTGCAAAGTTCCAAGCTGCCAGGGAAAAAGGATTTAGAGATGAGGAAGGAAAACAAACAAACAGGCAGAAAGAGCCAAAAGTCTGTGAGTCCTGGCAGCTGCAGGGGAGGAAACCGGGCTCCCTCCTGGCAGGAAACCTTGGCTCTCCAGCCCGGGGTGTGAATCTCGGGGCTTCTGAGCTGTGTGACCTCGGGCAGAACCACTTAACCTCTCGGAGCCACAGCTTCCTCAACCACAAAGTGAAGATTCTGACAGCGGGAGCCTTGGGATGGAGACCCGATGGGTCAACAGTAGCTGTTTACTTGAAGAAGAATGGCTTCTCCTTTTAGAGTGGTCCTTCATGGTGATCAATCTAAAAGACCTGGAGTTGAATCCACGTTCTTTGAAAATTCACGTGTGGGTCTTTACTGATTGTCATTAGAAGGGAGGTGGCGAGGCAGAGCCACAGAAAGCACAACACAGCTGAAATTACTAAAACAAACCAAGCGACCAAGCTTTACTCACTTACCTTGATGAAGCCCTGGGTGGTGGGCAGCTGTCCCAAACTCCTCCTCTCTCTTCAGCCTCGCTTCTGTTCCCAAAAAATGCCTCCAAAAATATTATTGCCCTTTCTAAGCACTCCCCACTCACACTCATGGTTCCCACCCCTGGCTGCCCGTTCAGTTCAGTTCAGTTCAGTCATTCAGTCGTGTCTGATTCTTTATGACCCCATGAATTGCAGCACGCCAGGCCTCCCTGACCATCACCATCTCCTGGAGTTCACTCAGACTCACGTCCATCGAGTCCGTGTTGCCATCCAGCCATCTCATCCTGGGTCATCCCCTTCTCCTCCTGCCCCCAATCCCTCCCAGCATGAGTCTTTTCCAATGAGTCAACTCTTCTCATGCCCATTAGATGCACCTAAAAAAACCTTTTTATATTCTTATAGAATATATGCACACATGTATATTCCAACATATGTATTTATAACTGAGTCCTTTTGCTATACATCAGAAATTAACACAACATTGTAAAGTAACTATACTTCAATAAAATTACAAAGGAAAAACCTTTTTAAAGGACCAACCCCTGATCCCCATATCAGATGAGTGCAATCTGAATTTCTGGAAGTTAGGTCTCGTGATAACTCATTTTTAGATGCTCTGAGTTGATTTCATTTGCATCGAGGGTAGAACTTGCTCTTCTAGGTATTTTTAAAGCTATTCCTTTTAAATGAGTCCATTGACCACCTCTGGCTTCTGTCAATTCTCCTCTATGTGTCTGTGATTGCTCACTCACTGTTTATTTGCATGAAAACAGGTTGAAAACAGCCATAATTCCTTCAACAGAGAACAAGTCAAATATAAATGGCACATCCAAACAACAGAAACCACCATGCAGCTATGAGAAATGAACAAGGAAGTTTTCTCTGAAAGGATGTGGAAAGTCTCCGGGGTGCATTTTTAAGTGGAAAAAAGGCAAGGTACACAACAGTGTTCAGGGAACATACCCTGCCGTCATTCCCATCGAAAGGGAAGAAGGTAGGTGTTTCTATTCATGTTGTCTTATATATGCATTTTTAAAACTGTAGAAAGATACACAATTGAACAATAGTCATTGTATGTTGAGGGGAGGCTGGGAAGGAGGAGACCAGAGTGAGAAATATTGTGTGCGATTTGGTATTTTCAAATGCCAAACATGAGATTGTATTACTAATGCAAAAGTTGAGATAAAATGAATTAAACAAGAGAAGAAATCAAGGGAGGGGGAAACGCCTAAAACTTGCTCTGGGCCTCCCATCAGATGGGAATTGCAAGCAGGAGGGTCTCTTCCCTGGATGCGCTTCCCTTGGGGTGAGGGAGGCACGGTGAACATGCAAACAAGTAAACGCAGTGAAGGTGAGGTGACGTGTGTGATGGACAGAGCAGCGAAGCAAGTTGTGGGGTCAGGGGTCAGGGGTGGGGGTGGGTGCAGGTTTTAGCAGGATGCACCTGAAGGGGTTGGTATTTGAGGAGAGCCCTGAGGAAGCGAGGGACTGGAGCTTTGAAGATATTCAGGTAGAGAGAACAGCATGTTCAAAGGCCCTGAGGCGAGGGTAGGTTCTGAAGATCCGCAGGGTGGTCAGTTTCTCTGGAGTGGCGTGACTGAGGGGGTGGTGGGTGAGGAAGTCTCAGAAGCGATCAGAGGCTGGTGGTCAGGTTCTCCAGGGCCTTGCAGGTCACTATGAGGAGGCTGGTTTTCACTGTTACTCCAAGAGGACCAGGCAGCATTGGGAGATTTGAACAGAAGAGCGATGTGATTGGATGAAGGTTTTAAAAGGAATTTCTAGCCACTGAGATAAGATTGGAATTGCAGAGAGGCTGGAAGAAGCACAAGCTGGAATCAAGATTGCCAGGAGAAATATCAATAACCTCAGATATGCAGATGACACCACCCTTATGGCAGAAAGTGAAGAGGAACCAGAAAGCCTCTTGATGAAAGTGAAAGAGGAGAGTATGAAAAAGTTGGCTTAAAGCTCAACATTCAGTAAACGAAGATCATGGCATCCGGTCCCATCACTTCATGGGAAATAGATGGGGAAACAGTGGAAACAGTGGCTGACTTTATTTTCTTGGGCTCCCAAATCACTGCAGATGGTGACTGCAGCCATGAAATTAAAAGAAGCTTACTCCTTGGAAGGAAAGTTATGACCAACCTAGATAGCATACTCAAAAGCAGGGACATTACTTTGCCAACAAAGGTCCATCTAGTCAAGGCTATGGTTTTTCCAGTAGTCATGTATGGATGTGAGAGTTGGACTGTGAAGAAAGCTGAGCGCCGAAAATTGTGCTTTTGAACTGTGGTGTTGGAGAAGACTCTTGAGAGTCCCTTGGACTGCAAGGAGAGCTAACCAGTCCATCCTAAAGGAGATCAGCCCTGGATGTTCTTTTGAAGGAATGATGCTAAAGCTGAAGCTCCAGTACTTTGGCCACCTCATGTGAAGAGTTGACTCATTAGAAAAGACTCTGATGCTGAGAGGGATTGGGGGCAGGAGGAGAAGGGGATGACAGAGGATGAGATGGCTGGATGGCATCACCGACTCAATGGACATGAATTTGGGTGGACTCTGGGAGTTGGTGATGGACAGGGAGGCCTGGCGTGCTGCATTTCATAGGGTCACAAAGAGTCGGACACAACTGAGTGACTGAACTGAACTGGGGAGACTAGAAATAGGGAGATGGGTTTAGAGAGATGGTAGATTGTGTTACTGTCCCTTTACTGTCCTGGGAGTTTCCTTTCTGGCCTTACTTGCCTCCCCCTTGCAGACTAAAGTCCCCCACCCTGTTGACATTGCACTTGAACGTGTGACTTGCTTTGGCTCAAGGGCCATTAGTACATTCTAATTCTGTTTTCTGGCAGAATCCTGACTAATTCATAGCCCAAGTCCAATGTTGCTTTTCAGTGAACATTCTGGAGTTAGAGCATTTCCCTTTGACCAGAATAAACACACATAGTGGAACAACATGAGACAAGGATGCTGAATTTCCTGATACCACGGACGCCACACCAGCCCCGGACTATCTTCCCACCTTCGGTGTTTGACATGGAAGAGACACAAACTTCTCCTTTGGTTAAACCATTGTTTTTCTTCTCCTATAGTCAAACTTAATTATAAGTGACTTTTATTTAACCAACAGAGAAGGAAAAACAACTTCTGAGACACTAAATTCTATAATCAAGTTCAAATAGCCAGAAAACGGTAGGACTCACTGTATGCCCAGTAAACCCACACTATTTCAACTACAACCTGCAAAACCCAAACTTTTAAGTTTCTAGGTGCTAAGCTATGGTTTTTCCAGTAGTAATGCACAGATGGGAGAGTTGGGCCATATAAAAGAAGGATAAAGGAGAAAGGAGCGACAGAGGATGAGATGGTTGGATGGCATCACCAACTCAATGGACAGAAGTTTGAGCAAACTCAGGGAGATAGTGAAGGACAGGGGAGTCTGGCGTGCTGCCATCCATGGGGTCACAAAGAGTCGGACATGACTGAGCGACTGAACAACCCCTTTTATATCTGTGGGGAAAGTATTTCTTTAAGTGATATTATTTAATCCAGAAAGCCTACAAGGGGACCCATAATTCGTCAACATAATGACAGAAGAATCAGCCAAAGATATTTCAGAAGCAGAGGGGTCACTAGATCTGAGGTCAGCTTGGACTAAATCAGCTCAGCCATTCTCACAGTCTAAGGCAATATGGTAGGTCAGACAGAACCCATAGGCAGCAATGTTGAGAAAGTCAAAGTGTTAGTCGCTCAGTCATATCTGACTCTTTGCAACCCCATGGACTATAGCCCACCAGGATCCTCTGTCCATGGGATTCTCCAGGCAAGAATGCTGGAGTGGGTTGCCATGCCCTTCTCCAGGGGATCTTCCTGACACAGAGATCGAATCCAGGTCTCCTGCATTGCAGGCAGGCTCTTTACTATCTGAGCCACAAGTTGTATTCATTATCTATTGCAATATAATCAATTTCCCTGAAACATAGTGGCTTAGGACAACACACATTTTTTACTGCACAGTTTCTGGGGGTCAGAAATTCAGAAGGGGCTTAGCTGGGTGGTTCTGAGACAGGGTCTCTCGTGAGATTTGAGGCAAAATGTTGACTGAGAATGAGCTCATCCGATGGCTTGATTGAGGCTGGAGGATTGGCTATGGGTGGGAATTCTCAATTCCTCACCCCACGGCCGTACCATTGGGTCATCTGAGTGTCTACCTGGCACACAGTTGGCTTTCCCTGGATTGAGTTATTCCAGGGAGAAGACAAGGATAAGGTTACCAGGCCTTTTACCACCTAATCTCAGAGATCACACACTGTCACCTCTACAACTTTCTATTGATTCACTGAGTTCAGCCTACACTCAGAGGGTGGGGAACTAAACGCTATTTCTTGAAAGGAGAGGGCCCACAGGAGACTTGTGTGAGTGGCAGGCAGAAGAATGCAGAGACATTCAACAATAACTAACCAACAGAGAGCCTTTGGCAGAGGAAGTCAAACCCGGGGAATACCGAAGCCCGCTGTACCAAAAGTGAACCTTCAGCACCCCCGCAAGAGGAAACAGGGCATCCTCTTCAGGGAGCAGTCGGAGGGCAGCGCGTTTTGCAATGCTGCTGGCGGGCGGGGAATCGTGGCTTCCTATGTGTTTATCCGTAGCCCTTAAAAGACATTTGCATTGGAAGGTACACCATAGGTACAGAAGAGTGTGTGACATGAACATACAGAGCAGGAAAAGAACTAGCTCCCACGATGGAAAAAAGCATGTCCTTAAACCACCTGAGCATCCCTCCTTGACCCCATCTCTCTTCTCCCCATTGAGAGGTAATCACTCTCTTGGCTCTGAAATAATCAGCCCCTTGCTTTTGTTCCTACTTTGGAAGACTTTTGCATGACCTCCGAACAATATATTGTTTGTCCTTGCCTGCTTTTGAAATCTAAATAAATGAAATCACATTGTATATGTTTCCCTGATATTTATTTCTTTGGCTCAATATTAAATTTATGAGTTTCATTCATGGTTGCCTGTATTTCCATGATGCGGATGTACTAAAATTGGCTTATCTGCTCTAACGTGGATAGATTCCTGGGTTGTTTCCAGTTGTTATTATTACAAGCATATTTGTAGGGACACTGTGGTTCATGTATCCCAGGGGACTTGTGGAGGGCTCCCGGTTTCCTTTGGAATTTCCCTAGCAGGGTTTTGGGTATACACTTTATCTGTTCTACTGTGAATGCCAAAGAATGCCAAACTGTTTTCCAATGAACTTGTACCAATCTCTGCTCCTACCAGTAGTGTATGAGAGCTCCCTTTGTTTTATGTCATAACCATCATGTTCTTGATTGGACTTTTTAATGTTGGCCAATATGGTGGGTATAAGATGGGTATCATTTTGGTTTTAACTGGCATGTCCTTGATTACCATGCACTTGATCACTGTCCATACATTTATTGTTTATCAAATTTCCACCCTTAAGAAGTGAGCTATTCAATCTTTTTACATATTCTTCTATTGCTTTTACCATCTGAGCCACCAGGGAAGCCTATTCTATTGCTTTTTTCTTATTGATTTACAATTGTTATACAATCTAGATACTAATAATTTGCAGGTAATGTGGCTTACAGATGTCTTCTTCCAGAGTGTAGTTTGTCTTTTCACTTTCTTTAATGATGCCTGTTACGAAAAGTTCTTAATACAACAAACTTTATCAATATTTCTTTAGCTCTTGTAGTTTTTGTTGTTGTTGTTGTTGCATTTAAAAATTGTTTTGTACCTCAAGATCATGAAGATATTTTTCTGGAGGATCTCTGAAAATCTTTGTACTTTTGCATTTTAAATCTTAGTCCTTAACCACATTTCATTGATTTTTGTGTGATATTATATAACACTATCATATTTTTCCAAATATAGATTTCTAATTGTTTTAGCTTCATTTGTTAAAAAGTCTATTCTTCACTGATCTTCAGTATCATTTATGATTATATCAGATATTCATATAGGTTGAATTTGTTCATAGACTTCTATTCCATTGATCTATTTGTCTCTTTTTGAGCCATCTTACACTGTGGTTTTTAATTACTATACTTCATAAGATTTAGTATCTGGAAGGATGAAAACTACAGAACTGGACTGTTTTTCTAAGAGTATCTTGGTTAATTGGGCCTTCTACATAAATCAGCTTGTACAATTAAGAGGAAAAAAACTTGGGAGTTTTTGATAGGGAGTGCAGTGAATTTCCAGATTTTACAAATTAACAGTCATCTTTATAATACTGAATCAACTCCATGAATATTATTCATCTTTTTATTTATTTAGATCTTTGATACCTCTCAATGAAGCATTGGTGGCAAAGAGTCAGACATGACTGAGCGACTGAACTGAACTGAATGAAGCATTATTACTTTCCTATAGAGATTTTGCATATATTTAGTAAATTTATTCTTAAGATACTACATATTTCATGTTATTGTAAATAATATTTTAAGGTTTATTTTTCTAAGTGTAATTGTTAGTA
The DNA here is from genome assembly GCF_014754425.2 of Oryx dammah. Lineage (NCBI taxonomy): Eukaryota > Metazoa > Chordata > Mammalia > Artiodactyla > Bovidae > Oryx > Oryx dammah. The sequence goes on along the minus strand of NW_024070186.1, from coordinate 6,722,875 downwards.
TGTAGAATGCCATGGACTTTTATTTCAACACTTTTGCTAAGACTTTCATAAAGTCAAACAATTAACCTTCAGAATTAATTTGGATTTTCTACATAAAACAGCCATATTTTTTGTGATGAATGAAATACTTGTTTTTTTTCTTTCCAATATTATAATTTTTATTTCTTTTTTTCTTGCCTTAGTGTTCCGGTGAGAACCCAAAATTATGTTGAATATAAATGGTAATTGTAGGCATCTTTATCTTATTTTTGACATCAAGAAAAGGTTTTCAACTTTAAACCTTTCAGTCTGACATTTGCTGTATGTTTTTACAGATAGACTTTAATAGATATGCTTTCTATTCTTAATTTGCTAATACTTAATAATATATACCTATTTTATTGCATTAAATAAATTTTGTGTCTATCAGATGATCATGTTTTGCTTCTATAGTATGCTCATGTGGGAGTTACACTAATTGATTTTCCAATATTAACCCAACTTTGCATTATTTTGATAAGTCCAACCTGGTTATAATAAAAGTGCTTTCTTGTACATGGCTAAATTCCATTAGCTAATATCCTGTTTAATATATTTGCATCCCACATTCATGAGTGTAATTGCCCTTTTGGCACTACCTTTGTTAGCTTTTGCTATTTCGTGCAATTTGTTATGTTACCATTACCGATCGTATTGGGGACCGTTTCTTCTTTTTATATTCTCCACAGTGCTTGTGTGAGTGCTAAGTCGCCTCAGTTCTGTCCAGCTCTTTGCGAACCCATGGACTGTAGTCTGCCAGGCTCTGCTGACCGTGGGATTCCCCAGGCAAGAATACTGGAGTGGGTTGTCATTCCCTCCTCCAGGGGATCTTCCCAACCCAGCAATCCAGCCCACGTCTCTATGTCTCCTGAGTTGGCAGGTGGGTTCTTTACCACTTGCGCCACCTGGGAAGCCCATTCTCCACAGTACTTTGGGTAACTGTGGGACTGTTCGTATCTTGAATATCTGGTTGACCTCACCGACAAAGTTGGTTGGGCTTCCCTTGTGGCTCACCTGGGAAAGAATCCGCCTGCAATGCGAGAGACCTGGGTTCGATCCCTGGGTTGGGAAGAGCCCCTGGAGAAGGGAAAGGCTACCCGCTCCAGGATTCTGGTCTGGAGAATTCCATGGACTATAGTCCCTGGGGTCACAAAGAGTCGGACAGGACTGAGCAACTTTCACTTTCACTAATGAAGCCATCTGACTTGTAGTGGAAGCCATCTGACTTTGTGGGAAGATTTTTTTTTACTACTTATTCAAGTTCTTTAATGATTGTAGACTATTTGAGTTTTCTACTTCTTCTTGAGTCATATGTGATCAGTTTTATATTGCACAAGTATTTGTCAACTTAATCTAATTTTCAAATGAATCAGCATAAGTTGGTTTGCAATAACTTCTAATTTTAAAAAAATTCTCTACAACCATATTCATCCCTGTTTTCATTCTTAATATTATTTTTGTGGCTCCTCTCTCCTTATTACCAATTTTACTAGAGATTTGTCAATCTTATTAATCTTTTCAAAGAACCAACTTCTATTGTTAATTCTTTATATTTTAAATCTACTTTTCAACTCATTAATTTCTGCTTTCATGTTCATAACGTCCCACTTTCACCTTTGCATCTTTGTTTTGCTGTTCTTGTACAATTTTTTAAAAATAACACTTACTTCACTAACTTCTATTCATTTTTCTATTTCAATATAAACATTTAAGACCATAAACTTTGCTCTCTGTTCTAACTACATGTCACAGATATTGGTATGTATTATTATTTCCTGTGTGTGTGTGATCAGTCGCTCAGTCTTGTCTGACTCTTTGCAACCCTTTGGACTGTAGCTTGCCAGGCTCCTTATTTTGCTGACTCATAAATATGTTGCCAGTCAGTTCATTCAGTCACTCAGTTGTGTCCAACTTTTTGCAAGCCCATGGACTGTAGCACTTCAGGCTTCCCTGTCCATCACCAACTCCTGGAGCTTGTTCAAACTCACGTCCATCAAGTTGGTGATACCATCCAACCATCTCATCCTCTGTCATCCCCTTTTCCTCCTGCCTTCAATCTTTCCCAGCATCAGGGTCTTTTCCAATGAGTCAGTTCTTCACATCAGGTGGCCAAAGGATTGGAATTTCAGCTTTAGCATCAGTCCTTCCAATGAATATTCAGGACTGCTTTCCTTCAGGATTGACTGGTTTGATTTCCTTGCAGACATGTTGTAGCTTCAATCATAATTTCTTTATTTGAAAATGCTAGTATGTTTCTTGAATACATTTTTTTTGCTTTGCTTTTGAGTTCTAGCATTGCATTGGGTCAGAGAAGGGACTGTGTCATTGTAATCCTTTAAATGTGCTGAGATTTGCCTAGTTAAGTCGCTCAGTGATGTCCGACTCTTTGAGACCCCATGGACTATAGCCCACCAGGCTCCTCCGTCCATGGGATTCTCCAGGCAAGAATACTGGAGTGGGTTGCCATTTCCTTCTCCAGGGCATCTTCCCGACCCAGAGATCGAACCCAGGTCTCCCGTATTAGAGACAGAGATTTGCCTAATTGGCCTATAAATGAAGATTTTTAAACAAATGACTCATACGTGTTTGCCTCCAGTAATCACTGTAGTCCAGTCTCTTGCTGACCACCCCCCTACACACAGAACTGGGTGTCACACGCTAACATACAGTTCAGCGTTTTTCCAACTGTCTTCCCCTCCTACTAGTTTCTTCCTGCCTCACCCATATTCCTGCCATCATATGAGTAATAATTTACTTACCCATCCTATGGTCTTACTCTTAATTCAGCTTTCTCCAAGAGGTAGAACAGCATAGTGGCTAGACACAGAAACTTTGGAGTTCGACTCTGATTCAAATCCTGTCCCTGCCACTTAAACAGCAATGTGAACTTGGATAAAATGACCTTAACAAGTGTCCAGGCTTCATTGAATGAATGATACAGAACGTCTGTTAGTGTTTCCTTCTTAATTGGAATAAGGCTGCTATACTGAGCATGGACCAGACAGTGTGGGTTTGAAACCCAATGACCTTTGCAGAATCCCATTTCAAATTATGCCATATAATTGTGACTAGAAGGAACATAGTTGGATGCAAAATCTCAGATTAAGAAATATGATGAGAGCAAGGAGTTCTTGTAAGGAGAGGTGTCATACTGACCAATTTGAGACAAGTCCCATTGTTAGGGAGGAACCATTATTCCCCTCTACACGTTTCCATGTGAGGGCGTTCCCAAAAGTTAGTTTTGCTCTCTCCCCACCCCTTCCAGTCTCTCCCACAAGAAGAGGTGGGGCTTACCCTGCTGGAAAATGATTCAGATGGTTCTTTCCCTGGGTATCACCTTTTGTGAAGAAGGCAGGTTGCTTTGTTCTCTGCTCACTTTCTGCCAACTTGTTGGAATATCCTGGCCTTCTAAACAAGAGACCTTACCAAATGGCTTCATAACTTCCAGCCCAAACTCTTTGTTACATTGTGGTTGCTGTTCAGTTGAGTCTGATTCTGTGACCCCATGGACTGCAGCATGGCAGGCTTCCGTCCTTCACCATCTCCCGGAGCTTGCTCAGACTCACATCCATTGAGTCGATGATGCCATCCAACCATCTCATCCTCTGCTGCCCTCTTTTCCTCATACCCTCAATCTCCTTGTACCTTTCTTGCGTGTTTAACCTCTGCTCCCATCCCTCCTTAGCATCTGAAGTGGAAAGCCAGCCTTCTGCCAGCCTCTGACGCCTGCTTGGAGGTGCAAATGGTTTCAGTCAAGAGCTGGGTAGGGGTGAGGCTCACTGGGGCTTCCCTATACTCTTTCAGCTGAGCCATGACTAATGCTGAGCAGGCTGTGACCAACTACCTCCACGATGCATGCCTTTATGGAAGAGTGTTGTAGTGGGGTGGTCTTCCTCTCAAGTGAGAAAATGTGGAGGGAACTTCAGTGGTCCCCCCCCAGCCAGCTGCCTCTTCCCAGTCCCCAGAACCCAGCAGTGTAGAACAGGCATGATACATTTTAACCTCCAAGCAAAGTGGGCTCAAGTCAATCTGGATATCAAAGACACAGGACAAGCAAATTTGGGGGGATTCTAGCATCTACATATTTAACCCCAAAATGAGCTCCTACCCTTGGGACTGAGTGATACTGATCAAAAGTGAAGCTTTTAAGCCATCTGTGCATTTCAGATCCTTTTGCCTGATCTTCTAGGTACATCTGTATGACATTTCATCATTTTGCAAAACCTAGATTGCAAAGAACTGGAAAAAGACCTACATAGCTAAGTAGTCCACCTACTGACTGCTGCTAAATAGCTGGTGAATAATCACATGGTCTATACCTGAGCACCCAACATCCAGCAACTGCTCAGCAAAGGATTGGCCATTCCATACAGAGTGCCTCTGCTGAAGAGTTCTTCACTGAGTCTGGCCAATGGGCATCATACTGAGTCCACTTGTAGTCCAAACAGTTATCTTTTTGAATGTTCATTCCTATTCACAGGTTTCCTCGGTGGCTCAGGGGTAAGGAATCTGCTTGCCAATTCAGGAGCCCCAGGGAACATGGGTTCAATTCCCAGGTTGGGAAGATTGCCTGGAGAAGGAAATGGCAGCCCACTGCAGTATTTTTGATGAGAGAATTCCATGGACAGAGGAGCCTGGCGGGCTACAGTCCATGGGGTCCTAAAGAGTCGGACACGACAGAAGTGACTTAACGGGCAGGCACACATTCATCCTCACAGCTGAGGACACTTCCTGAGGGCTGAGTGCTGCATTCACCATGCTGGATTGTGGACTGACAGTGAATGAGATCCTACTTCCAGCAGAAACACTGGGCAGGCCCTTCAGCTATTCTTCCATGCCATAATCTTGGGTTCCCTCGTCCCCCTCACCTCTATTAGGCTAGCTCTAGCTGGCCTATGTACCTCTGCAAGATTATATGCAGAATTGATGTTGAAATCAGTTCAGAACAGTATAAATAAGTTACCTATCACAATCTTTCTGAAAAAAGCAACTTACATTTGGACAGTCAACTATCTTTCCCATGTCCTATCAATATGGACAACATATCTTATCATTAATAGACGTTTTTGGAGTCAGTGCTGGGACAAGCATCAGCTCACGCTCTTACCTTGCATAAGCTGGATACATTGCTTCATCTAAGTGTCAGGATTTTTTATTTTTAATTGTTATCATGAGGACAACCGGAAGGGGTAATGAGACAATGATTTTAAAGTGCTCAGTGCAGTGTTTGCCCCTGCCGCTTAGCTCATTAAATATTGTATATTCCACACATCATTTTCATCATCTTCAAAACCTGAACGTTTTTCACATGTGCTTTTGTTCAGTCCAACTCTCAGGTGTTTTGAATGATGCAGCTGCTAATATCACTAAGCTCCAGTAAGTCTATTAAGGGCTTCCCTGGTGGTCCAGTGGTAAAGAATCTGCCTGCCAATGCAGGAGACGTGGGCTTAATCCCTGGGTCAGGAAGATCCCCTGGAGGAGGAAATGGCAACCTGCTCCAGTATTCTTGCCTGGCAAATCCCATGGACAGAGGAGCCTGGTGGGCCACAGTTCATGGGGTCGCTAAGAGTTGGACATGATCCAATATACACGCACATGAAATCTGTTGAACTTGGCCGATCCCTTCAGTCAGCTCTTTGGATCCTGAAATTGTCATGCGACCTATTTTCCTTTGGGCCCATGGCATTTGGAGTTGCCCTTGGTGTATCTCCTGTATCTTCACCTTAGTAAGGTATGAATACGGTCAAGGGCAGAGGCCTGGAGCCTGTCCCCATGATCTATCCTCCAGATGGGTATTGATCTTTTAATCAGTACTCTTTGACTGTGCTCAACCAGTCATGACCTTGTATAAACCTCAAAGCCGTTTTATGAAGTCCTCTCCTAATGAAATCCTAGCTACCATTTTTGTAGTATTTTCTTCAGGCAACATGCTATGTGTATCTATCCATGAGTCATGAAAAACTCCTATCTTTTTTTCCATAAAGTTCTTACATTTAACATGCTTCCTGCATGTAAGTCTTTTAATTCAACAAGATCTGACACAAATGATAATCAATTACTATTAGGACCTGCTTTAAAAAACGTAATATTTGTTAAAATCTTTTATAAGAAAACAGATGAAGCCATTTCATTTTATAAAATTAAGATAAAAATTATAAGTTAGGAGAGTTTGCACAGTGATTTCCATACAGGATGGTATTGGGCTGCTTTTTCAAAAGAATATGTAAATACTATGAAAAAGTTAGCATATGCCCCTACATTTTCAACATAAGTATTTTCAGACTGGCCAGGTTAAGATCTACAGACTTATTCTAAGAAGTCTGTATTGCCAGTGGGAGAAACTGCCAGAGTACCCGTGGCTTCAGGCATGTAATGTTGCTGAGACAGGGCTGGCCTTTTGAGCAATGTGTATTTTTGAGAGGTGTGATTGGCCAAAGAATTTTAGAAAATGCTAGAAGATAGGCAGAATATCTATGGTTTTAAGCAGAATTCTAAGACAGCTCCTAAGATTCCCAACTCCTGGTATACATGCCTTGTAGAATCTACTCTGTGACCAGGACCTGTGAACATGATCAGTTATCACTCCCTTGATTAGGTTACATCTATGGCAAAAGGAGTTTTGCACATATAACTAAGACCCCTAATCAGTAGACATCAAGTTAATAAAAAAGGAGATTCTCCTGGGTGGGCCTGATCTAGTCAAGATGAGCACTTAAAAGCCAGAGAGCTTTGAAATGAGAGAGGTTCCCTGCTGGCCTTGAAGAAGCAACTGCCTTGCGGAGAGGGCCATGTGACAAGGACCTCAAGTGGTCTCTAAAACTTAAGTGTGGTCCCTGGTGATGGCCAATAGGGAAACGGGACTTCAGTCTTACAACCTCAAGGAACCAAATTCTGCTAGCAATCAGTGAGCTTGGAAAAGGACCCCATCCCCAGAGAAGATCACAGTCCTGGCTGACTCCTTGATTTCAACCTGTTGAGACCCTGAGTGGAAGACTCAGCTAGGCTATGCATGCCTGACCCACAGAAACTGTGAAGATTTTTGATGTGTATTGTTTCCAACTGCTGAGTTTGTGATAATTTGTTACTCAGCAGGAGATAACCAATACACATGGGCGAGTTAACAGTAGGGAGTAGAGTTGTTCAGAGGGAGCATAACTCTGGATAACACTTTCAGAGTAAACTGGTTTCCCTGATGGCTGCTTTTCATGTGGCCACAGGGGGAAAAAAAAACAACAAACCATTTATGGCATTGAGATTTCACACTGACCATCCCACACAAAGACACAGATTATCTTTTTCTGTTGCAGTGACTCCCAAACTTCAACATGTTTCCAAATCACCTGTAAGGTGTGTTAGACCTGATGGCTGAGCCTCACCACCAGAGTTTCCTATCCAGCTTGTCTGAAGTGGGACCTGAAAATTTGCTTTTTTTAACAAGTTCCAGGTGAGGCTCCTGCAGCCCCGGGGACCCCACTTAGAGTACCGCTGCTCTACGCTAAGATGAAGACCTTCTAGTTATTTTTAATACTTGATTTGTATAGCCAACCATTTCCCCATTTGACATGAAAAGATTTCAGCAATATTTTTCAAACCCAGGTTAAGATGAAAAGGAAGAATGGAAATATGATATACCTTTGAGTAATTCAAAGCCCTTTTCACTCTCCAAGTAGTCATCTCAGAACCTGTATTTGGGTGGCATGGTGGAAGGCAGGGGAAAATGACTCTGCTTCCTTTAAACGCAGGTTAAAGGTCAAGGCAGCAGCCTGGGGGACCTCCATGCTTTCCCTACTGCAGTCACCGCCCACGTCCCAGGTGTCAGTCCCTGCAGCGTTGTCCAGCCATGGGACGCCGCTCCAGACCCTTGGACCCAGGTGGCAGAAGCTGCTGCTGTGCTGAGGAGCTCTGAGGGAGCAGAAGGCGCTCTACCTGTACCAGTCCCGACAAATCGCTTCATCACGAACCCTTCTGACACACAGCAAGGACATCCAACTGGGAGCAAAAATGAAGTCCTGACTGAGATTTGGGAATCCGCAGAGATTCCATCATATACAAATCTCCAAAGACTGACATTTCAAACAGGGAGCAAGGGTCCCATCTCTTGCCAACAGAAGGGAAATTCTGCAGGAATCATGCGTGTACCTCAGAGCAAATAGAGAGATGGGGGCAGCAGAGGGAAAACGCTCTTGATGTCATCATGAGTACCAACTGGAGACTGCTTTGGATTTCAGTTCTACAGGAGCAGAGAGTGAATGTTATTTTAGGATATCACTGAGGAATTATTTGGGAGAACTCAGCATTATCATGTTATCTAAAATGATCCCTGTTGCTCATGCTGGTCATAAAGTTTGCTAATAATTTGGATGGGGGGTGTGGGAGAGGGAGGTGGGGGAACCATAACTGAGAACATCTGTTAAAATTGAATATGAGAAGCCTGCCTTGTTTTTATTATTTTGCTCATGACACAATCCTGAAAGAGGGGAACTGAGTGATTATTGGAGTAAATGGCTATTTATATGCAGAACGTAGGTGTGCTTCGACTTTGCATTCCAAAATAAAAATGAGTGATCTTTTCCATTAAAACAGTGTGGGTCACCCCCGGCTGCCAGCTTTTATGCTTTTACTTATTTATCTTCCCCAAGGAGGCACAGGCACTTTGCAGGCCTTTCCCAAGCTGCCGTAATTGATGGATAGTTGGATTTCTTTTAATTCAAGTAATGCCGAGTGTCTGCAGCTTTGGTAATCGGATCCCACCAGCTTTAGAGACCACTGCCAAAATATTCAGAGCACAGAGGTTTGGCAACGTCATTTAATCATCGCAAAAGGATTACAGAGTGCAAAATAAGCCCCCAGACAGCTCGGAGATGGGCCAATTCAGAAACCGACTCAGGATGGGGAGTTGCTGAGGCTTGCTCCCTCTCACATGGCCCTGCATCCCAGCTCTCCTTCACCTTGGCTAAGGCTTCACCTAACCACCTTCACCCAACCACCTTCACCCTGGCTGAGGCTCCATCCTCAGAAGAGAAAAGACGTCAAGGGTGATGGACTTCAGATCAGAGACATAAACAGTATCTGATCACACGTCAGGCTCAGGACTGGTAAAAATCCCAGACAGGGTACCCAGATTATCCTGGTGTGGGAAGGTCAAGGCCACAGGCTACCCAGTGAGAGCTTCTGACGGAGAAGCCAGATGGTGAATTCAGAAGCCGTCCCTGGTCTCATTCAAGGGAGACACAGCCGCTGTCTGTGATGCTTTATTTACCAACAATACCAGTTTGCGCCGGGAACAAGCGTGTGTTCACCATGCAATAGATGCTTTAATGCAGGAAGGAAGGGTGATTTGTGACTGAATGGGGATCTGGAATCTATCAATGACCTCCCCAGCTTCAGAGGCCTCTTTCCACTCTGGGCCTGAGTCTGGAGACTCCCAGGCTAAACCTTGGGTCCTCCTGCCCTAGACGGGGTGAGCTGGCAAGAAGGTCCCAGAGAGGGCCACACTATTCAGGTGCCAAATGTGCTAAGGCCTTGGCACTCCCTCGCACGAGTTCCGGGACAAAGAAAACCTCTAACACCAAACCCACCCCCACGCAGCACAAGTTTCCATTAAACAACCTAAGTCACTTTAAAATAAAAAAGTGCAAAGGCAGACTCCTGTGTAAATCTGATTTGCCATGCTAGGCCAAGCTTATTTTATTACATACATTCTGCATTCTAAGAACTAGTAACTTCATATTGTAAACATTAAGCATACAGAGTTAAAGTTCAAGGCCACATTAGATCATTGATTGTCTCTTGTGTCATGTATCTTTGGCTGGCCGAGATCAACTCGTAGTGTATAAATGCATAAGTTATATAATTATTATATAAAAAGGAAAAAACAAAAAAACAAACCACTGACTTGCATACTTCATTCTGACAAACGCACAGCGTTCGCGACTCAAAAGGAAAACTGGAGGCTGCCTCGCCCCGACACCCAGGCGATCTCAGACTGGGGTAGCCAAGAAGGCTAGTGCTTACCTGACCCCGTGGAGAGCAGAGCCCCCCGCCTAAGGATGAGGTCCTGAATGTTTCTTTTTAAATATCAGACAATTCCAGTTACGGTTTTTCTTTTGATAAACAAACAAACAAAACAAGACAAAAAGAGATGCGTGATTTTGTTTCTGCGTTCTCCAACTGCCCCGTGCCCCGCCCCCATCATGCTGCGTCCGTCCTCCTAACACTGGATTTGGTACAACACTGACCGCACGAAGCCTGACATCTCCACGACTCAGCTCTCCGAAGAACCGACACCGTCCCAAGTCCAGTCTTCACGGCTTGAGAAGCTCCCTTCCCAGTCCTTCCCTCCTCCTTCCCGTTTCTTCCTCTCCCACCTCCTCCATCCACACCCACGTGCCCTCTCTGCACACACATGCTCAGTCCCACCCTGTGACACAGAGTTCCTGTTTTAGCGTCTAGGAGTTGGAAGCCTCGGGTTGTTCTTCACATCCAATGGCAAGAATCTGGATTCACCCAAGACAGCAGATGCCGATGAGTTCCGTTAACAGTGTCTATCGATGGGCCACCACAGTCTCCCTCTCCTCTTTTTTCTGTGTTTGATATGTTTCTCTTTTTAAATACAGGTAGTTTTCCTTCCAATGATGTTAGAAATGGCATGTTAGGTCCAGACTGTGTGGTATCTATTGCTTGAGTTTAATCCCCGCTTAATGCACTAGCAGGATTCCCAAAGACTACTCTAAAGGTTTATACACGTCTTCAGAACGTTTTCTTTGGCACTTTGTCCTTATGACGTCACCCTTCTACTTGCAACGTCTTTTACAAGGTCGGTCCACAGATTACCTGTCCGCCTACACCGGTAGCATCCTCTTTATCTCTGTAGTCATGGTTTAGTAAGTCCCTCCCACTCAAGAGTCTCTGGATCTCTTCCCCTGCCCCAGTCGAGCTTTCGCATTTCCCTTGAGGCACTTCTGATTCGTGGTCTCGGATAAGAGTTTGTAGCAATGGATGGGCGTCTACACAGGTGCTGGGAAAGGCCTCTCCCCGGGGGCTTTAGTAGTAAGTGCCCAGATGCGAAGGCATATGGCTGGCTGGGAGCCTAGCGCTGGGGTAGATCCCCCCCGTGGGTGAATTCCAGTACGGGTTCGGGGCTGCGAAAAAGCTGGATGATGTCACGGGGAGGGCCGGAGGGTGGGGGGCCACAAAGTTCATCTTCTGCGGGTGGGCGTGATAGGAGCCCATGTAGGGGAGGTCCGAAGGGTACTTGTACAGAGAGGACTCCGGGGGGTGGGGCTGCAGGGCCTGGGCGATCCCGTGGAAGTCGAACTTGTAGGCGTAGCGCTTCCCGTGGACTTTGGTCATGATGTTCTTGTCGTAGTAGTAGCGGAGGGCCCGGCTGAGCTTGTCATAGTTCATGTTGGGCTTGCTCTTCCGCTCTCCCCAGCGCCGCGCCACTTCATCCGGGTCGGTCATCTTGAACTCCCCGTTGGTACCTTCCCAAGTGATACAGTTGGAGTTCGAGCTGTCAGACAGAAGCTCCAGCAGGAACTGCCAAAGCTGGATCTGCCCACTCCCTAGCAGGTGGGGAAAGGAAGCGGAACATCTGTGAGAACACCGGTGTGCAAAGCCGTGCCCCACCATTTGCGGCCCCGGGGACTGCAGCCCGCCGGGGCCCCTCTGTCCACGGGGGTCTCCAGGCAAGAACACTAGAGTGGGGTTGCCGTGCCCTCCTCCTCCAGGGCATCTTCCCAACCCAGAGTTCTGAACCTAGGTCTCCCACATTGCAGGCGGATTCTTTAGACCGTCTGAGCCACCGGGAAAGCCCAAGAATACTGCAGTGGGTAGTCATCTCTTCTCCAGGGAATCTTCCCTACCCAGGGATCGAACTAGCATCCCTTGTGTCTCCTGCACTGGCTGGTGGATTCCTTACCACTAGCGCCACCTGGAAAACCCCACGCAGAGTTCCTTTAGCAGGCTGTGCACCCATCCCTCTGGCCTGGGGGCATTGGCTGCTCTGGTCCCCCAGCACCAGCCCCCTTTCTCGAGAGAACTGCCCTTGGCCGAACTGGAGCTGCCCCTGGGAGCTGGCCTCCCCCCGCCCCAGGTAGCCCAAGATCTGATGGACTGACAAAGAAATCCAGAGGTCAGCCCCCTGGCCTCAAAGAGGGACCAATTCTGTAATGCTGGTCATGCCCGGGACTTAGCATGGATGGGGTCAGACTGAAGCAAGCTTCCAGCTAACGTCACATGCATGCACACTCAGTGGCTCAGTCATGTCTGACTCTCTGCGACCCCACAGACTGCAGCCCGCCAGGCTCCTCTGTCCAGGGGATTCTCCAGGCGAGAATACTGGAGTGGGTTGCCATGCTCTCCTCCAGGGGATCTTCCCGATCTGGGGATCAAACCCACGTCTCTTATGTCTCCTCCATTGGCAGGTGGGCTCTTTACCACTGGTGCCACCTGGGAAGCCCAGCTAAGGCCACAAGCTTCCTTAATCTCTCCCCTGACATCTCCGGCATCCTCTCCCTCGAGAATGTACCCTTCGTGAATTGCTTGCCCAAGTATGCTCAGCCCAAGCTCTGCATCTAAGGAACCTGGTCAAAGATGATGACCCTTGGTGATGACCAGGCAGATCTAGAGGCTGATCCAAGTCCTTTCGGGAATGTAAAGAATTCCCAGGGGGCAGAGTTCAAGTCAGTTTCCTTCATTTCTGACTTCCTTAGAAGAGCAGCCAGGTCAACTTTGTGTTTGGGGGCTGGGAAGACTTAATTTTCCTCTTTGTGAGACAGAAAGCGCCATTATGTGGCTGGCAATAATGACTTAGTACCATTTATGTTGGCTAGGTCAAGTCGAATAATAAAAGTCAGATTTAGGAAATGAACATCGAAAAGTTTATGGAAAAAGTAGAGAATGGAAGTAAACACCGTTATTTCTAACATAACATGGGGCTGGCACGCAGAAAGCCATTCTGTCAAAACTTTTCCTAGAACAGAATTAACCCACTCAAAATGAGGAAGTTTAGAAAAAAAAGTTGGCTATGTCTCAAACCAGATCACCCATTTCCAGTATTTAGGCAAATGCATCATAACGGAAATCCATGTGTTGCCCCCGCGTTGCAACGCCAGTTGGGTTAAGCAGAGTTTTCAGATGAAAACACTGCAACCATGAGTGATTGCAAGACCTCTTGGGAGTGGAATGAGGCTTCAACTGAGTCAATAAGATCTCATTTGACTGGGTGTCCACACAGCTCTCTTGAGCCCACTGGGGGTCTAGCGATGCAGCTTTTAGGCTTTATTAAATTCAGAGAAACATCCAGGCACAGCATTCTAACCTCTACACTACAATCCTTCAGGATGATTGATGGCTCCCTTAGAGAGAGAAGCATACAGATACCAACAGTCAGACTGTGACCAGGAGAAGCTGAGATGCTTCAAGCAGGTTCTAGAAGTTTTGAAAACAGGTAAGAGGCAGGTCTTCCCTCCCCAGTTCCCAGATACCACCTTGGGCTTGTTACCAAAGAGATGACCTTTTGTTACACTATGAGTAAATACCAACAGATAGGATAAAATGATTAAAGGAACTCTGCCAACTCTTCAGGGAATTGATGAAACGTAAAAATCAATTATACATTTGCTTTCTCTAAATCCTGTCCACAAGCTCCCCAGATAAATGGCCCAGCTCATAAATCTTTGTTTCCACATTGGCTGTATGCAGTGGATATGTTTGTGAATCTATCCACACGATAGCATCGTGAGAAAGGTCAGCCTTTTCTGAATACGTTCTGGAAAATTAGCATTTTTTCACTCTAGCAACACATTTGAAATGTATTAACAGCTTGTAGTTCATCACAATGTGAAGTCTTCGCTTTTTGGGGGCCACATATTCAAACTGTTCTCAATCAACTTTTGCTGCCCCCAACATTTCATTAATATGCATTTTTAAAAATACAAAGAGCTGTTTGAGAAAACCATATGGTTTTAGTATATATATTGTAACTAAAGGATCACTACTTGAAAAAAAAGATTTCATATATGACTTGGGAATAGGGAAAAACATGGATTTTTGATTTAAACAATCTAACATATGTTTCAATATAAACACACAGAGTTGTTTGAAAATAGATATTCACTGTCAACCTCCTCCCATAGAGAGAGCAATCCCACAGATTTTGTATAAAATACAGAGATTTTCCTAAACAGCCAAAATTATACTTGTCATCTCTTCAAACCTTGGCGTTGTCTCTTGGGAATCTGTCGCTCACTCACATTTTTTATAAACGTGTGCAAGAGAAAAACGGCAGAGAGAAGTGTTTTCTCATCGCTCCTGTTTCTAAAGAACTAGTAAGTCAGGGGCCTAAGTTCACGGCCGGAAACTGAAGGGTCAAAGGATGGACGAGGAATATCTCCTTTGACTATTTTACCGTCAGCCCTTAAGACACAGGGGCTTGACGTCTGAGCCTTTCAAGGACATATGGGAATAAGACATCTGCAAAACAAAATTCATCTGCTCCCTCACCAAAAAATATCAGCCATAAATGTAAATCGATTCATGTTTAAGCTGCTGTTGTTTAGTCACTAAGTCATGTCTGGCTTTGTGCGACCTCATGGACTGCAGCCCTCCAGGCTCCTCTATCCAAGAGATTTCCCAGGCAAGAATACCGGAGTGGGTTGCCATTCCCTTCTCCAGGGATCTTCCTGCACCAGGGATGGAATCCCTGTCTCCCCAATTGGCAGGTGAGTTCTTTACCACTGAGCAACCAGGAAGCCCCATTGTTTAAGGAGACATTATCAAATGCAACATTATGTCAAGCTCATTAACTGTTCAATGTGCTAGAACAACACCCACTGCCTTCACAGTCTATAGCAGATCTTCTTGCTCTGCTTGAATTCTCAAGGGGGCACAATATTTGCTGAGGAGTTACAGTCGATGGTAAATTAAACAAGTTATTCATGGCTATAGAATTTCAAAAGCCATTTATTAAATTCTTCTTTTACTGTCAAAACAGTAACACTGTGTGCCAAAGGTGTGTATTAGAAGATAGAATAGAGATCCCCGAAACACGAATACCTAAGATTTAGGTAGTCTAAAAGTGGGTATCTCACCAGGCAAACCAACAAGTAAAAGCAGAAGCTCTTTTAAGACCAATTGTCCATCCAACAGCCTCATCACCTGTACCTCAAGAATCACCTTCTGTGGAAAAGAAAAACCTCTTTACATCTCTTTTCTCCTCTGTCCTGACAACCTCCTTTGAAACATCAGTAAAGAGTAGCTACTTTTGTCCTAGGTTTGTCCAGGGTAATTAACTAAAAGGCAAGATTGGGGAAAGAGGTAATCCAAGCCTGTTAGCTGCCCACTTATGGGAAGGCCCAGTGGGATGAAGGGGCCTGGGGCGTGGCTTCGAAGAAGACAAAAGGCAAGCCTTTAATTCTGGGAGAGGACTGTCATCTCCGATTCAAAGAAAAGAAGACAGAAGACGGAGGTTTAAGAGGGAGGAGATATATGTATACCTACGGCTGACTCATGTTGAGGTTTGGCAGAAAACAACAAAATTCTGCAAAGCAGCTATCCTTCAATTAAAAAAAAAAATTAAAAAGAAAAGAAGAGAAACACCGTAGCACAGAAGTACAAACTGGGCAACAGAAAAGGGCAAAACATCTAAACGGTTTATAAACCACAGAGAAAAGCACAGCTGGGAGTGACTCAGCAGCCATGGGGCAAGCAGGAGGGGGGGTCCCAAGGAGGACCCTCAGCCCCCAGCTGATGGAGGGAGAGAGCCATAAATAAAGCAGAGGGGGGCCCAGCAGGCACCGCGGGGGCCGACCTTCGGACTTTCTGCAGTAGCTAGAGGTGCTGCAGAAAAACCCAAGGGCACAGCCTGGACCCCCCACACCAGGTCAAGATCGTGGCGGCAGGCGTGTGGCCCAGATGGAAGGCCTTATCAGGGCTCAGGGTGGCTCAGACAGGACTGGTGGGGGGCAGGTGGGGGGACAGGGAAGCATGGGGGCTGGAAGCACCCCTTTGGAATCGGCACCGTCTCAGCTGAATCCTGGCTCTGCCTCTTAACGGGACTTGGGGTGGCTCGCCCGGCTGTCTGTGCCTCAGTGTCCCTGTCTGCAGAATGGGGTGATACAATGCTATCAACATGGTAGTATTATAATGCCACCTTGCAGGATCAACATGAAGATAAACTCAGTGCATGAGTGCTCGGATCATCTGTCTGAGCTGGAAACAAGGGTCTAATGAAAGGTACCTCCCTTGCCTACAAAGAGACACCAAAGGAAATCAACCACCCTCCTTCCTCCCAAAAAATCGCAGGCTGGCAGGACAGAAGCTGGGGATGGTGGTGTTCTCAGGGCTGGCCAGTGTCACTGGAAGCTGACTAGTACCAGGCATCATTCTGAAGACTGTCCATGTGTTCATTTAATCCCTCGATTCCCGGAACTATGTGACAGCCCACGGCAGGGGTGAGGAATCAGAGCCCAAGAGGCAGAGTGACTGACCTTGCTGGAGGTCAGCAAGGGTCGGAACCTGGACTCCAGTCTTGCTTTCAGGCCTGGGTTCCACACACACCTCCACAACCCCTTCGGGTCCTTTGGCCCCTCCCTGGACCTGCGGTTGGTAAGTCTCATAGAAGAGTGGACACTCCCACCTCCTATCCAATGCTGAAACATCCCTAACACTGGTCTCTGGCCCTGCCTGGAGCAGGTTCCACTTTCACGCTCACCATTAAAGACTCCCCCGTGAGCCCCAAGGGAGCCAGTGAACTGTTCCCAAGGAAGCACTTTCCCGGACAGGTAATTTCTGTTCATCACAGGAGCCACGGTAAACACGCAGCCACTCTGATGGGATGTAAAGGGGCAGTGTCGCTAATATCTGATCCAGGACGTCATAGTGCAAGGACACACTCGTCTCAGCAGGAGAAATGTGGTCCACGCTGCACACCGACTGCGTATTTGGGAGGGAGATGCGGAGATGCTGTTACCATTTTGGGCATTCGCATCACGTGAGGTCATCTTTTCATTTAAAAATGGTTTTTAAAGTTTGCATTGTGTGAAGAGCAGAGGCAGCAGTCTCAAGTGGTGAAGGATTTATTTATCAGAGACCGGGCAACCAGAACCAAACAGGAAGAAACATTCTCATTAACAGCAGGATAAAAGACATGCTTGTTTTAGGAGGGGGAGGCCCCATGAATGTAACTGACACACAGCCTAAGGAGAGACGGAGAAAGTGAAAGTGTTAGTCGCTCATTCCTGTGCGACTGTTTGCGACCCCATGGACTGAAGCCCGCCAGGCTCCTCTGCCCATGGGATTTCCTAGGCAAGAATATTGGAGTGGGTTGCCATTCCCTTCTCCATGGGATCTTTCCCACCCAGGGATCAAACTTGGGTTTCCTGCAGTCACCTGCATTGCAGGCTGACTCCTTATCATCTGAGCCACCAGGGAAGCCCAATTCATTATAAACTAAGTGAGAGAAGTCTTTATCTTCAAGTCAGAAGTTGGATGTTGGGATTTCCCTAGCAGTCTGGTGGTTAAGATTTCGCCTTCTAATGTAGGGAGACTGCAGGTTCAATTCCTGGCCAGGGAGCTAAGACTCCACATGCCTTGAGGCCAAGAAAAAACACCCCAAAACATAAAACAGAAGCAGTACTGTAACAAATTCAAAAAAGACTTTACAATGGCCCACATTAAAAGAAAAATCTTAAAAAAAAGATGGATGTTGCCACTTTCCCTGGACCCAGCGGACACAGTCTTGGTGGAATAA
The DNA here is from genome assembly GCF_014754425.2 of Oryx dammah. Lineage (NCBI taxonomy): Eukaryota > Metazoa > Chordata > Mammalia > Artiodactyla > Bovidae > Oryx > Oryx dammah. The sequence continues at coordinate 6,705,105 of NW_024070186.1, read as the reverse complement.
AGTGCAGCCTTGGCTCACAATGCCAGCGCTGCTATTAGGTACCAAGACATCTTCCATTTTCCCAGGCCAGTGAGTGCTCCTTGCTCTGCCTGCAAGTCCCTCTACCCACTGTGGGCATCCCCAGGCACTAAGCCCTCTGTTAAGGGGCCACAGCTCTCTTTGGCCCCAAGTCACCAACCAAGCGCCACCTTTATCTGTGACACCATGGGCACAGACCTATATATATTTCACTTAACCCATCTGGGTGGGTGAAAGGGCCAGTCTGGTTTTGCTTAATGCTGCTGGACAGGTTCCTGCCCTCCATCCTTGACTGCAGCCCCATCCCAAGCATCGAAGCAGCCGTTTGAATGACAATCCTTCCTTTCTATTCTCTGGGTCCTCATTCTCCTAGAGCTCCCTCTTCCATGCTCACTCAGTGGCAGTGGAGGGGCCGGAAAATATTAAAGCAGGTTTTGGAGGCAGAGAGTTGGGGTCCAAATCTGGCCTCTCTTCTGGTGGGCTGCGTGACCCAGGAGAAGTTAGCTCATTCATCAGGACCTCCGATTCCCCTTCTGCAGGAGGAAGATCGTGGTGTTCCGAGACAAGCATTTGCCCAGGCATGATATGGCTGGGGGGGAAAGGGAGCTATTGGATTGTTATTTCACATTATTGTGTGAACATTCCCAAAGCATTCCAGCTCCCGCCCTTTCCCCCTTTCTAATCTCTCCTGAACGCTCCTGCCAGATTAGTCTTCCTGAAGCCTGACTGATAATCATCATCTCAAAACACAGTAATGGTTTTTATGTGACTGGTTATGGATGAAGGTAGAAGAGGAGAGTGAAATACTGGCTTAAAACACAACACTCAAAAAGCTAAGACCATGGCATCTAGTCCCATCACTTCATGGCAAACAGATGGGGAAAAAATGGAAACTGGACTTTCTTTTCTTGGGCTCCAAAATCACTGCAGATGGTGACTGAAGCTATGAAATTAAAAGATGCTTTCTTCTTGGAAGAAAAGATATGATAAACCTAGACAGCGTATTAAAAAGCAGGGACATCATTCTGCTGACAAAGGTTCATGTAGTCAAAGCTACAGTTTTTCCAGTAGTCAAGTACGGATGTGAGAGTTGGACCATAAAGAAGGCTGAGTGCCGAAGAAGTGATGCTTTTGAACTGTGGTGTTGGAGAAGACTTCAAGGAGATCCAACCAGTCCATCCTAAAGGAAATCAATCCTGAATACCCATTGAAAGGACTGATGCTGAAGCTGAAGCTCCAATCCTTTGGCCACCTGATGCAAAGAGCTAACTCACTGGAAAAGACCCTGATGCTGAGAAAGATTGAAGGTAGGAGGAGAAGGGGATGACAGAGGATGAGATGGTTGGATGGCATCATCAGCTCAATGGACATGAATTTGAGTGAACTCTGGGAGACAGTGAAGAACAAGGAAGCCTGGTGTGCTGCAGTCCACAGGGTCGCAGAGTCAGACAGGACTGAGCGACTGAACAGCAATGGAGGCAGCTGCAAATGGAAGCTGAGCACAGGCGTAAGAGCAGCCTCAGGAGATGCAGCCGCCAGGTGGGCGCCGAGGAAGCCCGTGTTCATGGAAGCTCCTTGCGAGTCAAGGAGAGCATCTTGTTACTCCTTGCATTCACTTATTTGGCAAATAATTTTTGAGCACCTGGTCTATGCCTGGATTTAATGCAATAAACAAAACAGACCTGTTCAATTCTCTGCTGTTTAAAAAATATTTACTGCACTAGTTACCATTAACTAAACTTCAGCACCAAAGACACAGAACTCCCAATAATGATATTTTACGTTCTCCAAAGTATAGATTCCCTTGTGGGGATTTATACAGAATCTACATTTTCCTGTTTCTAACCCCATTTTGGCCTCAACGTTTAGGAAATACACATTCCAGCTGGGATTTCCAACATGCCTGTGACATCTTGGCATCTGAAGCTGCTGTTGAGAATATGCAGCATATGCTGTGCATTTCTGAAGTGGAAGCCAGCACAGCTGGTTCTGACCCAAACACAAACAAATCAAACAACCTGGCTGGCACCGAGGCGTGGTGCCAGGTGACAGTCCTTGGGCAAGGGACAGGCTACAGATGGGCAATGAAGGATCTGTGCTTTCTTCTGGCACCTGAGTTCAGACACAGGCCATTCACTGACCACGAGCCTAAGTTTGAAGTCTTACGGTTGTCATTAGGTTCTTTTTTTAAAAAAGGTATTATTTTATCTGCTGTGTGATGGGCTGAAGTGTGGTCCTCCTCCCCGCTAATTCATATGTAAGGTTTGCTCAGTAGCTTGGAATGTGACATTATTGGGAACAGGATCTTTAGAGGGGTAATCACATTAAAGTAATGTCATTTGCATGGGCTCTAATCAGTTTGACCAGTGTACTGGTAGAAATGGGAGTTTGGGCACAGAGATAACATACAGAAGTAAGGAGATGCAGGCAAAGACGGCCATCTGCAAGCCAAGGAGAGGTCTTCTCCATGGCCCATAGAGGGAAAGAACCCTGACAACTTGATTTTGGACTTCAAGCCTCTAGTACTTCCCAGGTGGCGCTAGTGGTAAAGAACCTGCCCTGCCAATGCGGAGACGTACAAGACTTGGGTTCGATCCCTGGGTTGAGAAGATCCCCTGGAGGAGGGCATGGCAACCCACCCCAGTATTCTTGCTTGGAGAATCCCCACGAACAGAAGAGCCTGTGGGTCGCAGAGTCAGACACAACTAAAGGGACTTAGCACGCACGTATGCCTCTAGAACCAGGAAACAATAAATGTCTGATGTCTAAGCCCCCAGCTTGTACTTCGTCAGAGCAGCCCTAGGAAGCTGAAACAACTTGGATTAGGTAAGGAGCTCTTTGCTGAAGCTAAATCTTAAAGTTTATAATCCAACCCTTTTATTTGCCATTTAGGCAAGTAATCCAGTGAAACCTACAACTTAAATTTGTTCGGTGGAAGGGATTTCTTTGCCTATACAGGTTCAACGTTCAAAATCACTCCTGCCCAAAAGATAACTTTATAAGAGCAAAACCATCAGCAGTGTCTCACCTGGATTCGCAAGGCGGCTACTTGTGGGTCCAAGAATCTGGTAAGGATCTGCAGCAAAAAGAAAAGACATGATTGGGAGCAGGTGGGATGTAACTGCAAGAATGGTGCTGACCTGCTGGTGTTTTCAGCTTTTAGAGCTGACAATGCCTCTCACACCAAAGTTCCCCAGCACGACTTCCTGTATGACAGACAATGTCACATGGATCTGAGACAGGCTTCGAGGTAAAGATCTCCTAGCTGGTGCCTGAGCTCAGATTTGGTCTGGGATTCCTGACATCCAGTCCAGGCCTCTCTCCATCCCAGAACATAAACAGGGCAAATGTCCTCAGTCCCCCACGGTCCCCAGGACAATATTGGCTGTGTCGCTCAGCATGCTGGCAGCAGAAACATTCCACTGCATTTCTGGGCTGATGTTGTTGTGTGTGGCCTGGAAGGTAAAAGTCAAATAATTCCCAGGACACAAAGAAGCTGGGTGCAGATGGAATGTATTTTCCATATTTACTGCATAGATTTTGTAAATGGTTTAGCAAAAACTCAATCATTTCCAATTGAGTACACTGGTAGTTTGGTGCCCGTTTTACATATGGAACAGTCCTAAAGAAGACAAAGGAATGTTAATTTCATTTAGAAGGTGACACAGTTTAGAAAGATGCTGCCAGACCCCTTTCTTCTTTCATGACCATCAAGAGGCTCCCTGAAACATACCTAGCTGAGGACGCTGGTCTTCAGTTTTGGGCACTGTGGAAGGAGATGGCTGAGCAGCTGAAAATCCAAAAATGAAAGAGACAATTAGCCATAACTTGTGTCTGACTACTAGATTTTGGTGCTTCTGTCCATCATTCCACCAATTATCTTAATTATGAACACAAGAGTCCTGCTCTTATGATAAGAAGCATCTTAGGGTAAGGGAAATTTTTTCCTTTTTAACAAAATCAAATGCAAACATAGTAGCAAAACAAAGGCCCTCTAACTCATTTAAAAAATTTATTTGGTCAGTCCAGGCTTGATGGATGATATTGGATGCTTGGGGATGGTGCACTGAGACGACCCAGAGGGATGGTACGGGGAGGGAGGAGGGAGCGGGGTTCAGGATGGGGAACACGTGTATACCTGTGGTGGATTCATGTTGATGTATGGCAAAACCAATACAATACTGTAAAGTAATTAACCTCCAGTTAAAATAAATACATTTATATTAAAAAATTTATTTGTGCCCCATTTTTCCAAAACTAAAAAGAAAATTGGAGATGGTTTATGAAACAAATGAAAAAGAATCGCCCTCTAAAATAAATGGATAAAGGGAAATTACTAGGAAGATAAAATAAAGCAAGGAATACTATAAACATGGCCAACATTGGGAAATGACCTGGTGTTTAATCCATACTCAAAGCATCCCGTGAGACATGTATTTGTTCATGTGGAAATCCATCACATTGTTCACTTCTTTCTGTTGAGAAATATGTCTAACCCTCAAAGAGCATGAATCATTGCATTTAAAGATCAGTTGCACTTTGGGGCCAAAGGGACACACATGTTGTATGCTGAAAAAGCACAAACTGGCTAAAGAAATGATCATTTACTCCATCAAGAGTTACCCACTGCCTGGTGATAAGAGGGTTCAAGGCAGCAGGAACCCAACACCGTACCTTTCGACTGGGGGGCGGGGTGGCCGTGGCTGGTCCAGGCAGATCTCCTTGGTGGTTCGTAAGGTAAATCTGTAAAGACAAATAAAATGACTAAAAGATCAATGACGTGGCTTGATAGTAACTATTTTGTATGCTTTTTTAAAGTTTGTGTTTATTAGAATAAGTGAGAAGACCCAGTGATCCAAAGAAACATTCAACCTGGGTTTCATGAGATTTATGTTTTATTTACAAAAGATAACTCTATCTTTTATCGATCTAACCCATTTTCACCCATTAATCTGAAAACTCCCATGGACAGATTCTCTTGGAGCTGGTGGACTCCCCTAAGATAATTCACTACAATCATAGTCAAGACCGTATCGAGTTTCCTACCATCTATTTGTTTTGCTTCCAGCTTGAGCTGACTGAAGTCCATTACCCCGTCATTACGTGCACGACCTGTCTGAAACACAGCCTGCGGTATGGATGAATGAACTGATACCTGCTCAAGGCCTGACCCTAAATCCAACAAATAGCATTCGTGTTCCTTCCTCTTCTTCCTTGGAAAAGAGTACGGCCTTCTTTATTTGCCACCTGCCTCTCTCAGCCACCCCTCATTCCCCCTCATCCACTTTTATTAAATCAGTCTTAAGGGACTAGCTCTTTTTCTGTGCAAATGTCTACTTTTTCTCCTGCTCCAAATGAATTTAGGATTTCCCTAAAAGGAATCGCATGAAGTCATCGGTAAGACTGAAACAGAATTGCCCCCACAACATATTAGCAGTGGTCATAGAACTGAAGTATATGCCAATGATTTTTTTTTGTATTTATAATGTATTGTCACTTGTCCCATAAACCTTCATCACACTTTGCATACGCAAATTGAATAATTATATTTCAGCACCCTCAGTGCAAGCTCTGTTATGATTATGACTCCGAGTCGTTTCAAGTTTCCTTTAAAATATATTCCAGAAATGTTATTATGCATGCTCTTACTGACTGTGCCCATGCAAAGCTATGACAGAGCCATTTCACATCTATGTCTTCTTGGATTGGGAGGTCTCCGTTCAATGCCGGGCGTCACTGGGCCAGCTGAAAGCCATACCGAGGTCCTGGAACAGGTGTCATGCTGCGAGACACCTGGAGGTGGCTATCAACTCTCACGTGGAGAGATTTTAAACTTGGTTCAAAATTGGCCATTTGGTGGGTCCGTTTTCAAAAAGCTTGACTATGTTGCAAAAGACATGTCTCTTTCCATTTTCCTATCCCAGAGAGACAAGCAATGAAATGCAACGTGAAATCCAACACAGAATTGCCCTAATTTATTTGGTCTGTTTGGCTACGACCATCTCGACTGGTGTGGTCTGTGAAATACTACTCTCCAGAGCTTTGGTTGAGTTTGATCACTTTCTCTGCTGCTGCGCCGCACCACTCCCTCTCCACTGGCATTTTTGTATTTTGGGATTGGAAGAGTTTCCCACCCAGTCCCTTGGATTCTCATTTTTCTGATGTTGGGATTACACAGGGGAGTTAAATCTGCAGCTGCTATCAATTTACCACTAAATTTCAACTTACGTCGCTGGGGGCATTTGCACACGGATTCTCATCGAGTTGCATTTGGTCTAGAAAATGGTCAGCCAGAGTTTCAATTTGAGAACTGTCTCAGAAATAAAAATCTAGGAAGGCAATTGTAACAGTATCTTAGCCCACTACGGGAGCAGACAGTCACACCGACAACAGGGCTTCTATCTACAGAGTGAAAAAGCAAGAGAATCCAGAAATATGTTCCAAGTCCTCGTTTTCTCCACAGACCAGCAGTACTGGTAACCTCTGGGAGCTTGTTATAAATGCAGAATCTCACTCTAGATCTACTGAATTAGAATCTGCATTTTACCAGATATGACCCTGCAATCCCACTCCTGGGGATATGTCGGGAGAAAACCATAATTTAAAAAGATACGTGCACCCCACTGTTCATAGCAGCACTACTCACAATAGCCAAGACACGGAAGCAGCCTAAATGTCCACTGACTGACAAACGGATAAAGAAGATGTGGTACACGTGTGCCACGGAATATTGATGCTGTTTAGTTGCTAAGTCGTGTCTGACTCTTTTGCAGCCCTGCGGACCATAGCCCGCCAGGCTCCTCTGTCCATGGGATTTCCCAGGCAAGAATACTGGAGTGGGGTTCCATTTTCTTCTCCAGGGGATCTTCCTGACCCAGGGATCGAACCTGGGTCTCCTGCCTTGGCAGGTGGATTCTGTCCACCTGAGCCACCAGGGAAACCACACAATGGAATATTACTCAGCCGTAAAGAAGAATTAAATTATGCCATTTCCGTAACATAGATGGACCTAGGGATTATCACTCGATTGAAATAAGCCAGACAGAGAATCCCAGGGACAGAGGAGCCTGGTGGGCTGCCGTCTGTGGGGTTGCACAGAGTTGGACACGACTGAAGCGTCTTAGCAGCAGACGGAGAAAGACAAATATATGACATCACTTACATGTGGAATCTTAAAAAAAAATGATACAAAGGAGCTTATATACAAAATAGAAATAGACCCACAGACATAGAAAACAAGCTTATGGTTTCCTAAGGTGGGGGAGGAATAAATTAGGAGATTAACATATACACACTACTAAAAATAAAACAGAGAACCAACAAGGACCGACTGTATAGCACAGGGAACTATACTCAATATTTCGCAAAAACCTACAGGAGGAAAGAATCAGAAAAAGAATATATGTGTAGGTATGCTGCTAAGTCGCTTCAGTTGTGTCCAACTCTGTGTGACCCCATAAACGGCAGCCCACCAGGCTCCTCCGTCCCTGGGATTCTCCAGGCAAGAACACCGGAGTGGGTTGCCATTTCCTTCTCCTGTGTAGGTATATATATGTATATATACACACACACACATATATATATATAACTGAATCACTTTTTTCTGTAAAACAGAAAATATCATGACATTCTAAATCTACTATACTTCAATTTCAAAACAAGATCTCACTTGACTTGGCTGTATGCGGAAGTTTGAGAAAGCCTGTTCTAGACAATTTCTTTTTTTCTTTTCTACAAACCTGTGTTCCTACAGATAATTATTTCAGAAATGCTATCCGAGTCTGCGAATGCCAATAAACGAGAGGACCAAGTTCTAGATTGAATGCTTTTGCCTGAAATATGAGAACGCGAATGGAATTAGTAGCCAGCGTCAGTTGGTGAGTCTGCTGCTATCTTAAACATAAGACTGCCCATGAAATGTACCTGGAAGAAATTAAGCACCAAGCCATGAATAGAAAAATATTTTGAAACTCTGTCTTCATGAAGTCCTTCTTAGAGTGCACAACCGTGTCCCATCCTGCCTCGAAAATCAGTCAGGACCTAACAACTCCAAGCCTGATTCTTAGCCAAGAACTTGAGATGTTTACATGAAGAATGATTAATGTGCTCATGAGCATATTGCCATGGAAGATAAGTGGAGTTTTGTTTTTGTTCATGAAATTCTGCTCCGGGGCTGTCTTATCAGCTACCGATCATGTGCCGTGGGGGCCCCGAGCCCTCTCCTGTGGGATGTGGCATTGGGGAATGTTGAACCAAGCCTCACTGAGACGAGAGACGACCATTTCAGTGACCTCACCAGCAGCTACACCACCTCGAAGCAGAGCCAGTTTTGAGCAGTTTTGCTCCTTGGCTGCTTGAAAAATTATGACACTGTGTACATTTGCTATTTGCCCCTGATGGATTAGTAGATCATAAGACTTCGAGTAAGAACACAGTTTACACGTCACTTTTGGTGGTCAATTCAACCCACCCTTCATTTCTCTTCCATTTTGATCTTCAAGGCCATTAACTCATAAACTTGGCAGCAGGTCTGTGCCAGGGAAGGCTGCTTTCTGGCATGGGTTCTGCTCTTTTTATTTCTTTAACAGACTGTGTTTTAAAATTGAGCTTTATAAGAACCATTCCAGAGGCAGCTGAAGGTACCAAAGAAGTATGTTCTCTGCCATGATTTAGACTAAAACCCACAAAACTACAAAGAAGGGTGTGACTATTGCTGGCTCCTTCACCCCAGCACCTTTGCTTATGTCCTGGGAGATAAGATAACTGTGGTGCTGGAGCAAACTCTTCAGAGTCCCTTGGACTGCAAGGAGATCAAACCAGTCAATGCTAAAGGACATCAACCCTGAACATTCATTGGAAGCACTGATGATGAAGCTGAAGCTGAAGCCCCAATACTTTAGCCACCTGATGCAAAGAGCTGACTCATTGGAAAAGACCCTGATGCTGGGAAAGATTGAAGGCCAAAGAAGAAGGGGGCAGCAGAGGATGAGATGGTTGGACAGCATCATTGATTCAATGGACACGTATTTGAGCAAACTCCGGGAGATAGTGGAGGACAGAGGAGCCTGGTGTGCGGCAGTCCATGGGGTTGCAGAGTCAGACATGACTTAGCGACTGAACAGCAACAAGATCAGTTTCTGATTCTGAATGAGACTCCTCCCCACCATTGCTCCCTCCTCTAGACATCAATGATGTAAGACAGCATCCTTGCTGTCCTTGCAAGATTAGGTTCACCAAGTTTTATGCTCTCTTTTCATCAGGATCACTGAACAGCCCTGCTAGCCCTCTTCAAGTCCACCTGCCACTTTAAAGGACCAGAACTTGGATCGTGAGAGGGCTTACCCTCCCTCTGCAGGACCCATGCCACATGTATGAAGCAACTCTGGAGGTCCCTGGCTGTGCTGGATGTGAAAGGATGGATTCTGCCAGTTCTCAATGAGCTTGGATGCTTACGGCAAAGACACCAAGACCAAGAGCTATGGCCCAAAGCCAATCTCTAAACTCCCACTTAATGCATGGGGTTTTTAGAGTAAAGCCTACTACTGTGATGAAATGACCCTCTCCCATTCTCCTTCAGCTCTCCCTACAGTCTTCTAAACTCTTCTGCAAAGGCATGGAGATCTGCTGGCGGGGGTGCGTTTCGCCTTCCCTTCTCAACCAGGTTTGCAGGTCTGTGGTTATAGCAGAGTCAGGGCAAAGGCAAGAATGCATTTTCAGCCACGTGCTGTGATGCAGGCTTCTCTGAGGAGACAGGGCATTAGCTGTGTGGTCTTGCTGTGACTGGAGATGCTGCCTGGCACTGCGCTGCAAACCCTGAAGGAGGAACCATTGCAGATTCCAAGAAACGCTTGAAAAGCACCAGCTGAAAAGCCACAGTCAAGGCTGCACTTGCAGACCCGACTCCAGTCTCTTTCAACAGCATCCTAGATGTGTATCACGGTGTACGGGCTGCCATGGTGACGGAGGAGAGGGCAGGGTTACAGATCCTCCTGGGCTTACACCAGAGCTTTCCCATACATTGCTCCAAAGACATCAGGCAGGGCTTACTTCGCGAGGTCAAAAACCAGCCTGCAAGTTTCCCCAAGTCAGACTTGTCTCTATGCCCCTTGAGGCCTCAAGGGGCCATCGTCTCCAAAAGCATGCACTCAGCAAAAAAGGAGGAGGGTGCCTCTGGGGAAGATGGGGAAAGGACTTCTGGTAATAATAACTGACTCTCGGAGAAAGGCATGTGATACCACGAAATGCGATCACAAAAAAAGAATGTAAACGGATCTGCCCATGTGCTAGCATTTTCTAAGAGGAGTGGACAGACTCATCTACATGCTAATTCAACAAAGGGATCATGCAAGAGGGTGCATTCTGAATCAGGACAGTTTGGAAACAAATAAATAGGAATGAGCACGGGAAGGGAGGGGGCTGAGGCATGAACAAAGGAGTATGTTGTCCATCGTGCGTTATCTTGTAAGGTCACCGGGCGGTCCCGGCTGATTGTGGCGGGGACTGAAAGGATGCGGCCACTGGACAGGGCAGGCCGCAAAGGAAGCCTGGAATACAGGATCGATTCGGGGAGACGGACCGTGACAAGAGGAAAGGGAGGGTGGGGCAGGCCGCCCAGGGCTGGATGCTGGAGAAGGAAGGAAAGGAAGCAGGTGGGAGGGAGCACCAGAGCATTGGACGCGGCAGGACAGATGGATGGGAGGAAGGAGTCCTCTGTCTCCGTGGGTGTGAGATCAGAGACTCGGATGGACGCTGCAAACCAAGGGCGCAGGGCAACGGGAACTCAGGCCTCTATCTCCAAGGACCTCTCCCCAGGAAAGGCAGCAATCACCTCTTCTGAAAGAAACCCACTGACCATAGGCACACGGTCAGATTCCCAGGGACCCCCTCTCCCAGGGACCCCTGCACCACCCACTGGCCCCTCCCCGCCCCCTCCCAAGCCATCAAGAACTTCTCCACTGCACCACTTCAAAGTCATCCCTGCAAGGCTGACCACGGGTCCACCCCAAGTGTACAAACAAGTCTACTCTCCCCAGGTTCAAATCTCTCAGTCTGCCTGACAGCAAACAGCTCTCTGGCTCATTCGCTCTGATTTGAATTCCTCGTAGCTATCTCAGACACCAATATTTACATCTCCTTTCAGAATCACAGCAGCAATCCTCCAAACAGGTATTTTGGTACAAATCTGAGTCTCTTCCGAGTCACACTTGGATGACAGATGGAAGGAAAGTGTGTGATCAGGGTTTCGGCAGGTGAATGAGTGTTGGCCACTCTTGCGTCTCCCTGGGGTGTCCTGCCGTGGTCCTCCCAGCATGGAACTCCCTGCCACTCTCCTCTCTCACACCTGGATGCTCCAGGGTGCTGATGAGCCTGCACGCAGGGCAGCAGTGGAGATTCAGACACGGAGAAGAGACATGTGGGCACAGATGGGGGAAGGAGAGGGTTGGACAGACTGAGACAGCAGCGCTGAAGCAGACGCATCACCATGTGTAACCCAGGCAGCCGGTGGGGATTCGCTGCATGACGCAGGCCGTCAGAACCCAGGCTCTGCGACAACCTAGAAGGGCAGGATGGGCTGGGCGGGGGGACGGAGCTTCAAGAGGGAGGGGACGCATGTACACCCGTGGCTGATTCATGCTGATGCATGGCAGAAACCGACGCATTAGTGCAAAGCTATTATCCTCCAATTAAAAACAAATTTAAAACGAGGATATAAAAAGATGAATAAAACTTTATAATATTAAGAAAAGGACCTCTTCCAAATCTGCTACATCCTCAAATAGGGTAAAAAGAAACTCTAGGGCCCACTGTTTTTCTTTTTGAGTCAAGTGGCATGTGGGGTCTTGGCTCCCGAGTCAGAAATCAGACCCTTGCCCCCTGCACTGGAAGCGCAGAGTCTGACCACCAGACCCCCAGGGAAGTCAAAAGACCTACTGTTCTGTCTATGAAGCAACATGTAGCCCTGACCATCACACTAAGCCAACTCACATGCCCCCATGATCCCAACACCAGCTCAAAATCCCCAGCTTTTGAGACTCAGACACATCCATGAAATCTCTTCAGACAAACAAATGAGCAACCCTTGGCCAAAGGTTTACAGGCAGCTTCTGCTTCTGTGAGTATGTGTGGGAACTTCTTTAAAACACTTCCAAAATCAGTATGATTTTCCTATACTTCCCATGACCTCCCAAAGGTGCATTTACTGGCAGTCAGCTCAGGCATGTCTAGACCTTGCCTGAAACATGCACTCTGATGCTCCTTTTGCAGTACAGGCAGTGGGTTCCTTTGGAGCTAGTCTAGATCACTGCAGACCCTGAGTCTTGTCCACGATTACGTGGTCTGCATCAGAGATAACAAAGCACGTTGGCTGAGCTTTTCTGCTGTGCTTTTCAGGAGGGACAGGGGAGAAAACTTTATGAGGTCAGAGGACAGAAAATCGCCGGCTCAGTCACAGTACCAGAGCGGTCCTCACCCGGAGAAGCATCTTTCCCTGTGCTAGTCAGCTCACTGGTCCCCATCTTTTCCAATGGGGAGAAACAACAACCCCAAGCTTGGTGCCTGGGACCAGGTCACACTGGGACTTGGGCCGCCTGGACAGATGCCAGAAGCTGAAGAGTGACAGCTTGGGTCTAGGAAAGAAGATGGGAGTTCTGCATCCACGTGTGAACAGGCAGAAACCATCCCACAGCCCTGAGTCACGATTCCTCAGCTATGAGGCTGGCCTATGTCATCCAGCTGGTGGGGTTGTACAACCCAGTGAGGGCTTAGGTGATGGGACCATGCTTGCCCAAGGCCACCCCCTTGCACTTCTCTACCTGCCAACACTCCTCCTCCTCTGGTACGTGGCCTTCCACTGCAGCGCACATGGTCCATCCCTTTCCTGGAGTGAGGAATTTAGGGAGGAATTCTTCTCCCTTCCTGCTCCCACAGCCGCCGTTGTCAGAGGCGGTGCTTCTACTGCGAGATCAGTGCTTTAAACATCCATTTTTGCCTGTCCAGCTCCAGGCACTTCACTTGTAAGGTTAAATATTATACGTGTGAGTCTGTTCTGGCTCTAGGTGGCTTTACCGAAACATCTAGAGCTTTACGCTGTGTGCCATGGGCTTGTTCCCCACTGCACCCCATGGCTGGCACTCAGGAGGGTGGGTGGGCACCTGGGCAATGGTCAGGTCAGCTTTCTGAAGACGGGGGGCTCTCTGAAGTCTGGCTGATCTAACATCGCACTTGGCATGAACTGGCCCTTGATAACTACTGATTTTTTTTTGTCATGAATGACACATAAATTAATAAGCTAATTAAGTCACTGGGAAAGACGTAAAGATTCAGGTGTAAATACGATCGACTACATGCTTCTGCTCTGAAAGGCTGGCTCTCGGGACAGCTGGGAACTGGCCACTTGTGTTAGGGGGACGCCACTGGTTCCGGGTGATGCAGTTAGGATGGATGGATGATACTACATCTTTCTGTAAACTCGAAATCGGATAGGCGTTGGGAACGACTTCTCGGCCCGTCTGTGTCTGAGAGCAGCCGGTAAACGGGCTGACCTGCCTTTCAGCCTGCAGTTCAGGGAGGGACTGTCCCTGTGATCTCTGAGAGGAAAGGTCTGACTGATTCTAGGCTCCAGATCCCCAGAGGCAGAGGCAGACTGTTTAGGGCTCCGTGACATAGGTCACACATCTCACGGGACATCCTGGGATGTCTCAAAAAAAAAAAACAAAAAAAAAACAGATGACACAGGGGTGTTTTCGTACCTGGCCTAGTTGTAATTCTTTGCGTAGCTTCGGGATATACTGAAGTATTTGGGAAAATAAAAGCTGCACCCCCTGCAGACAAAAGGAAAGACAGAACACGTGAAGGTCTTGCTGCCGTGGTTGTCCGTCTCAGCGACGGTGCCTAGGCTACTTTTCCCCTGACAACCAAGGCAGGCGGCCTCCTGGAAGCAGCCACACCTGATCTGGGGAGCAGGGACAGGACGCGGGTCAGAAACCTTTGCTGAAGCTGAAAGGGATGCTCCACTTGGCATACAGGGTCTTGGGTTTGGATTATTCAGCTTCCTCCTGAAGCCCCTTCCTGTGTTTCTCCATCCTCCCACAAGCTAGCTTTATTAGAACAACTCTTTGCTGGGAGTTTTCATTTTTCAAATTGTATAAAAATCCATAAAACATTTTTACAGAGCCCTTGGAAAGTAGTATCAAAGAATTATAACTATTTTACCAAAGAATATATGGATCTAATTAAAAATGAATTCACATCTCTGTTCACATGCCTGTATTCCCTTTCTCTCTTTCAATCAATGCTCAACTTGTTCACGGACAAAATTCCCTTTTTTCCAGCTCAGTCCATTTGGAATGTGCTACTCTGCTTTTCGATTGCTTCTATGTTTAGCGAGGACAAAAATAATGAAATCAGAGCTTCCTTGACACTTTCATTCCCTGCTAAAAAGAATTTTTAAATGACTATGAAGTTATCTGAAAGTGTGTGTCTTTTCAAAGCATTTCCTAAGGGAGGGGAATTACTTTGTCTAAGGTGCTTGCTATTTCTGGCCACGAGGCTATTAAAAAGCTTATTGTGTAACCTACATCAGAAAAGTATATGATCAATTCAAAGCAATTTTTAAACTTCAGAATAAAAACATAATGTTCTGAACATTGAGGGCCAGCTCAAGAGATCAGCTAGCAATCCCTGCTATACTCAAGCTTGGACTCACTCATATTATAGGTTTAAAAATAACACGGCAAATATTTGGGAAACGGCTGCATTTCTCTGTGTGGGCTGACCGTGAATTGGCTGGCTTGCTTATGAGGGGTTACTTGGTCCTTCCAACACTCAATGGCTTTCTCCCTAGCCTGGGGGTGGCAGAGGATCCCGGAAAATGATACAGTGGGGTTAGCAGCCTGTGGTCAGGCTTACACAGTGTCTCCATCACAATGGAGAAAAGGGATGCCACCAGGACCACATTCATCCACAGAAAGCCCAGCCTCTATTCTCAGCCTTTACTGGGAGGGCGGGGAGAAGGGTTAGTCAGGAAGAAGCATCATGTTAAACTCTAAGAGGCTCAGGCCAAAAAAAGAGAAATAAGTATTAATAAGATGTAGAATCAATAGTTAAGATATGGAATAGCAGTTATTTGGTTAGTCACTAATTTCAAATCTTCCAAAATCATAACGTAGCCTCCCTTGCAACAAAAGCTCCCCAGAGGCAACCAACATTCTTCCCTCCTACTGCCTTTTGCAAACGTACAAGGTCTGTGCAAGAAGATACAAGTCAAGTCAAATGGCCTAAAACTTTACCGAAAAGGGAAAAGTATAATCCCTGCTTGTCCTAGTAAATATTCATTTAAGAATTAAAAAAAAATTAAAGTGTTGAGATCTCAGCCTTTAATTTTCAAAGGAGAAAAAGGAGGATGCGAAGGGCCCCTTTATACAGGACATGCTTTTAGTTTCTACAGTCAGCACAGGGCACATTGGAGCACTCAGAACAGCAGACAGTAACCCAGCAAAGTGAGCTGAGGCTACAGCTAGAAGCTAATCCTGCACATCTCCTGGCTGAAAGAAGTCCTCTGACTAGCAAGGAAAGCAGGGGAGTACTCAGAGAGCAAAGAGGCTACAGTAGCGCCAACACAGAGCCCTGATCTACCAAGGACCCCTCCACCATCCACCTCTGCCATCTGCCTTCCTGATGCACTGGCTGTCTCTGTTCCACCTGGAAAGCATGTGACCTGTAAACAAAAGCCTACGCTTGTCCTGGGGGCAAGGGGCAGGGCCAGCATTACCTGTGTTTCTAGCATGCATTAACCGTGGAGAGTTTTGTAAGGCTTTATCAACATCATCTGAAGTCAAATGTGGAAGAGGTGCTACAAAACAAAACAAAAAGGCAACATCCAAATGAAAAAAAGAGAGAGAATTACCTTCCTTGAAAAATTAAAAAAAAAAAAAAAAGAAGAAGAAGAAAGAAAATATCTGCCCCTCCCCCCACCCCCAACATTCCCCACCCTAAATATCATGGGCTGCTTGGAAATCTCTCCATGGCTCTGCTACCAGTTACCAGGTTAAAACCTAGATGGGGGCCTCTATTGAATCCAGGGATGCCAGGCAAAGCATTTACACCAAAGAGTTCACACCACCCACTGTTGCACTATCTCGACTAGCTCCTGATTATGCTTGACTTTGAAATATTAAAGTGTGCAGCAGACTCTGTAGATTCATGCCTCTCATTGCCAAGATGCCATTCCCATTCTGGCAGGCTAAGCCACATCTCAAGATACCAAGCGAAAATGCTCCTCATTTTGTGTTCCAGTATGCAAGGGAGTTTGGTTTGGCTCTCGGGAAGATAAACACCATACTTCCCATCAAGTAGGAGCCCTACGGTAAAGTTTCTCCTGTTCGGACCTCACGGAGATGAAATAACGTGTGACCGGGTAAAGCTCTGCTTCCCTCTGATATGTGATCCTCTCGGCCAGGGGAACCCTGGAGGAGCAACTGAACACTAGAGGTGACTTTGCTGCTTCTTATAAAAGAGCCACTTTCACTCCGCATCTGGCTAAGTCATCACTGCTGAGCATTCTCTCAGATCCTAATGGGGGTTGGGGCTGAATCCTCTGCATCTGAGGTTAAGAAGGACCTCAGACAGTGCTCTTTGTGGGGAGTGGGGACCGCCTTACTCTCTCTGAGGTAGTGGAGGTGCGACAGAAGGATGTCAGCGTTGTAGCTCGGGGTGAGCCTCTGGAAATCATCTTTGGTCATCTTGCACAGCTCCTTCCCGTCGATATTCTGGAATAATAAGATGTCAACGTCCGGAAGCCCGTATTCTTTGACTGCCCACTCCAGCCACTGCCGGACATGGTCTGTACTCCATAGCGTGGGATCTGAAAGGGGACGGAAGAATATTTAATCAACGCCTGAAGACAAACTCCTGGGGCAAAGCCATATTCCAGGTGGGATCTCCCACCAGCCACAGCTTTCCAGAGCATCACCTGTCACTCTTCCAGAATTTTCAAGCCAGGCTCAGGGACCAGTCCAAGGAGAATGTCCGAAGAAGAACAACTGACTTATGCTCAGAGACTACTATTTTTAAAGTAAGTTTTTTTGTTTTGTTTTGTTTTTGTTTAAGCAAATAAGGGTATTCATTGATTCACATAACTGAAAAGTCCAGGGGATATACTAGCTTCAGGCACGGTTTGGTCCAGGAGCACAAACACTGTCACGAGACTCAAGTCTCTCCATCATTTGCCTCTCTTTCCTCTGTACTGGCTTCATTCTCTGACTGGTTCCTTTGATATGCTGGGCCCTGCTGGTTTAAGTTTTCCACCCTAAAGAGCTAAACAACTTCCGTAAAGAGCTTCTGAGCCTCTTCTCCACAGTTCACTAAAACTCTTTAGGGTTGAGAATCACTGGACCAACTTGAACCACAAGGCCATTCCTGAACCAATCACTATGGTCAAGGAGGTGGGCTGTGCTGATTCATCAGGTCTGAATTACACGTCCACCCAGGAAGCCTAAGATTAAGTCACACTGAGCCATGTGGACTGACGACAGAGTGAGGGGGCTCCAGGAAACATCAAGGAGTTGCTCCAAAAGGATGGAATGCATGCTGGTCAATCAAAAACAACACTGATGTCAAGGCTAAGACCAGGTATTGAAAAAGTTTAAAGGGAATTATCCTGGAAGTGTAGGATTCGTCATATCACTTGCTTCTTTGTTGCTCAATTAACCTAAAGTTTCCTGGAGGGATAAGGTTTTCTTCTTATTCATTTCTTTTTATTTTATTTATTCATCTATTCATCTGAATAAAGAATATCTGAATCACTCTGCTCTACACTGAAACTAACCTAACACTGAAAATCAACCAAATTTAAAAATAAAATGGGAGGGACTCCCTGGCAGTCCAGTGGTTAAGACTCTCCGCTTCTAATGCAGGGAGCCTGGGTTTGATACCTGATCCCACATGCTGCATGGCACAGCCATAAAATAAATAAAATTTAGAAAAAATAAAATTTAAAAAACAATGAGAAAAAATGAATAAGAATCAATGAAAACTTTCCTTAAAAAAATACTGGTGTCTTTATACGAGAAAAAGAACAACATATATCAGAAAGATGTTAATTACATATTAACAAAAAAACATACAATATTTGTATGAAATGCTGGAAAATGTTGACCACAGAATTGGAAATGACATGTAGGTCAACCTGAGCCCTAGCACCTCCCAGGAAGCAAGTGTTTCTAGACAAAAGGCATCAGTCACATGCTTTTCCTGCAGAGAAGCTGGTCTGGCAACTCACTCACACCTGCAGAGGCAAGCTGGCTGGGGGTGTTCACATTCCACAACCGAGGCACAAACACCCAAAGGATACAGGTAATGTCATCATGCTTGGCCGCCGTGTACGGAAGGTGACCCCCATAGGACTTAGGAGGGCAGGGCCCTGGGGAGAAGGGGCAGGCGACCCCCTCAATGGAAACATAAGTTGAAAGCACCCCATGCAAACAGCCTGGGTGGAAGGTACCAAGTGTGCCTCACTGGGAGATGCGACTCCTCCCTGAGGTCCCTGAGCACCAGGAGACATCGGGACCAAGAACAAAAGGCCAGAGTTCTTCTAATCCCTGCGTCTCTCCATGCCATGACCCCCAGAGACTGCTTCTCTCCTCTGACTCTGTTTCTCATGTGGAATGAAAACCTAGGTCTGGGGGTCTCTGGACAGGCTGGGAGAGGGCAGGCATGCCACGAGGCTCAGACCATCATGAGTGGAAACATCTGCTGTGGGAAGAGACCACCCTTTTATCGCTTTCTAGCTTAATAGTTCTGGAATCCCATTTGCTTCATGGGAAATAGATGGGGAAACAGTGGAAACAGTGTCAGGCTTTATTTTGGGGGGCTCCAAAATCACTGCAGATGGTGATTACATCCATGAAATTAAAAGACGCTTACTCCTTGCAAGAAAAGTTATGACCAACCTAGATAGCATATTCAAAAGCAGAGACATTACTTTGCCAACAAAGGCCCGTCTAGTCAAGGCTATGGTTTTTCCAGTGGTCATGTATGGATGTGAGAGTTGGACTAAGAAAGCTGAGCGCCGAAGAATTGATGCTTTTGAACTGTAGTGTTGGAGAAGACTCTTGAGAGTCTCTTGGACTGCAAGGAGATCCAACCAGTCCATTCTGAAGGAGATCAACCCTGGGATTTCTTTGGAAGGAATGATGCTGAAGCTGAAACCCCAGTACTTTGGCCACCTCATGCGAAGAGTTGACTCATTGGAAAAGACTCTGATGCTGGGAGGGATTGGAGGCAGGATGAGAAGGGAACGACAGAGAATGAGATGGCTGGATGGCATCACGGACTCGATGGACGTGAGTCTGAGTGAACTCCGGGAGTTGGTGATGGACAGGGAGGCCTGGCGTGCTGAGATTCATGGGGTGGCAAAGAGTCGGACACGACTGAACGACTGAACTGAACTGAAGCATGGGTATCCGATGTGCTGTTGGAATACACTCTGTGTTCCAGAAACAACAGAGTAACGGTGAGAAACAGCCAGCCAGTCACGTGCTGCCAGAATTCTCCTTCCTCCCTTCCGCCTTCCCTCCTTCTTTCCTTTTCATTCTCACTCTCCTTCTGTCTCCCCCTCCCTCCCTTCTTTTGTTTCTTCCCTATGGTTTCATATCTTTCTTAGTAGAAAAGAATCATCTTGACTTCAATAGAATTCATCCTCGGCCCATTGCCCTCCTGGACACCCCAGGAGAAACCACTATCCTGAAATGTTACATGCATTGCCCCTGTACAAATCTGAATACTCTTGCTGGGAGTAAATGTCCCACTATACATATTGTTGTGTGCCTTTCAACTTAATATAAATGACATCTAATTTGCTTTTGGCCCTCAGCACTGTATTTTCAGGATGTGTTCAAGTCCATCCATGGAGGTACAGTTCATCATTTAAGCAGCTCTTGCACACCCCCTCTCCATGAATATACCCAATTTACTTATCAGTGAAGACCCCTGCATCCCCCTCCCCACCCACATGTGAAGGAATCTGCATTGGTCCATAGCCTGAGCTCCACATGAGTCATGAGGAGACTGAAAAAAAAAAAATACTACAGATGCCTGCTCTCACTCACAGAGATGCTGAATGAAATCTGCAGGAGGGCAACCTGGGTATCAGTTGTTAAAAGCTATCCAGGTAATTCTAATGTGGTTCAGACCATCTACTCCTGGGTTTCACTCCTTAAGAGTGTGATCACAGGACCTGGAAGCCTCTGCATTCCCTGGGACCTAATTAGAAATGCAGAATCCCCAGGTGCCATGCAGGCCTGCTGAATCCGAGTCTGTATTTTCATAGCATTCTCAGCTGACTCGTGTCCACACGAAGCCTGTGGAAGTGCTGGCCCAGGTGAGTACCTCCATGCAGAATCCATGGTCAAAGGACCCATGCCTAACTAAGATCTCTGGTTCTGCTACAAAGCATAGAATATCTACAAAAGCTCAAATGGCAGCATTGACAGAAAGGTACGCCTACGCCTTTGTAATCCAACCACATGGAAACATTTTGTTAGCCTGTGAAAACTGAATGTTAACTCCATCCAAGTCATTGAAGTTCAGATGGCTCTCTGCCATGAGGTCAGAATTCTGCTTTCATGGACAAAATGTTCAAAACTTCAGACTGTTTCCATAGAAAGTTATTTTTCTTCCCCTCCCTTTTTCTCATGGTATGTCATGACTCCTCATCATATAGGAACAAATCATATATTGGTCTCAGGATGCCCTGAATTCAAGTCCTCTTTCCTTAGTTCTATGCAGAGGACAGTGAAATAGCCCTCTTAGAAAGAAGGTCCTCCCTTCCACAGGGTCCCCAAGTCATTTCCTGTAAATTCCACCACTGGGTATAGAACCCATGGAAGGACTACGCTTTGGTGTCACTACTTCCTAGAAATCAGTTCATTCTGGGAAGGCATTTTCTTCTCTTAATGGTGGAAACATATTCTGAAAATGATACATAAATATCTTCCTGCAAGTTGCTGGCCTCACGTTACCATGGCCAAGTGACACCTTAGGAAGACAGCCAGAAGAAGGCCAATTTCTCTCCAGAATCCCTTGGTGTGCCTGTTAATTGGTTTCCCTTGCTAAGCTCAAGGTTTCAATGGCTCTTTCAATTTTCCTTTAAGGGAATCTCATGCAAGACCCAGAGGCCAGTTTCTCTTTGATCTGTACTATTACCACTAAATTCTTGCTCCAGATTGGTCAAATGGCCCTTCTTTTGTCCTGCTGGCATGAGCATAAATCCCTACAACCTTCCCAATCACCAATCAGGCAATACTTTTCAGATGCCTTTTAAAAACTGTGTGTATTCTCTGAACTAAAAATTCCACTTTTAGAAATTTACCCTTAGGAAATCATAGAGGAAGTGTGCAATGATTTATTTTCAAGGATGTTCTTTGTAGTGTTGTTTATAATAGCCAAACATTGGAAACACCCTAAATGTCCCACAAAAAAAAGAACTAGTTAATTTGCTGTACATTTAGGAACATTCTTGTGATATTTATAGACAAAAAATTACACTGCTGAATGTCGTTACTGATATAAAAACTGTTTAAATTAGATTAAAATTTTTGAAAACATTATGGTCGTATAAATATATTCTTCAAAGAAATACAAATATATCCTTGGAAAGAATTTTCAAGAGATAGGCATTGGTATGGCAATTATTGTGTCTGAGCAAAAGGCAATGGAGATTTAAATTTTTTTTCTTTTCACTCAACTTTATCTTTTTTCTACAACGAACATGTGATACTTTGGTTAAACAGTTATTTATAAAATATGTATATATATGTATATATATTCTCTGTGTTTCAAAATCAAAACAAGGTCCTACAAAGGACTACACATTTACATTTGCTAAAATGTTTTTATGACATTTTCATAACATTTTAATACTACTTTTTTTATCCAGTTCATGCATGGGAGTTGTTTCATCAGAAAAGAACAGAACTTCACCAAGTCAGGTTACTCCTGTATCCTTTTGGAATTTGATCTCCACTCCTCTGCCCTATACATTTAGAAACAAAGAATATTAAAAACAGGATATGAAAATATGGCTGCTTGACAGAGTGAATGGGGACGCTCCTTTCCAGTCTGTCTCTGGGGCGCCGTTATTCTAGACCGCCTCTACGGGTGTTCTGCAGGGAGCGGTTTGCAAGGGTCAAGTCCGAACTCTTCAGTCTGAAGCACGTGGCCCCAGGCTCCCGGCCCCCATGGTTTTCCTAAGCATCATTCCCAGCTTTTCCTCCACCCAGACCGTCCACCCCCACACACCCAGCGGCCGTGCCCTGAACCCGCACTCCGGCTGTGCCCACACACCACCCGCAGGCTGAAGACTCTCCTTTCCTGCACCCTCGCCTACACTCACCGCTGCCTTTGGGTATCTGTCCTCCACACTCTTCAGGTTTAGGAGCTGACAGTGACTCCCCGGGCAGGGAAGTGAGGACAAGACAGGAGGCACTGTCCCTGGCCCAGTAGCAGGGCCCACCCTGGGCTTCCCCAAGCTCCCTGGGCCAGGCATGAATGCCGCTTTTGTAAAAGGGTATCTTTTTAGGGTTCAAGTCAAGTGTGTGGGGTCTCAGCTCACCCTTCAGCTCCATAGAGCACCCAGGAGAGAGGCTTCCAGCTCTCCTCCGTGGCCCATGATGGATCAGCCAAGTTTTCTTATTTCCGCCCCACCCTGCCATCACAGAAGGGAGCTCACAAGGTCCCACAAGATTCAACAGGTCTTCCCTCTTTCCCTGATCCCCTACTATGCGTATGAAGGACAAAGGGGAGGGGTCACAGGATGAGCCCCAACCCAGGGTCATCTCTGCCTCTGTTCAGGGGTGGATCGCACACCCTCTGCCCCCTAGGGAGTGGTGCAGCTCAGAACCTGTCTCCTAACCTCGTGACTGAGCCTGGGGTTTCTTTTCTTTTTTTAATGGCATTATTTTCTTAATTGGAGTGTGGTTGACTTACAAGGTTGTGTTAATTTCTGTTGCATAGCACACTGATTCAGTTATACATACAAATATTCTTTTCCATTATGGTTTATCACAGGATATTGACTATAGTTCCCTATGCTTAGAGTAGGAGCTTGTTGCTTGCCCACTCTGTATGTACCAGTTTGCATCTGCTAATCCCAAACCCCCAGTCCATCCCTAACCTGTCCTCCTCCCCATGGCACCGCCAGTCTGTCCTCTATGTCCCTGATTCTGTTTCCTAGATCGGTTCACTTGCGTCATATCTCAGATTCCATATATAAGTGATATGATAAGATGTTTATCCTTCTTACTTCACTTAGTATAATAATTCTCTAGTTGAATTCCTGTTGGCATTATTTTGCCCTGTTCATGGCTGAGTAGTTTTCCATTGCATCTATGTACCACATCTTCTTTACCCTTCTTTACTACTATGCAACTGTTGGTAGACATTTATAAAACAATGTGTACATTCCACAGACCAATAGGACTTTAGTCTTAAGACCAACAGTCTTAGTCCTTAGACTAAGCTGAATTTAACTAAGCATTTACGATATACACAAGTACTGCAGGGATTCAGAGGTGGCCAAGACAAAGATGCTGACAATCTACCGAGGGAGGGAGCCATGAAGATGACCCACAAAATGGAATGAAATCTGTGTTATCCAAGGAGGATATGGAAGTACAGAGAAGCAGCAATTCATCCCAATCAGGGGACCAAAAAAAAGGCGGGGGTGGAGTTTCACCAGAAGGGTTTAGCTTGAGCCTGCATGAACAAAAAGGATTTTGACCGCAGTACGATGACAGATGGAAAAGGGCATGGCAACCCACTCCAGTATTCTTGCCTAGAAAATCCCAAGGGCAGAGGAGCTTGGTGGGCTACAGTCCATGCGGTTGCAAAGAGTTGGACACAGCTGAGACACTTCACTTTCTCTTTCTTTCAAAGAGAACCTTGAAGATCTTGCTAAGAAGGTTGGACTTTATGATTTAGGAATTTCAGAGTCATTGAAAATCTCTGAAGAATCAATGAATGTCTTAATTCACATCCAGTATAGCAAATCTGGTGATCAAATAAAAGGTTTTATCAGGAGCCAGAACACTCATATTTGGGTTCTGATTCAACCATTCCTTAGATGCGAAAGTCAAACTCTCTAGAATTATCTTTTTTTCTGTGGGTAATTAAGTGAAATGTTAGGGGAAGAGAAAAGTCAATGAGATAATGTATGCGGAAGCACTTTGCCAACAATAACACATTACAGAGCAATAACGCATCCACGCACTGGATTTTGCATTGCAAACTGCTAAATTGAAATAAACAGTCTATTATCACAGGGGAAGCCTCTTCCTTTCAACACAAAAGTCTGATTTATCACTTCATTTTAAGAAACTTTCGGAGGTGCTTCTGGCAGAGGAATCACAAGCCGTGAGAGATAAGTTGTTTTGTTTTCAGCCCTCCAGTTCAATTGTTTTGAAAACATCTATGTCTAGTCTCCACAACGCATGGACATCAAAATGGTAAATTCCCATGGTATAGGGTTAAAAAAGAAAGTCATCTCTCTCTCTGCAGCCTCTTATTTGTATTTTAGATGACACAGTTAATATCCAAAAGTTTTACAAATGTTATTTCAGTAAACGGAGATTAAAACAATAAATAAAAGCAAAGCAGATTTGCACTGTTTAGGCGGGAGTGGTGAGAGGTGAGGGGATGACAAGCAGTGGGTAGGATTAGGGTTGAAATTTTTTTTACATTTCCCTGAAGTGGATTCTGACTTAGTAGAATTCTACTGCTGCCAGGAAAATATTAAGTAGATATTTAAATTAAGCAAAAGGATACTGCATTGCTGAAGACATATCGTGCCTTCTTGAAACAAAATACCTCATATAGGCAAGCATCCTGTTTCTGAGACGTTTGCCCCACCCGAAAATGAACCAAATTTGGTGATAAGTCCTGAGTGTCATTTTTCTTGAACAGTATCAATGTAAAATACTGGCTTCCAGAAAGAAAAATCACTCATGGTCATGAAAAAATACCAACAAAAATAAATAGCACTTCTAAGTCATATCACAAGCCTATGAGGTCTTTGTTTATAAAACCAGACCCTGGCGAGGCTGCCAGTCTGCTGTTCTAGACACTCAGAAGCCTGCAAAAATAAGATTTAGTATTTTGCCGCCTCATCAGAGCAAATTTTACATTTATAAAGAAGCCTGAAAAAGAGAATTGGCTCAAATTTGAGCTTCAAGAAATTGAAATTTGAGCTTAAGTAAAGAGCCTACAGTCAAGGTTACTTCTGAATCTTTTCATTTCCAAACGATGAATGCGGTTCAGTCACTGTTTTAATAATTACTGATTTCTAGTTTTATTGTACTTTTGTCAGTGAATGAGGTCTATATGATATTAATTTTTTGAATAATGGTTGTTATTCCTATGGCATGCTCAGTTTCTGCAAATGCCCTTTGAGTGCTTAAAAAGAAGGCTTCTAATTGTTGAGTACAGGTTTCTATAAATAACTACTAGATCAAAATTAGTAATTCACACATAATTTCCATGTCATTGATCTATCAAAAGCTGAGAAAGGCAAATTAAAATCTCTTACTAAAGTGAACTGGTCTATTTCTCTGTGTAGTTCTTTATGTATTTTGAGGCTATGTTATTAGGTACATTCAGCTTTATCATCATACATTCTTCATAAATGTAAATACTTTTTATTATGTGGTAACTATCAGTTTTCTCCAGTAATGCTTTCTGTTTCCATCTTGTCAGCTTTATTTTGGCTGCGATTTGGCTAGTGTATCTTTTCCCATCTCTACTGGCATTCCTTGTCTGTGTCGGATGTTTCTGTAAATAGTACATAACTAACTCTGGAGTACTTTTTAAAAATCCATTTTATCATTCTCTGTCTTTAAAGTTCGATCTACGTAAATTTATTGTTACTGGTGTCTCTGATTTCTAACACTTCACTCTTTCTGTGATTGCCCGTATCTGTTCTTTGTTTCTCTTTTCAAATATCTCATTGAGTTCATCTATTTTTCTTTGCTCCTTTTTGTTTGTTTGTTTCTCTACTGGTTGGGTGTTTAACGTTCTATTCCAATTTCTTCACTTCTTAATCTTTATACAAAATAAAAGTTTAATCCCCAAATGTCCTTTGCCCAGAGAACGTAAGGTATTTAGGAACCTTTAACACTAGTCATTCATCGCTATGCTTATATAATAATGTCAGTCAATATTTTTATTCAACATTATTAGAGTCTGTGGCAGGAAAAAGGATGTTCACTACCTCTCAACCATAAACAGCACAGAGAGTTTTGGAGTATTTTGAAAGTCTTAATTAGCATAGGGCTTTTCTTCTTGTTGAGTCAATGATTGCTGCCAGGCCTCCATATCCTTAGGCACCTGGGAATATATTAATCAATGTATTTGGAATATAAAAAAGGAAATATAGTAGTTTTTGATGTTAGCAATACTAGACTTTTTGAGTTAATGGATTTTCTCTTTTGTAATAGATCACTGTACTTTGTTATAAATCCCTGTGTCCTTGTCATGTAAAAATGTAACTTTATCACTATCTTAAGACTAGATAGATCTTAAGGGGAGCATTGGTGAAAGGATCTTCACTTGTTGGGCTGATGTTTGCTGCTAAATCTCCATGTTCCCTGCCCTTATAACGAATATAACTAACATATAGGAGAAATAAGTATTAACCTTTAAGATTAATCATGTTAACCTTGGGTTAAATAAATTCCTTTCTTGATTGTAACTCACTATGCCCTCATCCTATAGGAATGTAACTTTATTTGGAGGGTGGTGCCTGGTTTAAGAAAAAACACCCTTGGAAAAAATAAGTTTTTTGGTTATCAGAAAGAAAGGATCATAAAATGTCAGCAGGTCTCACTCATGGCCAGAAGATGATGTAATATCCCTAAGACCTTTTTTTAATACATTTATGTGAAGCACCTGATTTTGATAAAGGTCAGGACTGCTGACCCCCGTGTGACTCTGTATTCATCCCTATGTGTAACAAAAGGTATATAAGCAAACCCAAAAATAAAGGAATCGGATCAGTTTCCGGAAAGACTGATTCCCCCATGTCGCTTCTTTCTTGCTCCTATTTCTCTGGCTGAATTCCCATCTGGATTCAGCCTCCTTTTCTCCACTACACTATCTCCTACTACACTATCCATTTCTAATCTCTCTCTATATCTGTAATTAAATATGTATTTTTCCAAAGGCGCCGACACCGTCCCCACCTTCGAATTCCCTGGATCCACCGGGGCTGGACCATGGCAGTCGTCCCCTTCTCCTCCTGCCCCCAATCCCTCCCAGCATCAGAGTCTTTTCCAATGAGTCAACTCTTCGCATGAGGTGGCCAAAGTACTGGAGCTTCAGCTTTAGCATCATTCCTTCCAAAGAAATCCCACGGTTGATCTCCTTCAGAATGGACTGGTTGGATTTCCCTGCAGTCCAAGGGACTCTCAAGAGTCTTCTCCAACACCACAGTTCAAAAGCATCAATTCTTCGGCGCTCAGCCTTCTTCACCGTCCAACTCTCACATCCATACATGACCACAGGAAAAACCATAGCCTTGACTAGACGGACCGTTGTTGGCAAAGTAATGTCTCTGCTTTTGAATATACTATCTAGGTTGGTCATAACTTTTCTTCCAAGGAGTAAGCGTCTTTTAATTTCATGGCTGCAGTCACCATCTGCAGTGATTTTGGAGCCTAAAAAAATAAAGTCTGACACTGTTTCTACTGTTTCCCCATCTATTTCCCATGAAGTGATGGGACCAGATGCCATGATCTTCGTTTCCTGAATGTTGAGCTTTAAGCCAATTTTTTCACTCTCCTCTTTCACTTTCATCAAAAGGCTTTTTAGCTCCTCTTCACTTTCTGCCATAAGGGTGGTGTCATCTGCATATCTGAGGTTATTGATATTTTTCTCAGCAATCTTGATTCCAGCTGGTGTTTCTTCCAGTCCAGCATTTCTCATGATGTACTCTGCAGAGAAGTTAAATAAGCAGGGTGACAATATACAGCCTTGACGTACTCCTTTTCCTATTTGGAACCAGTCTGTTGTTCCATGTCCAGTTCTAAATGTTGCTTCCTGACCTGCATACAGATTTCTCAAGAGGCAGGTCAGGTGGTCTGGTATTCCTATCTCTTTCAGAATTTTCCAGTTTATTGTGATCCACACAGTCAAAGGCTTTGGCATAGTCAAGAAAGCAGAAATAGATGTTTTTCTGGAACTCTCTTGCTTTTTCCATGATCCAGCGGATGTTGGCAATTTGATCTCTGGTTCCTCTGCCTTCTCTAAAACAAGCTTGAACATCAGGGAGTTCACGGTTCACGTATTGCTGAAGCCTGGCTTGGAGAATTTTGAGCATTACTTTACTAGTATGTGAGATGAGTGCAATTGTGCGGTAGTTTGAGCATTCTTTGGCATTGCCTTTTTTGGGATTGGAATGAAAACTGACCTTTTCCAGTCCTGTGGCCACTGCTGAGTTTTCCAAATTTGCTGGCATAATGAGTGCAGCACTTTCACAGCATCATCTTTCAGGATTTGACACAGCTCAACTGGAATTCCATCACCTCCATTAGCTTTGTTCATAGTGATGCTTTCCAAGGCCCACTTGACTTCACATTCCAAAATGTCTGGCTCTAGGTGAGTGATCACAACATCATGATTATCTGGGTCGTGAAGATCTTTTTTGTACAGTTCTTCCGTGTATTCTTGCCACCTCTTCTTAATATCTTCTGCTTCTGTTAGGTCCATACCATTTCTGTCCTTTATCGAGCCCATCCTTGCATGAAATATTCCCTTGGTATCTCTAATTTTCTTGAAGAGATCTCTAGTCTTTCCCATTCTGTTCTTTTCCTCTATTTCTTTGCATTGATCGCTGAGGAAGGCTTTCTTATCTCTTCTTGCTATTCTTTGGAACTCTGCATTCAGATGCTTATATCTTTCCTTTTCTCCTTTGCTTTTTGCCTCTCTTCTTTTCACAGCTATTTGTAAGGCCTCCCCAGATAGCCATTTTGCTTTTTTGCATTTCTTTTCCATGGGGATGGTCTTGATCCCTGTCTCCTGTACAATGTCAAGAACCTCAGTCCATAGTTCATCAGGCACTCTATCTATCAGATCTAGACACTTAAATCTATTTCTCACTTCCACTGTATAATCATAAGGGATTTGATTTAGGTCATACCTGAATGGTCTAGTGGTTTTCCCTACTTTCTTCAATTTGAGTCTGAATTTGGTAATAAAGAGTTCATGATCTGAGCCACAGTCAGCTCCTGGTCTTGTTTTTGTTGACTGTATAGAGCTTCTCCATCTTTGGCTGCAAAGAATATAATCAATCAGGTTTCAGTGTTGACCATCTGGTGATGTCCATGTGTAGAGTCTTCTCTTGTGTTGTTGGAAGAGGGTGTTTGCTATGACCAGTGCGTTTTCTTGGCAAAACTCTATTAGTCTTTGCCCTGCTTCATTCCGCATTCCAAGGCCAAATTTGCTTGTTACTCCAGGTGTTTCCTGACTTCCTACTTTTGCATTCCAGTCCCCTATAATGAAAAGGACATCTTTTTTGGGTGTTAGTTCTAAAAGGTCTTGTAGGTCTTCATAAAACATAAAAGGATGTTAAGAGACCAGAATAGACCTACGAGAGTTTTGTCAGTTTCTCCCAGTTCCTTGAAATTTCCTTCTATTGTCCTCTGTGCCCTGTTTGGCTATTGAGAGGTTTGCTGTCCTTATAACTGTCATTATTTTCTGATAGTCTGTCTTCTTTCTTTTTATAGGGGGGTAATTAGTGAGTTTGCTAAGTGGTCTTTTTTTTTTTTTCCTTTGGCCACATCCAGTGGCTTGTGGCATCTCAGGTCCTTGACCAGGGATGGAACCCAGAATCTCAGAGCAGAGTCCTAACCACTGGCCCACCGCGGAAGTCCCCGCCTCTAAAGCCCTTTGTCTCTGGTGTTCTGCAGTCTCATGGTAACGTGATTAGAGAAGATGAATTCTTCTTTATCCTTCTCTAGACAGTGTTTCCTGTATTTGGAGAATGGTTTTACTCATAGATTTTGGGAAACTCTTAGCTGTTTATCTCTTCAAGTATTGCCTCTCATCCATTCTCTTTATTCCCTCTTTCCATAACTTCTAACAGGTCTACCCTGAGTCCTTCCCAACTGTTGACTTTTTTTCTTAAACTTCCCATTTTTGTCACTGTGTGACACTCTGAAAACAATCTTTAATTCACTTCTCAGTCTTTCCATATCAACTGTTTAATCCATCTACTGAGTTTTTGATATTTTTTGATCTGAATTTTGAATACTCTCCTGTGTTTCTAGGAATTCTATTTTTCCTTCTTCAATATTATCCATTCTTTTCCATAATTTTTTCCTCTCTTTGCTTATTCCTTCTTTTATGTATCTGTTGTTTAGAAATTAAGCCGTGTCCAACTCATGTGACTTCATGGTCTGCAGCCTGCCAGGCTCCTCTGTTTATGGGATTCCCCAGGCAAGAATACTAGAGCAGGCTGCCATTTCCTTCTCCAGAGGAATCTTCCCAACCTGGGGGTTGAATCCTTGTCTCTTGCATCTCTTGCATTGGCAGGCAGTTTCTCTACCTCTGAGCTACCAGTGAATCTCTTTAGGTATCTAGTCTTGTTTTAAATCTACTTACTTTATATTCTCTATTTCATACTTTAATTACTTAACATTACTGAGGGTTTAATCATGTTGTCTGTTCTTTCTGCTGAATCTTGGTCTCAAGAGATTCTTCCCATTTTCATAATTTGGGTTTGCAGCATCATCTTCTGTAGGTCTTTATCTGTAGGAATTCTGTCAAGCTTGAATTGAAGGCGAGCTTCTCCAGCAAGATTTTGTCTTTATTTCTATCCCATAACCACTTTGGGGCTGGGGACTGTTGGAACACACAGTTGTATGCATGAGTTAGGAGGTCCAATCCCTGCTTTTGCAAGTTCAAGATGTCATCTCCTGTCCCTAATTAATCTTTAAAACCCAAATATCTGTATTATAGACATCAGAACCCCACCCCCATCCACAGCACCTAAGATAACATGAGACAAATGGGACGAATAGGCTGCCCTGTTCTGTTTCTGCCTTGTCTTTAGTCCATAAGGAACTTGCTGACTTTCTTCCCAGTTCAGCTGTACGTTCAAAAGGCTGTTAGATTTTATGCATTATTTCCAGGGACTCTGCGAGAGGCCCTTTTAAGTTCAACGGTGCAGTCTTCTCTGCATAAATTTTATCCATCTACCTTCAAACTTTTCCCTTTTCACTGCAGCCATCAACCTAGCTCACACTATGCTCCACTTCATTTGTGGAAATAATCAATTGTCAAAAATTAACATATGGATTGTTCAATACCCTAGGGAAGAGCACAAGGAACTGTTAAAAAATAAAAAGGTGTGCCCACTTTCAACTCACTGAGAATCAACAATTCCATCATACATTTTATTTAAAAAATACATGACTACATTATTTTTGTTGGGCTCTAAAGATATCTTTGACATTCAGACATGCCAAAATATTTCACTGGGATAGTCATTCTCAACTCTTCCTAAGTGGGTTATCTAGCTTGGAGATTTTGTTTTTCTTTTTTTTTCCGTTTCCTCCTCTTAGTTAGTACTCCACAACAACACTGCATAAGCTCATCATGTTTTAGAAACGGAGTGACCTGTTCCATTTAAAAGTCTCTCCCTGCTTGGGCTGTCTCTCTTTGCTCCTCTTTAAATATTGGTATCCCCGGAGTTTTGTCCTCCACTCTCCTCACTCCATAGATATCCCTTGGCCGTCTAGACTCTCATGTTCCAACTACAGCGTGCATGCTGTATTGGTTTCCAAGGGGTACCGCAAAGAGAACCACACACCAACTGGCTTAAAACAATAGGAATGTGTTTCCTCATAGTTCTGGGGGCTAGAAGTCTGAAATCTAGCTGTCAGGAGGGCTAAGCTCGCTCTGGGACTCTGAACAGAATCCTTAATTTCCCGCCCCATCTTCTGGGGGTGGGTGGCATTTCTCAGAGTTCCTTACAGCTGCACCCTTCTACTCTTTACTCCCATCCTTACATGGGCTTCTCCCTGCATCCGCACATCACTTTCCCTCTGTGTATGTCTGGGTCCAGCCGCCCTCTTCAGATAAGGGCACCAGTCATTCTATCAGGCCCACGCTTGTGACCTCATCCTAACTTGATCAAATCTGAAAATACTCTATTTCCAAATCAGGTCACGTTCCAAGGCACTGGAAGTTAGGATGTCAATGTATCTTTTTTTTTTTTTTTTGGTAGGGGGACAATTCAACCCATAATAAATGCTTATCTTTTGAGTGTAGGGCTGTCTCCCAAATGCCTGAAGAAATATGAAAAGAAGAGCTGCAATTTTTGGAAGCATTACCATATCCCAAGCACTGTTTATACACTTCACACATGCATCTTATTTAATCCATACTACCATCTTTATTTTGATGGCACAGAAACTAAGGCTCAGCAAGATTAAATGGCTTTTCAGAGCTAGACAAGGCATAATTTAGAACTCAAATGTATGAAATGTATGATCCTTGATAAAGGACTTTAACGCTATGCTCTACAGGACACACTGAACTGCCTTGTAGGTATCCCATGGGTATCTTAAGTACAGGATGAATCAAGTGAACACCATATGTGCATGCTCAGTTGCTCAGTCGAGTCCAACTCTTTGCAACCCCATGGACTATGGCCCTCCAGGCTCCTCTGTCCATGGGATTTTCCAGGCAAGAAACCTGGAATGGGTTGCCATTTCCTTCTTCTGGGGATCTTCCCAACCTAGGGATCGAACCCACGTCTCCAGCATTGGCAGGCAGATTCTTTACCACTAGCACCACCTGGGAAGCCCAAAGGAGCATTATCTATCTTAAATTTTTTTCTACATTTAAAAACATCCACCCAGCTATTTTTGCTAAATCAAAGCTATTTTTAATTAGATTCTTCTCTTGGTTAAAAAACAAAAAAACAGATAAATCATTATCATTATGGAAATGTAATGGTTAAGAACTGAGCAACATCACAGACAATCTTGAACATCAACTTTACTCCATGACTTACTACTTACATCTTTGAAAAGGCCATTTCACAATCTACAACAATTTAAAAAATTTATTCCATCATTCTACTTTCTTGTGTTCTTCCTAGATATTTTTGATCATGTACTAATAGCGTACGAATAAGAGCTCAGACTCTGGATTCAGACAGAACTGGGTCAGAATTCTGGCTTTCCACATCATCGGCTGGGACATCTTGGGCAACCATCTTACTTCCCTAGTATTAGTTTCTTTATCTATAAAGTGAGAATAATAAACAGTTTCTACACCATAGGATTTTTTGTGGAATTTAGATGAGATTGTTGCTGTTCAGTTGCTCAGTCATGTCCGACTTTTAGCAACCCCGTGGACTGCAGCACGTCAAGCTTCCCTGTCCTTTACCATCTTTCCTGTCATCTTCACCATTAAATGAAATAATAAAATTTCAACAAAGAACACGGCCAAGCGGCTGACAACAGTTTGCCCTTAGCAGACGGTCACCATTTCTGTTTTTATTATTTCAGCCACATAGAACTCAATGACAGTTGCCTCAATTCAGCTCACAGTTTAAACGTATATTAACTGGGACCTTAGGATTTAAGTTTTAGTTGGTTGGGTTGTTCAGTTGCTTGACTTAGCATAAAAAATTGTAACCAGAAGCTTATAGAAACACATTCCATAATGCAGACATAATGGGAGAGATCTCTGGGAGTGTTTGGAGGCATGACAAAATAAAACAGAGAAACGTGTAGTTTATTGAAAACAAATGTGTGGTTACCAAATGGGAGAGGGAAGGGGGGACAAATTAGTGCTGTGGGATTAGCACATACAAACTAGTATATATAAGTAGATAAGCAACAAGGATATACTGTATAGCATAGGGAATAATACTCATTATCTTATAATAATCTAATCATGGAGCACAACCTGTAAAAATACTGTGCCACTATGCTGTATGCCTGAACTAACACAGTATTGTAAACTGACAAGGAAAAAATCAAAGTATTAGTCACTCAGTCATGTTTGACTCTTTGCAACCCCATGGGCTGTAGCCCACCAGGCTCGTCTGTCCATAGGATTTCCCAGGCAAGAATGCTGGAGCGGGTTGCCATTTCCTTTTCCAGATAATCTGCCCGACTCTGGGATTGAACCTGGATCTCCCGCATTGAAGGGCAGATTCTTCACTGTCTGAGCCACCAGGGAGGCCCCCATAATACTTTAATTTTAAAAAAGAACTGCTTCATCAACAGATACTTAATCACTGAATACAGGCCTGAAGATTGGCTCTGGTCTCATCCATCTGTACATGTACCCTCGGGAAAGTTATTTCACTTCCCCAGGGCCCAATTTTCTCACGTTTAAGAGTTTTATGGGACTTCCTTCACGGCTCAGGGCTAAAGAATCCGCCTGCCAGTGCAGGAGACAGGTGTGACCCCTGGTCTTGGAATAGTCCACTTGCCGCAGAACAGCGAAGCCCGTGCGCCACAGTGACTGAGCCCGAGGGCCACAACTCCTGAGACACATGTGCCTAGAGCCTGCGCGCTGCGGCAAGAGAAGCCACTCCGATGGGAAGCCCACACACTGAACTGTAAATAGCCCCTGCTTGCAGCAACTGGAGAAAGCCAACAGGCCACACCGAAGACCCGGCACAGCCAAAAACAGATACATACATACATTTTAAAAGACTTTAAGGATAGGGCTTCCCTTGTGGCTCAGCTGGTAAAGAATCCACCTGGAATGCAGGAGACCCTGGTTTGATTCCTGGGTCGGGAAAATCCGCTGGAGAAGGGATAGGCTACCCGACTCAGTATTCTTGGGCTTCCCTGGTGGCTCAGCTGGTAAAGAATCTGCCCACAATGCAGGAGACCTGAGTTCGATCCCTGAGTTGGGAAGACCCCCTGGAGAAGGGAAAGGCTACCCACTCCTGTATTCTGGCCTGGAGACTTATATGGACTGTATAGTCCACCGGGTCACAAAGAGACGGACACAACTGAGCAACTTTCACTTTCAATGATAGTTAAGAGTATGTGTTCACTTGACTGGATTAGGGGATGTCTAGATATTTCATTAAACATTATTTCTGGGCTAATCTGCAAGGGTGCTTCCAAAAGATCCCGGCCTTTGAACTGTGAGATTGAGTAAAGACTGGGATAGGGTAAGAGAGAGAAAGAGAGAGAGACTGGTTCTGCTTCTTTGAAGAACCCTGACTAATAAAGAGCTGAATGAAGATCAGCAAGAATCTTGCAAATGCATCCCCCGTGATCCTCTGATTCCAACTAACTAAAGGTGGATTCCCACTAACTTGACTGATGCATGCTTACTGACTTCTGCACAGGGGCCACGAGTTTGCTGCTTTGTCTGGTGGTAAAGAATGCAAAAGACATTATCACCAACTCACGATGCTCTCAATCTGATAGAACACACAGGGTTATAAATAACCACCTTTAAAAAGATTGTTGTTGTTGTTCAGTTGCTAAGTTGTGTCTGACCCCATGGACTGTAGCACACCAGGCTTCCCTGTCCTTCAGTATTTCCCGAAGTTCGTTCAAACTCGTGCCCATTGAGTCAGTGTTGCCATCCAAGCATCTTGTCTTCTGTCGTCCCCTTCCCCTCCTGCCTTCAATCTTTCCCAACATCAGGGTGTTTTCCAATGAATCGGCTCTTTGCATCAGGTGGCCAAAGTATTGGAGCTTCAGCTTCAGCATCAGTCCTTTCAATGACTATTCAGGCTTGATTTCTTTTAGGATTGACTGGTGTGATCTCCTTGCAGTCCAAGGGACTCTCAAGAGTCTCCTCCCACACTACATTTTGAAAGAATCAATTCTTCAGCACTTAGCCTTCTTTATGGTCCAGCTCTCACACCTGTACACGACTACTAGAAAAACCATAGCTTTGACTATACAGACTTTGTTGGCAAAGTGATGTCTCTGCTTTTTAATACACTGCCTAAGTTTGTCATAGGTTTTCTTCCAAGGAGAAAGCATCTTTTAATTTCATGGCTAAGTACACTGTAATAAAACGTTGGTCATTTGGACTTGGAGAGTATTTTCTCCCATTGCTTGTTATTCATCTACTTTCAACCTGAGCTTGGAGATGTCATCTTTAGAAAAGGTCCTGTGCAAGCCATAGGAACTTTCTGCCACTTTGAGAAATCAAAATCCTGACTTTCTAAGAAATCAGAGCAGCAAAGACTCACACTGGGCATATGCCTTCTGTCTGCACCAAGCTGTTTGCTAATATAACTCCCTCTGTCCACAGAGGATGTCACAAGGAAGGTGCTCACGTCTGAGTTAAGCCCAAGTATAATGTCCAGAGATTCTGCTTTTAGGATTCTGCACCAGGAAAAACATTCCCTTCCCTGTGAAATTTATTTCTGAAAAAAGACATTATTTCCCCTATGGATCTTTTTATGTTGGCCACCAGGAAGCTCAATGCTATTCTAGAAACTAAGCCACAGCATCTTGGCCAAGCTGTGGCCAAAAGGGCTGCACTGTTCCTTCATGTAACCTTGGTTTTCCATTAATATTCATAATTGCCTTAGTCATAGCTGTTGAGTTGCAAAGTTGTGCCCAGCTCTTTTGCAACTCCATGGACTGTAGCCTGCCAGGCTCCTCTGTCATGGGATTCTCCAGGCCAAAATACTGGAGTGGGTCACCATTTTCTTCCTCCTCCAGGAGATCTTCCCGACCCAAGGACTGAACCCAAGTCTTCTGCACCGGCAGGTGGATTCTCTACCAAACTGAGCCACCTGAGAAGCCCAACTGCCTTAGGATCAATGCCCAATTTCTAACTGATCAGTGGTTTGGCTCACGTGATGATCAGTAGTTTAGTCTACAAGGCATCTCAAATCCTTCATGGAATTAAACACTGTATCTAGTATACATATGCACTACAGACTATAATACGAGACCACATAAAGTGTGATGAAGGGATTGCTAAGACGTCGTCAGAGAAGCAACGAAGGTGCCTGAAGATCC
Organism: Oryx dammah; assembly: GCF_014754425.2. Classification (NCBI taxonomy): domain Eukaryota; kingdom Metazoa; phylum Chordata; class Mammalia; order Artiodactyla; family Bovidae; genus Oryx; species Oryx dammah. The sequence continues at coordinate 6,668,068 of NW_024070186.1, read as the reverse complement.
AGGGTGGTTTCTTAGAGAGGGTGGATTTCAAAGGTGCCTTGAAAAACAAGAAGGGCTCGTTAGCAGGGGAGCAGAAGGACATTCCATCGGAGGGAACCGCCTGGGAGAGGACAGAGACGACAACGCAGCGCAGGAGTAGAAAGACACGACTGGGGGAGAGGCCAGGGCGGAGGGAAACGGTGGAGGTGGCGGGGCTTCAGAAAGCGCATCACGAGGGGACAAAGGAAGCTGTTCCTCACGGTCATGCTTACGGTCATCGTGTTCCCCAGCTATTTGGAAACACGTGTCTGAATCACTCATCTGAGCTCTTAATCATGCTCTCCCCACCACGAATGACTTAACCTCATGCGGCCGGGTCTTATCTGCTTCTCACAGGCTTCGGTCATTTCCTCTGTGACTAGTACGAGAGTAACAAGTACTCGGTGGATACCTTACATGCCGAGTGGAAGTCACCCGGCAAGGAGGGCCTGAGCGCAATGTGATAGGAGAAGCTCCGGCCACGTGTGTCTGGGGACCAAGGACTGGTGGCTTTAAATCTCCTGGAAGCTTTTATTCTTGGTGACTGGAATATTCCAAGTGCTCAGTGAATGAACAAATGAATGGATACAGAGAGTGAACTTTGTTAAAAGGTGAATAACTCAGCTCAGTGCTCTGTGATGACCTACAGGTGTGGGATGGGGTGGGATGGGGTGGTGGGGAGGCTCAGGAGGGAGGGGAATATATGTATACATACAGCTGATTCATACTGTTGTAGAGCAGAAGCTGACACAATAATGTTACGCAATTATACTCCAGTTAAAAATGAAATTTAAAAAGCAAACGGGAAACAAAGACGAATGTGGCAACTATTTCTCTCTGAGACTTCTGACCCCCATGAGCATTTGTGCTCAAGGAGAATATTTAGACAATGAAAACAGAAGTGTTTGAAAAGCCCCATTCTTCAGCACCCATTTTGGAGACTAAAAACAAAAAAACAAAAAAAAAAAGGAAGAAATCTCAAAATGATGTAAGCTGCTGAAACCAAAGGTTCTGTTGCATTTTGCAACTTTGAAGAAAAGTGGGTAAAGACCATGCCTTCCTCTTTGCCAGCTCTCTTGCTTGGCACGTTGCCAAGGACACCGTCAAGACCTAAACCGTGACTGCGGGAGGCCACCCGGCAGATGGAAAGACAGTATCCCTGATGCTGAGCCTTCATCAGACAGCACAAAACCTGTTCCCAGAACATACTAGTTCCACTGTGCGAGAAGGACTCATTGCTTCTGAACATCCATCTGTGGTCACAGCCTCGGTGCAGCAGAACTGGAAACACCCAGGAGTCAGATTCCCGGGCTGTCCCCGAGCTGTCTATGCGGTTGATAGGAACACAGTAAAACACAGCCAAGTACCGCATTTGATCTGATTGGTCTGAATGGAGCTCAGGGCTGTCACCAATGAACAGAGGGCTGCGGGGCTTCTTCCTCAGCTCTCACACTGTACTTTGTGCCTTGAGTGGCCCTGGATTTCCCAGTGAACACCTTGACACAAGACCTTTACAGAATTTATCGTGTCAACCAATGACACGTGCCAACCACAGCTCCCAAAACACATCTGAAGGGAAAAGCTTTAGGACAATTCTTTATTTTGCCAACTCCGTTTCCCAAATGATGTCTTTATTTCAAAAACATGAAAGTGTATTAAAGCAAGATTATTTGTGTGTATGCATGCTCACTCACTCAGTCATATCCAACTCTTTGTGACCCCAGGGACTATAGCCCACCAGGCTCCTCTGTCCATGGAACTCTCCAGGGAAGAGTACTGGAGTAGACTGCCATTTCATATTCCAGGGGATCTCCCCAAACCAGGGATTGAACCCTGTGTCTCTTGCATTGGCAGGTGGATTCTTTACCACTACACCACCTGGGAAGCTCAAAATTTATTTAGTATCTTCTATCTAGTCTAGAGCTCCTCAAACCCTATAATGCATGAAAATCACCGCCAAAAATGTGCTAACAAAGTAGAATCCTCCACTCCATACCTGGATTCAGAAAATTTTGAGGTGGGCACTTTTACATCCTAAGTCTCCCAGGTGACCCTGATGCAGGTGGTTCTGATCATACTTGGAGAAACATCTCCCAGTCCACCTCCAAATTAAGCTTTGTCAACAAGGGCCATTGAACTGGGTCCCTTGTCTGGTGCTCATCTTATTAAGAGTTACATCACTGAATGATACTTTGATCTGCAACCATGAACACAAGAAACAGCCCAACCCTGTGATATGCAGACCTAGATATACAGCTATTCACACCACATAAGACAGAAAATAGGTAGACAGATGATGGATAAATAGACAGATTGAAAGACAGATAGATACCAATGACAGAGCGATAGATGATGGATAAATGAGAGGCAGGTAGATAGATAAATAGGGAGCTGGAAAGATAGATAGAGATGATAGACAGATAGATGATAAATGAGAAGTAGATAGACAACAGATTTATGGACAGACAGATGGAAAGATAGATGATACAAGTGACAGGTATATACAGATGGTAGACAGGATGAGCACATGTGATGTATTGTCTAATCTCTACACCTTGAGAAGGAGAGGCATAGCCAGTGGCGTTTCCAGGACACCAGGTGGGAGTCAGGGCTTCCAACGGTGTCTGCTGGTCTTACTGGCTGCATGCTTTCATGTGACTTCCCTGTTACCTTCCAATGACAAACCAAGGGACACATTTTTCTCTAGACTCAAAATTAAGAGCTGGACCATCTTCCCCACATGTTTTCTTTTAATCCTAGGGACATTGAGACATGTATTGATGAAGGCATCGCCTTCACACAGCCTGCTGACACCTTGGACCCAAATAACACCCACTGTTTGCAACTCTGCAGGATATAAAGTTTGTGTTAATATATACATATGTGCTAAGTCGCTTCAATCGTGTCCGACTCTTTGCAACCCCATGCACTTAAGCCCCCCAGGCTCCTCTGCCCATGGGATTCTCCAGGCAAGAATACTGGAGTGGGTTGCTAGTTCCTTCTCCAAATATATACATCAACATACAAACCTCACCCCTGGTTTCACTGCCTGTTAAGTTCTTACTTTAGCCCATGTTCTCTCTCCATTTACTTTGAAAACGAATTCTCTTTTTCTTTTATTTATATTTGTGTGATCTTTCTTAAATTCATTCTGAAAGAAGGAAACAGTGTAAATATATTCAGTGAGAGTATTTTTATTCTTTAGGGATATCTGACGAGTTTTTATAAAGCTCCTGAGTTACGTGTGTGTGTGTGTGTGCGTGCACGCACGCACATGTGTGCTGAGATGCTTCACTCGTGTCCGACTCTGTGCAACCTTATAGATGCAGCCTGCCAGGCTACTCTATCCTTGGGATTCTCCAGACAGGAATACTAGAGTGGATTGCCATGCCCTCCTCCAAGGGATCTTCCCGACCCAGGGATTGAGCCCAGGTCTCTTATGTCTAACCTGCATTGGGCAGGTGGGTTCTTCACCACCAGTGCCAGCTGGGAAGCCTGAGTTAGAGACAGTGAGTCTCAAAACCAGGGACATCTAGAAGTGAGGAATCCAGGCCAGGAGTCCAAAAGATCATGTCTTTTTCTGTGTCTTCTCCTATCTACACACCAATCTTCTTGGTCAGTGTTTCTCAGGACCATTTTCAGGTCTAGGACATGAATGTCAGTACGTAGTTGATTGATACTGCAAGTGCTTAGGAATAAATAATGGATTTGGGGGGTGGGGCTATCTTTCTGATTTGCATTTAGAAGTGCCAATCAATGTACTTAAATAGTAGGAACTACATGAACCAGTCATAACCAGGTTTGGAGAATTCTATCTAAGTATGCAGAGCTCTCTACACCCAAAAGGTGTCCTAGTGAGGGGCCTGGATTGCAGAGCTGGGGCCAAAGGCATGGAGGGGGCAGCTGATACAGCTGCGCCCAGGTCCTGCTGTCTTTACACTGAGGGATTTTCTGCATTGTGCAATACAGCAGTGTGTCTGTGTGTTCATCTGTGTGTCTACGTGTGAGCACACATACCTGAGGCTTGACCAATAACTGCAAGACTCACAACTTGCAAAAGCAGCCACAATGAGCTCTCTTACAAACCCGATTAACTGAATAACTGCCCTTGCCTCGGCATGAAGCAACCGAAGGAGGGGACAGCTGAAAGAGGGCTTCCTTCAGGGGATGAAACAGCCTTTACACAAAAGCTTGAAATGAGCCAATCTGTGCAACCAGGCTTCCAGCCGACTGGCTGGCAGTTAATGAACACCTACTGCACAGAGACAGCACTTGGCCAACGAAGGTCTGTCCAGTCAAGGCTATGGTTTTTCCAGTAGTCAGGTATGGATGTGAGAGCTGGACCATAAAGAAGGCTGAGCACCGAATGATTGATGGTTTCGAACTGTGGTGCTGGAGAAGACTCTTGAGAGTCCCTTGGACTGCAAGGAGAACAAACCAGTCCATCCTAAAGGAAATCAACTCTGAATATTCATTGGAAGGACTGATGCTGAAGCTGAAGCTCCAATACTCTGGCCACCTGATGGAAACAGCCAACTCATTGGAAAAGACCCTGATTCTGGGAAATATTGAAGGCAGGAGGAGAAGGGGGTGACAGAGGATGAGATAGTTAGATAGAATCACTGACTCAATGAATATAAATATGAGCAAACTCTAGGAGATGGTGAAGGACAGGGAAGCCTGGCAGGCCATGGTCTACAGGGTTTCAAAGAGCTGGACATACATAACTTAGCAACTGAACAACTGCACAAATCACAAAGCGTGGTCGCAGGGAGTTGGACATGACTTAGCAACTCAACAACAACTGCACAAATCACAAAGGGTGGATGTCCTGACTTGATTAAATTGCTTCTTGCCTCTTTCCCATGAAAATGGCTCTCTTGTTTTCTAAACAGTTTATTTAACATAGGAAGCAAGTCTGGCCCTCCTAGCAATGATGTCGACAACATCAAAGCCTGCTGCTGCGATGACAGAAATAGGACCCCGTCAGATGAAAGGATGTCACAGCAGCAGGCTTAGCTCCTGGGTCTGTGATTCCATGTGGATCTCAGATAAGTACCTTCAATGTAAGCCCTTCCTCAGAGCGAGTCTCTCATCTTAGAGAACTGAAGGCTTTGTTTCATGTAAACTGAGGAAATCACATTCTCAAGGAAAAAGGCAAAGGGTGAGATGGGCTTGGGCAGACATCCTCTGGGTTTCACCTCATCTCGTTCTGCCCCAGCCAGTGTCCAAGCCAACAGCACCCCTGCCCGACCCACCCTCCCCAGGAACATATGTGCTCCCAACCCCTTTAGGTACCACGCGTCTAGGATGGGCCCCTTGGACATTCGCCTTTCCATACTTTTTTCCCACTCAACCGGAAATGCCTCCAGTTCTAAGTCACAAAAATAAGTGATGGTTCTCAGGAGTGTAGCTTAGTTGCCATGACCAAACCAAATGCATGCCTTCGGCATAAATATCCACTTCCTTTCTAGAAACATCAGAAGCAGCTTTGTCTTTCCCATGAGGCACACGCGAGACTCACTCCACTGTCCCCTATAAAAGCCTTATGTGCACTTCAGGATCAGGGATGGATGAGCCCTTTCATACTTCACTGCTTCCAACTAGCTTCATAAAGTTTCCTGAAAGCTACACAGTGACCATCCTGAAGAGAAACCCAGTCTGTGAGCTCAAATCGGGTGTTTTGCACTCTGAGCTTTCTTGCTTGGAAGGTGGTGGAAACAGGAGTCCACTGGAGGTGGTCTGGTGCAGACTAAGGGCTGGGGATGGGAATCGTGCCATGGAGGGAATTTGATCTCATTTGTCATCAAAGCTCACAGAGGTGAACTCCCAGGTGGCGTTAGTGGTAAAGAACCCACCTGCCAAGGCAGAAGACATAGGAGATGTGGGTTCAATCCCTGGGTCAGGAAGATCCGCTGGAGAAGGAAATGGCAACCCACTCCAGTGTTCTTGCCTAGAGAAATCCCATGGACATAAGAGCCTGGCAGGCTACAATCCTTGGGGGTCACAAAGAGGTGACTAACACTTTCACTTTCAAACTGGCAGTGGAGACGGTCCCCTTGACCTCTTCTGGCCCCTGACCCAGCTGCCAGAGGAGAATTATCAGCTAGAAGGACTGGTCTTAATTCTGGACGGAAACTGTATAACCGCTGCACTATATGGAGCGGGAGAATGATGCTTGTAGCACAAGGGGTTCCCTGGGGCCCTGTTAGTACTTCCCACTGAGTGGTCCAGAATGATGGAAAGCTGAAGCAACCCAGTAAATACAAGATCACGGAAGGACTAATATCTTATAGATGTCGAGATTCAGGTTACCCTCCCTGGGAAACCAGCGGTAAACAACCCACCTGCAATGCAGGGGACACAGGAGACTTGGTTCAATCCCTGGGTGGGCAAGATCCCCTGGAGGAGGGCATGAAAACCCACTCCAGTTATTCCTGCCTGGAGAACCCCATGGACAGAGGAGCCTGGTGGGCTACAGTCCACAGGGTCACAGAGAGTCAGACTCGACTAAAGTGACTGAGCACGCACACACCACCTCCGGGGCAAGGGAGAATCAAGTCTGCACCGGTTTCACCCATGCTCATCTCTTACGACTCCAGCCATAAGCAGCAGCCTGGGCAGGATCACCCGGGTGTCAGGCACCCTTTCATCCATTCTCCCCTCAGTTAACTTTCACGGAGAACCTAGGGGTCACCAGGCACTGGGCTTGGCCATGGAGGCAAGGCCTTTGTAGGTCTTACACGAGGGAGGCAGGTGAGAAGAGGACTTTCACATAAAATCCCACTGCAGTGACAGAGGGGAATAAAAGCAATAAAAGAAAGTAAGGCAGGCAGGGGTTGAGGGTCACTGGGTGGAGTGGTGGAGGGGCGCCTCTGGATGGGGTGGCTAGAGAGCCCCAATGAACAACAGAACTCCCTGGAACCAAGGGTTTCAGGCTAAAGCGACAGCAAGTTCAGTCCCAGAGGCAGAAGGCGAGGGGCCCAGATGGCTGCAGGGAGTGATGGAGGGAGCCCCCAGGGGCTACAGAAAGGGGCTTGAGAATGAAAGAGTGGGGGGCGGGCTTGTCTGAGTTCTAACTCACGCTTAGCTGCTAAGAGTATCCAACTCTGTGCCACCCCGTGGAGCCCGCCAGGCTCTTCTGTCCAGGGGAATTCCCAGGCAAGAACACTGGAGTGGGCTGCCATTTCCTTCCCCAGGGGATCTTCCCACCCCAGGGACTGAACTCACATCTCCTGCACTGGCAGATGGGGTTCTTTACGAGTGTGCCACCTCGGAAGTTCTCACTCGCCTCTTACTAACTGTAGGCCCACCTCTCTGAGTGTCACTGTCCTCATCAGGGCACTCATGACAAACCACGCTACGTATTGCTTGACAGCTCATGACACCAAAAATTCAGTGTATGCGCACTGCTCACTGAATACCCCAGTCAGGACCTGCCGGTGGTCACCATTGCTATTGTTGTGGTGGGTATTTTTGGTTTTATATAGCACATTTCCTCTGAGAAGTTTTAAGGCATCCTTCCGACTACCTTTAGTTTTGCTAAATAAATAAATCCCTGGCATAGTTCTCAAATCCAGAGTTATTGTTTTGGATTATGTTTAGAATTACTTCTGGAAAAGAATGACTCAGGCTCTCAGAGTCTCTTTTACAAGCCAGTGAGGGCTGGAATTTCAAGTTTTGACAACCAACAATACAGGGCTCCCAATTTTTAATTATGCCAAGTAAGACAAAAATGTTAAGTCTACCTTCTATTCTAAGTAGCACTTCATAAAAGGAAGGATATTTAACACCAAGTAAGCTCAGAGAAAAGCAAGTCCTCCTTGGAAAGGTCACTACATGGATTCTCTGTCTCTCACACACACACACACATGTGCGTGCACACACATAGTGGTGAACACTTCACCACGGTGGACCAGTATCTGCTGGTCCATCCGCAACCATTACTGCAGGCAGCTGAGGATGACCAATGCCAAGGGCAGGAAGAGAGAGCTGAGCGGAGGCCAAGGAAGGCCCGGGCCGCTGACCGAGCCTCTGACCTGCGGGGACGATGACACGGCGCTCGTTGGTGGTCATGTTTGGGGGTGGCATATGCTTCTCCTCCATGTAGCTGCTGTAGTTCATCCCGACGGTGTCCGGGCTGCCCACCATCTTCCCACCTTTGGCCATGCTGCACTCATCAGGGGAGTTCCTGGAGGAGAAGAAGACATAGCCTTCCATTACTGCGGCCCCCCGGAGCCTGCCTCCCTGCCTTTCCACGGTGCACAGAGAGAAGCCAGGATGGGCAAGGTGGAGGGGAAGGAGGGAGGAGACAGACAAGACGAATACAGTCATCTATGATGTGCTGAATGACCGTGCCTCCTCCAGATTCACATCCTGAAGCCCCAGTCCCAGCGTGACGGCATGTGGAGGTGGGGCCTTTGGGAGAGAGTGAAGTTTACATGAGGTCATGAGGCTGAGGCCCTGATGATGGGATTAGTGCCCTTGTAAGAAGAGGAAGAGATCAGACTCCTCTCTTTCTCTCTCTCTGCCACTGAGTTTACAGTGAGAAGGTAGCCATCCTCCAGCCAAGGACAGAGGTCTCACCAGACACCTACCACCCCCCTCCCCAGCACCTTGCTCTTGGACTTCAGTCTCAAGACCCATGAGAAAAAAAGTCCTGTTGTTTCAGACCCCTGGCCCATGGCATTTTGTGACAGGAGCCCTGTGAGACTAAGACCGTGCCCATGTTCGCTGGAAGCAGAGCACAGGCATATGGGGACCAGCGCTGCCACCTGCTTCCTATTCCTCCAGACAGCTCCTTCTGCAGCTGTCCTGTCAAAGCCCCATCTGTGACAGCTGGTTGGAAACACGCACAGGAAACACTGGACGGGCACTTGCCCTCCCCGTATGACTGCAAACAGGCCATGCACACAGATGGTGAGAGGCGACACTCTGCCAGGTTTATTCTAGAGTGACATGCCTCTTCAAGACCTCAGAAGGATACCTTTGTGTTCACTTTCAAATCCCTGCAGCCGCTTGTTAGACATGGAATTTGAAGGGTCCCAGTGCTCCTGGCTTAGGTGTGGGCAGGAAGGGCAGAAAGGGGAGCAGGACTGGCCCCACAGGAAGCAGCAGGACAGGGGACCCCAGCAGCCCTGGAGGACTGGGATCGGGGAGTGAAACCAGCTGTGTGCCAGGGGTCAGCTGCTGGGCCTTGGGGAACAGCTCAGAGGGTTGCTGTTAGTTAAGGCAGCTATGGACACTTGGATAAAGACACACTTACCTTTCTGGAGAAAGAGAAGAAAAAAAGAATACATGTTTTTTAAGGTAAGATCTAAAAGTGACTGGATGTGATGAGATCGCTGTTGTTCAGTTGCCAAGTCATGTCCAACTCTCTGCGACCCTATGGACTGCAGAATGCCAGGCTTCCCTATCCCTCCTGGAGTTTGCCCAAGTTTGCATCCACTGAATTGGTGATGCCATCCAACTATTTTATCCTCTGTCACCCTCTTCTCCTTCTGCCTTCAATCATTCCCATACATAGCAGGTAAACTCCAAACAGAAAACTCTGGTTTAACCAGGGAACAGAAGAACGTGTCAATGCCTTCTTAGATGGTTAAACCAGAGATCACTAACATAAGATCCCTGTAGCTGAAGGATCCTGAGAGCTGAGTTACATCATCTAAGGCAGATTTCTGAAAATGTCCTCCTAAGCATTACCCAACACAGGGTTTTTTGTACTCTTGGCAATCTATGTAATCTACTGGATTTTAGACTTCTATCCCAATGTCTGAGGCCCTGATGGTTGTGGGCTCCACCCCAGTGGGTCTTCCTTTGTCTTCTCCACACCATGTCAGCTAGAACTCTGTAGCCAGTCTGCCAAATCTTGGAACTAGAGGCCTGGCATGGATGCGGCCTTCAAGCCTGAGGAGGTATCAGAGCAGAAGGGCACTCTCTGGGTGGGGCAGGACGGAGATGGGATGGAGAAAGTCATTCTGGATCCAAGAGTGGTGGCAGGGGAGTGGACAGGAAGGATGGACCATAGGCCCTGGAAAGAGTTCATTCAGCATCTGGGAACTTTGAAACTACAGATTCATTCTCAGCATCCTTTGCACAGGTGCTGATGGAGGGAGCTCAGGGCTAACGATGAGGATGGAGCAGGTATGTCTGTGAATGGAGGTCATAGCTGGGGTCACCTGGACTATGGTAGCCCATACCGTGGGCCGGGAAATACATAACCCTGCTTCATGGCATCTGCACAGCTGTACTAACATGAAGGAAATTCAAAAATAATAGTGGTCAGAGTTCCCATGGTGTGAACCCTCTATATTTCCGATGCTGCCTACACATGCATTATTTCCTCTTGATGCTATTTTTCCTGGCTTCCAACATTTATCTCTAAAAGACCCATCCTAATATCAAAACACTGAATGTCTTCACTTGAGACTTAAGTTTCCTATCCCCTTGGAAAATTCCATCCATTGAGTAGAGTGTGTGTGTTTTGGTCTATTTGTCTCAAGGAGAGAAGTTACTAGGGAAGAGAGTTAAAGTTTAGTTCTTTAGGAAAAAAGACTTTAGATGCTACATAGGTGATGAGTATTACTCTAGGATGAGCGCTGTTTGGATTCAGTCATTCACTCCTCATTTAAAGCATTTTTTAATTGAGTACTTGCTATATACCAGGCACTACAAAATTCTTTCTTCTCCAGCAAGGCAGTTAGCCATTTAACAAGTGAAAGGCCAAGGAGATGTACATAATTACAGGAAGAAGGGTCACTGGGGATTATGGACCCTTCAGACGAGCTCTGTCATTTTCTTACAACCCTACTGTTCAATTTCCATCTCTGAGGACTAAGCTCTAGGAACAGATCACGTCAGCTTTCCCATGGCATTAAAACAGATACCTCATCAAATCCGGAGATACGATGAGCTATTAAACTGCCTTCTGTGTATTCCAATACACATTGCTGCTGCTGCTGCTGCTGCTAAGTCGCTTCAGTCGTGTCCGACTCTGTGTGACCCCATACACGGCAGCCCACCAGGCTCCCATGTCCCTGGGATTCCCCAGGCAAGAACACTGGAGTGGGTTGCCATTTCCTTCTCCAAGCAATACACATTAGGGCAGACAAATACTGTTTGGCTCCACTTATATGAGACACCGGAAATAGTCAAGTCCATAGAGCCAGAAAGTACAATGATAGATGCCCCAGGGGTGCAGGGTGAGGGGGAAAGGAGAGTTAGTGTTTAGTGGGGACAGAGTTCCAGTTTAGGAAAGTGAACAATTGGGAGACAGATGACAGTGAGAGATGGACAGCAGTGTGACTGTACTCAGTGCCATTGAACTATCCAGTTTCTGCTGCTGCTGCTGCTAAGTCGCTTCAGTCGTGTCCAGCTCTGTGTGACCACATAGACTGCAGCCTACCAGGCTCCTCGGTCCCTGGGATTCTCCAGGCAAGGACACTGGAGTGGGTTGCCATTGCCTTCTCCGAACTATCCAGTTAGAAGCGGTTAAAAGAGTATGCTTTACATTATGTGATTTTTATCACAATAAAAATCATTAAAAAATAAAAATAAATTGCATTTTACTGGAATTTTACAAAAACATGTGTACATATTTAAAACAGGCGTAATCTTCAACAAGGTTAGTTTATGTCTTCATCTTATAACCAGAAGACACAATTCACTTTATTAAGCTTTTCCAGCCAGCTTTCAGCATTAGGGGAAAAAAAAAAAAAGCAACATGAAATGCTATTTTCAAAAGCTGTACATTCAGGGCATTTTTTAAAATATTTTTTTTCCCACTGTATTTTGTTTTAGCTTCAGAGGAAGACAGAAGGGGACCATGTTTATGTTCATTTCAAATAGTTTTTGTAATAACTCTAAGGGAACTCCAACCTCAGTGTGGGAAGAGGGTCACCCCAATAGGGCCACTGACATACAGAACTCAAGCCAGGTGTTCAAGTTAACACTGATTGAAGGGGCCTCAGCTGTTCTAGTCTCATTGTTCAACCTTTTCCCCTTAACTATTCTCTTGGAAATGTTAATAGCAAAGTAGAGAAGGCAATGGCACCCCACTCCAGTACTCTTGCCTGGAAAATCCCATGGACGGAGGAGCCTGGTAGGCTGCAGTCCATGGGGTTGTGAAGAGTCGGACAGGACTGAGGGACTTCACTTTCACTTTCATGCATTGGAGAAGGAAATGGCAACCCACTCCAGTGTTCTTGCCTGGAGAATCCCAGGGTCGGGGGAGCCTGGTGGGCTGCCGTCTATGGGGTCACACAGAGTCGGACACGACTGAAGCAAACTTAGCTGCAGCAGCAGCACACCTACACGTCATCATGTTCTGAGAGCTTAACTGTTATCAGTCCTCATGACAGCCTGGCATCTGCTCCATTTCTCAGAGGTGCAACTGAGAATACAAAAGAGAAGGGGCTTGCTCCGGGTCTGAGTCGGGAGGAGGCAGAACTGAGGCTTGAAGCTGGGCAGCTTCTACTCACTGTCTACGCTTCCAGATGTCCCCCCTCGGTAAAAGTAAGATGACTGGGATGGCAGCCTCTCAAGCAGTGAAACAGATCTTCATTTCAGAAAGGCATCAAGAAGGCCCAGCCCCTACGTTACTCTGGTTTAAGCTCTGTGCTGCAATATACGGACAGTGTCCGGTCTAGACCACCATCCTTGACCCCTTCTCTTCATTCCCAGCACAGCAGCTGCGTGACGCATCCAGAACATGTCTAAACAGACGGAAGTTAGAAAGGGAGGGGAGCTTCCCCGGCGGTGCAGGGCATGAGAATCTGCCTGCCAACGTGGGGGACACGGGTTTGATCCCTGGGCCGGGAAGATCCCATATGCTGCGGAACAACTAAACCCGTGTGCCACAACTACTAAGCCTGCGCCCTATACCCTAGGAGCCACAAGTGCTGGAGTCTTGCTCTGCAACAGAGAAGGCATCACAATAAGAAAGACGCCCGAGAACCTCAAGGAAGCACAGTCCCCACTGGCCACAGTGAGAAAAGCCTGCGCAGCAGTGAAGACCAGCACAGCCAAAGATGAAATAAGTAAGAACTAAATAATTTTTTTAAAAAGGAGAGACAGAATTCCCAAAGATTTCATTTCAGGGACATGTTATTATTATTTTTTATTAAGAAAAATAAATCTTAATGTGGTTCAGAAAATTGAAAAGTGTATACTGAAAATTCTCCCAATAAATGCATTTTCAGTCTTTGCCCAGCTGTGATTAAAAAAGATCCACATGGAAACCTGTCCACACTTACTGTGCTGTTTAGCTCCACCTTTCAGCGTGCATTCTTAGAAGACGCAGGAAGAAACTTCCCACAAACAGCTTAGTATTCCATCTGCACTGAGCCTAAAACAGAGAGTCCCAAGTTTTCTATTCTAACATGGTAAGGATTTGGGCATTCTTGCTTTGAGACGCACAAAGCAAAGAGCATTCCTTTAAATACGATATTCTTAATATTCACCTATGTGCTCTTTAACAGTCCCTATGAAAGTTTTAAGGCATTTTTTAGATGCTTTCTAAATGGGTAATCAACTGGTGAATATGAAATTTCTGTCTTATTATTTGAGGCGTGAATTTCTTAACTGCAAATAAACATGGTTCAAGATATTTCTCTCAAAGACTCTATCTTTCAAGGGCATGGAAAAGCTATTATGCAAGTCAAACCACAATGAGGTATCACCTCACACTTGTCAAGATGGCTATGATAAAGACAAAAAGCAAAACTTAACAAGTGCTGGAGAGGATGTGGAGAAACTGCAACCCTTGCATACTCTCGGTGGGAACGCAAAAGGATACAGCTGCACTGGAACATAGTGTGGCGATCCCTTGCAACACTTTTTAAAAAGAACAACCATATGAGCCAACAATCCCACTTAGGCATATCTATCCAAAAGAATTAAAAGAATTCAAATCAGGATCTCCAAGAGATGTGAAAATTTCCATGTTCACTGTGTCCTCTTCACAATAGTCAGGATGCAGACCTAAATGTCCATGGATGGATGAATAGATAAAGAAAACGGGGTACATGCATACAACAGAATACTATTCTCCTTAAGAATAAAGAAATCAGAAATACATTACAGCACGGATACATCTTGAGGACATTATATTACTACCAAGTCGAAAAAGTCAGTCACAGAAAGACAAATACTGCATGATTCCCCCTATATAAGCTATGTTTAAAAGTCAGATTCAGAAAAAGAGTGAAGGGTTGGCTGCCAGCAGCCGGAGGAGGGAAAAAAATAGGGAGTTATTAATCAATAAGCATAATGTTGCAGTCAAGTAGAATGAGAAAGCTCTGGATACCTGCTGTACAACCTTGTACCTCTGCTCAACAGTAATGGACACTTAAGAATTTGTTTACAGACATCCCTGGCAATCCAGTGGTTAAGACTTCACCTTCCCATACAGGGTCCAATCTCTGGTCAGGGAACGAAGATCCCACATGTTTTGTGGTCAAAAAACCAAAACAGAAAACAGAACCAGCATTGTAACAGACTAAAGGCAGGCTTAAAAATTGGCCACATTAAAAAATGTTTTAAAAAAATTTTGTTTAAAAGCCGGATCTCATGTTAAGTATTCTTACCACAATAAAATACATTAAAAAATTATTGAGTCTTAATCATTTTCTCGAGTTCACATTTTCAGGTCTGGGTTCTATTTATAACCACAACCCCATGCAATACGCAGCAGCAGGGATAGGAGACACAAGGCAGGAAGACAGCTGGTTGCCCCCACTTGCAGCAGGAGAAATTCCACATTGGCTTGGGGTCATCCAGATGGGGGAGGCAGGTTCAGACTGAAGAGTTCCAGGAAGGCACTGGACAACACCTGGGGGGTGGGGCAAAAAGTTGGGTGTATCACTCCCCCAAGTCCCTGAAAACATCCCTAGGGCCAGACAATGTTAGGAGTTTAATCTCTACAGCAGTCTCACAGACTTCCATGTCACTTGCACAGAACTGTGGCCACTATGCAAGTCAAAGTAGTAGTGACCCCGTCATGTCCGACTCTTTGCAACCCCATGGACTCCGTCCATGGGATTCTCCAGGCAAGAATACTGGAGTGGGTTGCCATTCCCTTCTCCAGGGGATATTCCTGACCTAGGAATCAAACCCAGGTCTCCTGCATTGCAGGCAGATTCCTTACCATCTGAGCTACCAGGGAAGCTCACTCTAGGAAATACAGAAAAAATGTAGAAAGATCCTTCAACCTTCATGATGAATAAGATGGAATGTTGGTGCCCTTCCTCTGATAACTAGGAACACATGGCTGGCTAACATGGCCTGAGTCTCAGTTAAGGTGAGTTGAGATCATGAGCACTGACTTCTCAAAACACGCTGGTATTAGGAATTAATGGTGAAAGAGCTTAGCAAAGAATATCAAATAAATTGGAAAGTTTACTCAATTTAAATTAAGCTGAAACTCAGACACGCTGAAAAACCAGATTGTGTTCTCAAAGCTCCAATACTTTGGCCACTTGATGCAAAGAGCTGACTCACTGGAAAAGACCCTGATGTTGGGAAAGATTGAGGGCAAGAGAAGAAGTGGGCAACAGGATCAGATGGTTGGATGGCATCACCAACTCAATGGACATGAGTTTGGGTAAGCTCTGGGAGTTGGTGATGGACAGGGAGGCCTGGCGTGCTACAGTCCATGGAGTTGCAAAGAGTTGGACACGACTTAGCGACTGAACAATAACAATATGGTTCTGATGAGTAGTCAAGAGGGACTCTTCAGAAGCTACTTGGAAGAACAAGCGTTTAGCTTCTATTAACAGTTTTCTAAGGAGAAGATGCCATTATTTTCGTCTGCAACTCCAGAGTGATATTTATGTGTATGTGCAGTGCCTCTCAATATTTTATTTTCCTGCTCTTCCTCACTATGTGCCATTTGAGATAGATTGCAAAAATGCGTACAAGACAAAAATAACATAAATGATCAAAGGAATGGAAGTGAGTGTTATATAAGGGCAGAAAAGCAATTAATCAAGAAATAAATTCAGTGCATTGAGCAAGCTTCCTATTTATAGTTGCTCAAGGTAGCACATCAATTTATCTCTGAATTTTCTACTTGCCAAAGCAAAAAAGGAAGTATATCCTGTGACCATTCAAGATGTCAAAAAAAAAAAAATACACATGAACCAAGTTATTCAGCATAAGAAGCTTTTCCTGAGATGAACCTTGAGAGCAGTTTCTCTTGTGGCTTCTCCTTCAGAGACCTGGGTGGCGCAGCAGGCAGAATCCTTCCCACCACCTGCTAATAGACCTGAGAACACTCCTCCTGCACAGCAGGTGCTCGGAGCACTCAGCTCTCAGCCGCTGCAGGTGCAGGAATCCCAGGACTGTGTCCTCAGCCAGTGCTCCACACTTCCTGTCTCTTGCCATTGCTTTTGTTGTAATTTGCTTATGTCCTTTTTATTGGAGTAATAGTTAGACACACCCACTCCTACGTTCGGAGAAGGCAACAGCACCCCACTCCAGTACTCTTGCCTGGAAAATCCCATGGACGGAGGAGCCTGGTGGGCTGCAGTCCATGGGGTCGCAAAGAGCTGGACAGGACTGAGCGACTTCACTTTCACTTTTCACTTTCATGCACTGGAGAAGGAAATGGCAACCCACTCCAGTGTTCTTGCCTGGAGAATCCCAGGGACGGGAGCCTGGTGGGCTGCCATCTATGGGGTCGCACAGAGTCGGACACGACTGACGTGACTCAGCAGCAGCAGTGGCACTCCTACATTCACTGTAGAACTATTTACAACAGCCAGCACGTGGAAGCAGCCTAAACGTCTGCCAACAGAAGAACAGATAAAGAAGACGCGGTGCACGTGTATATATACACAATGGACTATTGCTCAGGCATTAATAGGGAACAGCACTGTGCCATTTGCAGACGTGGAGGGACCTAGAGACTGTCAGACAGGGTGAAGTTTAAGTCAGAAATAGAAAAACAGATATTGTATAAAAGTGCACATATGTGGAATCTAGAAAAATGGTACAGATGAACCTATTGACATTGTTTTGGAAAGAATCAGAAAAATGAGTGCAAAAATATAAGAAATGGATGATTAAACAATGAAAAGATCTTGGAAGATGGAATGCTATATACATATATTCCAGTTTCCACAATCTTCTGATTTCTATGTTTTAAGTTTTTTCATTATTTATTTATGGCTGCACTGGGTCTTTGTTTCAAGCGGAAGCTGCTCCCCGGATGTGGCGTGCAGGCTTCTCCCCGCGCTGCTTCTCTTCTCACAGAGCACAAGCTCTGGAGTGTGCGCTTCTGCCTTTGCGGTGCATGGGCTTAGTTGCCCAGCAGCATGCGGGATCTCCCCAGACTAGGGATCAAACCCATGTCACCTGCATCGGCAGGCAGATTCTTAACCACTGGACTACCAGGGAAGTCCTAACTTATATGCTTTAAATCCAAATTTGCCTCTGGGAAATTGATCTGATGCATGGTGGGCGAACAAACATTTACAGATCTTATCTGGTTCATCTATCCCGTATTGGACTGCTTACTCATGCTAAAGATGGCTCCAAACTCTTATGTATTCCTATTATAGTAAATAGAGGGGTGAAACATGCAAAATGGCACCTAACACACGACAAATGTTATGTGTTAGCTGTTGCTATTTATCTCATCCACAAGGCCAAATACCAATAAGCAGCAACAATGATACAGGTGATGTGCAGAGATTTGGGGTACAGGTTGTGTCTAAGGTCATGTTACCATCAGTGGAGGGGCTGGGATTTGAACTTAGACAGTCAGGGTCCTGAGTCCAAGACTTGAGCATCACACTATAGGACCTCCCCTGGTAACTCCACATGAGTGGTCTCTTTCCCAGACATAACACATTATAGGATGGACCCTCAGAAGACTCAGCTTCATCACTGGTGGGTATTTTCTGAAGAATATCCTGAAGCCAGTCAAGGAGAAGGCGATGAGAGCTGAACAGGGGCAGCCCTGTGCAGATGAAGGCAGAGCCTCCTGGGAGACATTAAATGTGGCAAGGTTTATTTGGACAGAGATAGGAAATGTGATATCTGGTTCATAAAAAAAAAGTTGACGTCCTCGATTTATAGTGGAATGTCATTTGTTCCTCCCCCAAACTTCCTAGAGGCGCTCAGCCAGGTGCAAGCTCTGCAGAGATGGAGGGTGAACATTCCTGAGTGTGAGGAAGTCAGGTAAGAAGTTTCTGGGCTCAGAAAGCAGAGCAGGAAGGACTGTGACCCACATCGTGGGTCTTAGCAGACAGACCTGAGGACCAGGGCAGAAACTGGAGCATTAGGGAAGCAGACAGACCTGAGGACCAGGGCAGAAACTGAAGCATTAGGGAAGTAGGCAACGTCGCTGTTTAAGATGAAGTGGACAGGGAAGGGACTTCTCTGGATCCAGTGGCTAGGACTCCACATTACCAATGCAGGGGCCCCAGGTTCCATCCCAAGCCAGGAAACTAGAGCCCATATGCTTCAACGAAGAGTTTGCACGCTGCAATTAAAGATCCCACATGTTAAAACGAAGACTCCCCCATGCAGCCAAATAAATAAATAAATAAAATAATATTTTCTAAAAAAGATGAAAAGGAGCCCAGTTCAAGAAAAAACTTTTTTTTAGCTGTTTCCATACATAACCTCTTCTTTTTGAAAAGGATGTCTTCCCAGGTGGTGCTAGTGGTAAAGGACCCGCCTCTCAAGGCAGGAAACGTAAGAGACACAAGTTTGATCCCTGGGTTGAGAAGATCCCCTGGAGGAAGGCACGGCAACCCACTCCAGTATTCTTGCCAGGAGACCCTCATGGAGAGAGGAGGCTGGTGGGCTACAGCTCATGGGGTCACAAAGAATAGGACACAACTGAGTGACTTAGCACACACGCATATCATGCTTATAAGAATGCACCGAGAAATTAAAATTAAGAGCTTTGCTTTTTTGAGACACAAAATACAACTTGGCATCTGACATTGGTTTTCTTGAATCAGAACCTACCTACAGTGGGACAGAGTCCATCACGGAAAGAGCCCTCAGTGAAACTGCACAGATGCGGTTCTTTGGTTGAAAAGAATGCGCTGTGCCCTTGCTGAGTGTGAAGGGACCTCATTTATGCAAGAAGGTCCCTGAATGCAGCCCCAAGCCACAGCCTCAAGCTCACCAGCCACGTTAAAACTGGGATCCACCCACGTCACAGTGCTGAGTGGAGGCACCTCACCCTTGAGAAAGCCCCTGTGGTAGGTTGAAATTGAAGTTGGGCAATGGATATAACTTATTCCAGTGGGTGGAGGCAAACCCGTCAACCTTCTCAAAATCTACCTGTTTTTCAGGGCCCACCCTGCTTCCTGTTCTGGAGTTTGTCTTGCACTTGGAGACGGCTGTTCCCTGCCTTGCTTGCTCTCCATCACATCCTGGTAGAATACTTTTATTCCCATCTGAAACGCATATTTTAAAAAATCTTTTATTGGAGTATAGTTGATGTACAATATACTGTGTTAATTTCAGGAGTACAGAAAAGGGAATCAGTTATACAGACACATACAACCACTCTCTTCTAGATACTCTTCCCACATTGGTTACTACAGAGTACTGAGTAAAGCTTTTTGTACTATACAGTAGGTCCTTGTTAGTTACCTATTTTATATATAGTAGATGGGGAAAAAGTGGAAACAGTGACAGATTTTATTTTCTTGGGTTCCAAAATCACTATAGATGGTGACTGCAGCCATGAAATTAAAAGACACTCACTCTTTGAAAGAAAAGCTATAACAAACCTAGACAGTGTATTATAAACCACGGCATTCACTTTGCCAACAAAGGTCTGTATTGTCAAAGCTACGGTTTTGCCAATAGTCATGTATGGTTGTGAGAGTTGGACCATAAAGAAGGCTGAGCGCCAAAGAATTGATGCTTTCAAACTGTGGTGCCGGAGAAGACTCTTGAGAGTCCCTTGGACAGCCAGGAGATTAAACCAGCCAACCCTACAGGAAGTCAGCCCTGAATATTCATTGGAAGGACTGATGCTGAAGCTCCAATCATTTGGCCAGCTGATGCAAAGAGCTGACTTACTGGAAAGGATCTCGATGCTGGGGAAAATTGAAGGCAAAAGGAGATGGTAGCAGCTGAGGATGAGATGGCTAGATAGCATCACCAACTCAACGGACATGAGTTTGAGCAAACTCCCAGAAATAGTGAAGGACATGGAAGGCTGGTGTGCTGCCATCCATGGGGTCGCAGAGAGTTGGACAAGACTTAATGACTGAACAACAACAAGAACATTCCATTGTTTGTATGTATGTGTATACATATAATATATGTGTGTATGTATGTATATATATATATACATGTATATTCTTTATCCCTTCATCCGTTTAACAAACATTTATAGAGCAAGTCTCTACACCAGGCACTGTCCCAGGTGTTGGGGATACAGCTGTGCCCGTTTCCATGGTGCCCGCATTTGAGGGGGTGAAGCCCCTCTTCCCAGCCCCCCATACTCTGCCCCTGAAGCCCACGGTCCGCTCCACCTCCGACCCTTCTGTGGGTGAGCAGGCCAGTGTTTACTGGCAAAGCAGTCTTCAGCCCATTCCACAGTTCATCCGAAGGGCGCTCTCTTCCCGGATGTCCTTCTCAGTTCACGAGGTGATTTCACGTTAAGAAGTGGATCAGGGAACTGACCGGGAGACACCACAGGTCTCCTCGGGCCACTCCAGGAGTCCGAAGAGGCCAGTCCCACGAGAGGGCCCAGCGACGCTGGCCGGGGCGTTCATCCCAGGCGGCCGCAAACCCGAGTCGGAACCAACCCCCTCCTCTGGCGGTTCTCCTCCTAAGAATTCGAAAAGCACAGACTCAGTCCTGATCGACCCAACAAGCTCCTAATCGGGTTACGCGCCATGAATGGAGGTAGTCACCACAAAAGGTATTTTTAGGACCTCAGACAAGGAGGAGATTGTCTGGAGCGCTCCGGGGTAATTTATGGGTCTGTTTTATTTCTGACTCAGAGGCAGTGGAAAAGCTGCTTCAGAGAGCCCGCGGCCGAGCGGCGGGTGGAGCTCAGCAGTGATTCATGGAGCGCTCCGGGCTCAGACTGAAACTGGAGATGTTTGTCTTCACAGCTGGGTGTTATTTTTACTCTTACTAAATATTCTCTTACACCTGGAACGTCAGCCTCTTCCCACCAGGCCCGTTCCCCTCCCCACTTCTCCGAAGCAGTTGAAGACAAAATTAATTAAAGAGTCACCACCAACAGTTAGCTCTTTGTCCCCAAAAGGGGGTTGACGTTTCCCTGAGAAGGTTTCATGATTTCAGGGTGTGTTTCTTTCAGCAGCTGAAAACGGGGATCGGCAAGACGCCGTCATACTCGGATCTTGACAACTGGGGAGGAAACGCAGCCTTGACGAATTCATCCTTTGGAAGTACGATATTCTGTAGAATGAGATCTCTGCAGAGAGTTTACCTGACGAAGATGTGGCATCCTTCCGATCTTCTGAGTTTCTTTTTTCTTTAGACACTTTTCCTTTTCCAGAGAGGAAAGAATGAAGCCAGATAGCCGTGATGGTGCTTCAGGGTTTTATTTTCTTAACAGGCTATGTAAATCCTGGTTAGCCAAGATGATTTTCCTTTACAGGAGAGAAAATGCCAAGCACTTCCCCTTGTCCCTGATGGCAGCATCCACAGAGACCCGATGGGACTCGTTTACATCACAGGGAAGAGTACGGCTCTTCCATAAAATGGCGCCCATCTGTCCAACATCCCAAGAGATGGCAAAGACGGTCATGAGTGACACCAAGAGGAGAGATGAGGAACGCAGCGGGAGCCCCTGAGAACGTGTCTCCCTCACTAACTTTTCCCCAAAGGAGGCCCTTTCAATCCATGCCTCAGCACCACAGCCCAGCGAACTGACGTCTGTGAAGACCCAAGGTCCCTCGTAAATAGGACAAGCTATTCCTACCCAACTTCACTAGCACAGTTGGGAAAAGCACTCGTTTTCCAGTCTCCAACACTGAGCCGCCCACGGCTTGGAAGGTTTGCAAGGCGGTCGAGCTTAACTAGGAGACATCTTTCATGCCAATCGGATTCAGAACCCCGAGGCAGAGAGCAATCAACGTCATCAGAGCTGCAAATTTCACTATCCTAAAAGAGGACATAAAATCTTCGAGAAAATGTCAGAAGACATACATGGCGTCAAATCTCCATGCGTCAAAGCAGAAAGATGTGAGAGAAATCAGTCCCAGGGAGCCACTTTCAAAGGTCAAATATTGAATGTTTCACATAAAATGAGAAAACCTGATGTTAAAAGACCTTTAGCCAAGATCTTGTTCTGTAGGCAGGGGCTGGGCAAAGCACCTCTTCCCACACAATGACATGTAGGGAATTTGAACAGTCACCATTGTAAAGCTGAGAGTTTTTTATTTTTAATTTTAGCCTACTGAGTATTTACTAAAAGACACTGCCAGGCTCAGACAGCAGGTCTCATCGTGCTAATTTTTTAAAGTGTGGTTCTGTTTGGAATCACCTCATGAAGGTACCCGAAGGAAGGCAGAGTGCCGAAGAAGCGATGCTTTTTGAACTGTGGTGCTGGAGAAGACTTTTGAGAGTTCCTTGGACAGCAAGGAGATCAAACCAATCAATCCTAGAGGATATCAACCCTGAATATTCATTGGAAGGACTGATGCTGAAGTGGAAGCTCCAAAACTTTGGCCACCTGATGCAAAGAGCCAGGTCACTGGGGAAGACTCTCATCCTGGGAAAGATTGAAGGCAGGGAGAGAAGGGGACGGCAGAGGATGAGATGGCTGGATGGCATCACCAACTCAATGGACAAGAGTTTGAGCAAACGCCGGGAGACAGTGAAGGATAGGGAAGCCTGTTGTGCTATGGTCTGTGGGGTTGCAAAGAGTCAGACATGACCGAGTGACTGACACATTCACCTTTCACTTCCCAGTGTCTGGGCTGATACTCAGAGAGGCCGAGGCTCAATTCTCAGGAGCATTTCCAGCTTTGGCTTGTCCACCCCAGGTTCGGGGGTGCAGTCCCCAAACCTGGGGCTCAGCCTCAGTTCCTTCCTCCTCCCTCCATGCATGCGTGCTTAGTCGCTCAGTTGCGTCTGACTCTCTGTGACCCCATGGACTGCAGCCCACCAGGCTCCTTCTCTCCACGGAACTCTCCAGGTAAGAATACCAGAGTGGGTTGCCATTTCCTTCCCCAGAGGATCTTCTCAACCCAGGGATCGAACCTACATTTCCTGTGTCTCCTGCATTCCAGGTGGATTCTTTATCCACTGAGCCATCAGGGAAGTCCTTCTCACCCACCAGCAAAACACATCAGCTCTACCTTCGGAATATGTCTAGAGTAACCACTTCTCCCACCCCTGCATTGCTACCACCCTCATGCAGTTCTCACCATCTCTTACCTGAATTCCTGCAAGGGCCTCCTAGTGGGTTTCGGCTTTAACACAGGGGCCAAGTACATCCTGCTTAATTTGAGAGACATCGTGTCCCTCCTTTGCTAACAGCCCCCAGGAGTCTCTTAGCTCACTCAGAGTGAAGATCAAAGTCCCTCACTGGCCCCATAATCACTCCATCTCACCCCTATTACTCTTCCCCTTAGTCACTAAACATCAGCCTCAGTTGTCCCCCAATACTTCAGACTGACCTCAGGGCCTTTGCACTTACCACTCCTTTTACTTGGAAAGTTCTTCTGCTGGTTAACCGTAAGACCTCCCCCTTCACTGACTTTGGGACTTTACTCAATTGTCATGTTCTTAGAGGTGATGTTTTCAGGCTATCCTTTGTAGAACTACCACTTCTGGCCCACCTTTTTTTTTCTTAGTATTTACCATGATCTAACCTGCTAGCCTTTAGTAAGCTATCCAGCTCAATGGCTGTCTTTCCCATTAGAAAGTGAACTTAGAGAGGCAATATTTTTGTGTATGTTTCATGACTGCATGGCAAGTACCTATAACAGTGACTGCACACAGTAGGTGCTCAATAAATACTTGGTGGGTAAAGGAACAACTGCCCACCAGGGGATGTCTAGGACCAAGATTGACCATTAGGAAGCCCCATTTTCTGTCACCTTAATCACACTCCTACACCATGCTTTTTAAATACCACATCAAAAGCATCCTGCCATCTGACCCTAAGCTAGAGTTCTTCACAACACACAGTGAATCTGTCTCCCAGACCACAGAGAAAGGCAAAGCTCAGTCCCACAGCACAAAGACTCAGGCAGACTAAAGCTACTGCAGTGGGAGGTTGGTGGCGGGGGGTTCCCCTTCCATCCAGGCAGACTTCCTGGGCGCAAACCTTCCTCTGCACATCCTTTCTCCCGACTCTCCACTCTATAGACCACTTCTATTCAGCTCCAGGGATTCTCTTTTTTCATCTCCCCAGACCCTGCAACAGGGCTAGACCAGTGAGCATCAGAATCCCTGGTGAGGAGGGGTACTTGCTGAAACCTGGAGGGTGAGGCCCCGCCCCCAGAGTTTCTGCTTCAGCCGGTCGGGCGGGGCCGAGGAGCCACATCACTAACAAGCTCCCAGGTGGTGCTGCAGCTCTCAGGGCACCCGCTTTGAGAACCAGGACAGCAGGGGACATCCCTCCTGTCCCCATTCGCCCAACAGACTCAACAGTAAGTTAGTGGCTCCAGGCGGCCTGCGCTCTGGGCTGGGAGCTGGACTCCCAGGGCGGCACACAGAGTTCTTCCGCTCCAGCTGCACTGAGCCTCCAGGTGGGCAGCATGGAGGAGGCACCCTTGCCTGCGGAAGGATGAAGGCTGCTCAGTGCAACCTGGACGTGCAACCGGCAGGGTGTCCAAGACAGGGGTGCTGAGCCAGAGTCAAGCAGCCTGCTTTGCACACGATCCTGCCCGCCTGTAACGGAACGCGATCCCCCTGTGGACCGTGTGTGCTGGTGTGTGTGTCTTTCTTGGCCTGTCCTGGGTTCTACAGTGGCATGTGCCTTAGGAACCACACACAGAGTTAAGGCCATCAGCTGGGGGCTTGCCCGGAGGCCAGGCGGCCCTGAAGCCCCAGCAGGGGTCTCTGTGTGCACCAGCTGTCCTAGGTGGGCTGTATTCACATGTCTCCACTGTGCGACCATCTGAGGGTTTCTCCTATGTGAGGCTGGAGTGAAGAAAGGGGAAAGGCACGGTGGCCAGGGACCACTGAAGCTGAGAAACGCTGTCCTGTGTCTACACGGTGCACAGTGAGGCTCGTGTCTGCAAGAACTGTGTGATCCGCTGCTGCAGCTGCCAAGCTAAACCCACAATTACATCCCTGTTGGCTCAAGGTGCCTTTCTCTCCCATTTTCCTTTTATTATTTTTTACAGGGCTCCATTAGAATGGAAGCAGATCTCACTTCACCACTTGTATTTCATTTCAGGAGCCTCTGGGTGCATGGGGGCCGAGGTTTTGTAGAATTTCATCACTTGCCTGGGAAACTCAGTCCCTCCCTTCTCCAGCCTTAGCCTTTCCCTCTGAGGGTGACGGATGGATAGGAACCGAGCGGACCATTCCCAGGGCCCACATGTGTGTGCTGCGTGCATGCTCAGTTGTGTTCGACTCTTTTGTGATGCCGGGGACTGGAGCCCACCTGGGTTTTCTGTCCATGGGATTTTCCAGGTGGTAATACTGGAGTGGCCATTTCCTCCTCCAGGGGATCTTCCTGATGCAGGGATCGAACCTGCGTCTCCTGAGTCTTCCATATTGCAGATGGATATCTTACCACTGAGCCACTTGGGAAGCAGACTCCATTCTCAGGGACTGAATCCTAAAACAGTAGGAGTGGGGTGGTGTTCTGGCATCACCCAGCCTACAGAGGGGTCTCGTCCTCTGGCAGGATGTTTATAAAAGAGCAAGGAGGGGCCACAAAAGTAACAACCCACACATTCTGGCCCAAGTCCAATTTGTGACTTAACGTAGATTCCCCCTCAACTTGACTTCCAAAGGCAAATGTGCTGCAAAGAAGTGCACTGCACCAGAGCTCAGAGCAAGGACAGCAAGAAGGAGCTGGAGACGCACTTCATTTCTGGCTGCAGCCCCTAACTCCCAGGCACCCCTGGCCTGGGGCTTCCAGGTGGTGGGTGATGCATCCACCCTCTCCAGAAAGACGCAGGGAGGAGGCATGTTCAGGGGCTGCGTCCTGGGCCCTGGTGCTCAGATGAAGCAAAACCATACCTCCTCCACGGTGTCCCTGCCACAAGCCCCTCCCGAGAGGATCCCCGTCTCCACGAGCTCAGTCTCTGCCCCCTGACACTCCGGGGCAGAGCTGTAACAGCCAGGTGTTCACTGGAGGTTTCCATAATGAAGGCAGAGTCAACACACATCCACACTCCCGTCTATGGAGCCGGAGCTGACCCGTGTAAAGATCACGCAGCGAGTCAGCAGCATCTGTGGATCTGATCCTGGGAGGTCCCTCTGTCTGCCTGCTGCCTCTTCGAATCCTCTAGAGGAAATGGACCTTAGCTCCACTGATGGATTTTTGAGTTTTCCCTTCCTCCATGGCTTCCCCTGGTGGCTCAGATGGCAAAAAAATCTGCCTTCGATGTCGAAGACCTGGGTTCGATCCCTGGGTTGGGAAGATCCCCTGGAGGAGGGCATTGCAACCCACTTCAGAATTCTTGTCTGGGAAATCCCATTCAGAGGAGCCTAGAGGGCTGCAGGCCTTGAGGTTGCAAAGAGTTGGACACGACTGAGTGATTAACACTTTTATTTTCATGCCCCTTCAGGGGAAGCCCCTTATATTCTGAAGAGCAGATTACGCCTCATGTCCACCTTGCAATATTGCACCAGTCACAGCTGAAGGCTGGTCCTGGTGTGGCCTGGTGACATTGATTTGCTGTATGAACCTCCTTCCAACACTTCCCACTCAGCCAGGCTGAGTCCTTCAGGAACAGGGAACTGGCCACACCAGCAAACGCTGGTCTGGAAATCAGAAAGGAACAGCCTCACTGACCACTGACCAGCCAAGCAGCTAGGAGTCCCGGGGGTGGTCAGTTTTCTGAGTCTTCCTGGCCAAGCCACTGCACTCAGTGACTTAAATCCAATGCCAATCGAGGCACTGGTCTGAAGGTATTTCAAAGGTGTGGTTAACATCTATCATCCTTTGATTTTAAAGAGAGGTGATAATCCTGGATAATGCTGGTGGGCCTCGTCTCATCAGCTGAAGGCCAGAAGCAAAACCTGAGCTTTCCCTGAAAAGGAAGGGATTCTGCCTCAAGACGGCAGCATCCACACCTGCTTGAGTGTCCAGCCTGCCAGTGCACGCCCAACAGATGTCAGATTTGACAGCCTCTGCAACTGCATGAGCCAATGTCTTACACCAAATCTCTTCAGCAGGTACCCCACTGGTCCTGTCTCTGGAGAACCTGACTGACACGTCAAAGCCAGGCCCCACCACGCTGGATTCGTGTGGATGCTGAGCTCAGGAAGAACGGGCAAAAGCCTCTTCTCCAGCTAGGATCAACACATGCCACCCTCCTGTGTTTCCAGAACATTCCAGATGCAAGGGAATGGCACTGGGGGACTGGTTGACATCTGTGTCATAGCTCAGATCCACCGAGCTGAGCTTCCTCCCCTTCAGCGGCCCACACCAGCTTCACCATTTCCCGTCCAGGACGCGCTCAGCTCTGGCTCACGGGCACGTGGGTCAGCCATGAGCTCGTCCCAGGCAGTGCCCACTGGGCAGGCACCACCACACATCCAGGAAGAAGACGGAGATGCTGACAAGGTGGCCTCCCTCGGAAGCCACCACCAAAGCACTTCCCAGTTTTCTCCCAAAGGTGGAATTGCCTTTACCGAGCCTCTGATGGGACACCTCTGAGCATCGCAGGGCTCCACGTAGAGACTGCGAGAAGAAACGACTGATGCTTCCGTTGCTCCCCTACAAGAAAACGGTCCAGTTCCTCCACACACGGTTTCATTTCCCAGGAAAGAGACCCTTGCCTGAGTCCACCGCTTTGCAATGGCCAAGGCAATTTCCCCAGTTAGCCGGGAACACAGGATTAGCTTCCCAGGGGTCATGTCTTTCTTAGGGACTTGACGCTTCAAGGCCAAGTTCAAGGTTGCCTTGAGCAATGACCCCCCCCCACCCTACCCCATCCCAAATTCCTGGGGTGACCAACCTTGGGCTGGGAAGGTGGCCCCCACATTCCAGCCAGGAGGGCAAGTGGACGTGGGCTCCTGAGGAAAAGCACAGACCTATATCAGAGGAAACGGTATTCACGCGTCTTCCTTGTTTATCTATTCCTGTTTGCTTATCTGTTCATTCATTTAAATCTAGCCAGAAGGAAAGTTTTACTCCTGCAACATCGGTCTCACCTCCTGGCTCAGGCTCCTTTCTGAGCCTTGCTAAAATCCAGACTGGCACTCTGAGAGCTGGCCTGAGGCCAGGCTTGGCAAAAAGGGCCAGGGCACAGATCCCCCTGCTAACTGCCAGCTGGAAGCCTCCTTGGTGCCCTTTCCCTGCAGTGCTTTCTCTGATTCTTTCTCCTTCTCCCTCTCCATCTCCATCTTTCTCTGTCTCTGTCTCTCTTACACACACGTACACGCACACACACACACATGCAAGCAACTCCCATGCTGATGTATTTCCCACAAGTAGAAATGAGCCTTGGAAGAAGACCTCTTTAAAAACACACCCCACCCCATCGTGACTATCTTGGCGTGTATGGGATCAGGTGATACCACCCGAAACAGAATCCACCACTCTGCTCAGTGCTACATGGCAGCCTGGATGGGAGGAGAGTTTGGGAAGAGAGTGGATCCATCTAGATGGATGGCTGAGTCCCTATGCTGTTGACCCCAAACTATCACAACATTGTTTGTTAATTGGCTGTACCCTGATACAAAGTAAAGTTAAAAAAAATTAAAACAAACAACAACAAAAAAATAGAATCCATTACTGTTTAAAGGGCTGGCAGCACAATGACCCTACTATATAAACACTGCTACATTCTTCAGAACAGAGCAAGTCTCAGGAACAAATGCAGTGAACAGTCGGTGGAAACATCCCATTAGATGGACAGGATTCACCTGTGACGTATTGATACGTATTATATGTAATGAGGAACCTGCTGGACTCTATGGCTGCATTCCCACCCAGGTCCTTTCAGAAGTCTAGGAGTTTTCCCTCGATGAGGTCCAGGATGAGCCCACCTGGGCTAGAATCCACTTCAGGGACCAGCGTCACAGCAGAAAGGCAGCATCCCGCTTCCGAGAAGAAACGCGATGCACGGGAGTGAACGACTCCCTGGAGCCCGGGTAAACCCTAGCACCTCCCATCTCTGTGTCTGGCACCTCCAGCCTCACAGGTGACATTCCCTCCGGGGACTCGTACTTGGCACCTTCACTGACACCACACTAGAAGTTGCCTCGATGGTCTCCAGCATGTATAAAACACAGCACTTATTTAAAAACACATTGAGCATTAAAATATGTAAGTAGCAAAAAGGGTCCCCTGCAGCTGCAACAGAGTGGAAAAGTGCACTGGGTGTGGAATCAAACACCCTTGGTTTGGATCCAATTTCCAAGTTGCTTGAAGCGATGCTTTGGGTTAGCCAGAAAATGCCTGAGTCTCAGTTTCCTCCTCCATCAAATGGGGACAAGCATTCCTCTGGGGGCTGCTTAGAAGACTGATAGGCCATTGGCTGCATACAAAAGGGCTTTCTATGAAGTAAAGCACCAGAAAAGGTCAGCTGTTCTTGTGACTCTAGGTAGATTATGCAAATTTAAATGAAATTCTCTCTTTGTCCTGGGATTTTAAACGATTCTTCCTGAATATATATGGGATATTCTATCACAGGGCTTCCTAGGTGGCGCTAATGGTAAAGAACCTGGCCTGTGAATGCAGGAGACTGAAGATCCTCAGGTTCGACCCCTGGATTGGGAAGATCCCCTGGAGAAAGGCAGGGCAACCCACTCCAGCATTCGTGCCTGGAGAATCCCATGGTCAGAGGAGCCTGGCAGGCTAGAGTCCATAGGATTGCAAAGAGTTGGACACGGCTGAAGCGACTTAGCATGCATGCACCCATTATATCATAACTGAAATCAGTTTTACTTTTCAAAACAGCATCTGATGAAATGCTTTTGAGTGCCTGGGATAACACGATCGCTAATTCGCGGCATTTAGGTGACAGCGCCATGACACACTCAGAAGAGTTAACACTTAGGAGTGACGCTGGCGCTTGGTTTTCAGTGTAAGTAAAGAGGAGCGGGGAAAGCAAGCGTTCAGAGACGGTGACGGGGGAGGGGGAGGCGGAGGTGGGCACAGGCAGCGGATCCATCCGCAGCATCACGTGGTGCGACGTGCGCGGTGCTGCCTGCCCACGGCTGACACTCTCCTGCCGTGAAAACCGAAGCCAGTTTTACTTTCCAGGCAGGAAAACCCTCCGAGATGAGTTCTGCCGTATGTGGGTAAGGCCCCCCCTTCCCACGCTGCCCTCATGCCTGGGAAATTAGAACTGCACATCTCCTCTTCAAAGCTACTGCTGCTAAGTCGCATCAGCCGTGTCCGACTCTGCGACCCCAGAGACGGCAGCCCACCAGGCTCCCCCGTCCCTGGGATTCTCCAGGCAAGAACACTGGAGTGGGTTGCCATTTCCTTCTCCAATGCATGAAAGTGAAAAGTGAAAGTGAAATCGCTCAGTCGTGTCCGACTCTTAGCGACCCCATGGACTGACTGCAGCCTACCAGGCTCCTCCGCCCATAGGATTTTCCAGGCAAGAGTACTGGAGTGGGGTGCCATTGCCTTCTCCGCCTCTTCCAAGCTAGTTCTCGGTAAATATACTACCGGTTTTTCACAACTCTCCTCCACGCAAACCACTGGCGAACACATTTTTGCAGCCTCACCCAGGGTTCCTGTGCAATGTCTTGGGGGCAATGCTGACCATTTCCACTCGGCCTTTTCAGGGGACGGGGCCCCAGGCGACCGGGAGGATGAGAGCCCGCGGTCTCCTTACCTTGAGCCGTTCACCTGGTTAGGGTTACATTCCATCTTGATGGTGACCCTGGCTGGGGGTTGAGACAGCCAGTCCTGCTGAGGGACGCGAGGGCTCATCTTGGATGTCTGTCCATAGTCGCCGGAGGAGGACGCGGTCATGTCCGTCTTGGGCAGGTGCGGCGTGCCGTAGGCGCACTCAAACAGTGACTGGTCCTCACTCACGACCGATAACGCTTCCTAAACGCCCAGAGAGACACACCTTCAGGACATGCCAAGGAACAGCCGTGCTGCAGAAAGTCGCTAACGTCAGAGTCATCTCTAACTGGGACCCCACTGTTTAGGTACCTTTTCTGGTGTCCGTTTCTATCTTTCAGAAGAAAAAAGGAGCTGGCTTTCTTTCCCTGAGAAGGTAAGAGTTGGAACTGGCAGACCCAGAAAAACTTTTCTGCAGGTCCCCAAACATCCCAGGCCTGACTGCAGCCCTGCAGATAATATCCACTTTAATCTCAACTCAAGGAAGTTGAATTTCAAAGGTCTTAGAAGACATCCAATCGCATGTGTCATTATTTGACAAATGCAATCTATAATTCAACCAGACAGGGTACAGCATGGTCACGGAGATTAAAAAGCAGACATGTGACCACTAACACCTAAGCATCTGGCAAGACTGCCACATTCCCAGGAGATTTCAAAGAAGAGCTACTTAGAAGAGTGTGGGGGAAATGGGGCTCCAAAGGACAGACAGACAAAGATACAAATTTTTCCATTTCTAAGTTATTAGCTGAGATGGAGTTTCAAGTGGCGCTTCCATGATGGTGAACATCTGGATGATAAATGAACCAAAAAAAAAAAAAAAGCTGTGAATTAACCAGAGGCCTCTCGGATGTTTAAAATACCTATACCACTGAATAGCTCTTTTCACCCTTGATTTCTGTTTCTATCTTTGCTCATTTTGCATGATTTGTTGAAAAGAAACAGCAATGTGCCATTGTTGGACCATTCTTCTGAGGCTTTAAGTGAAACAAGTGGTTAGCCTTGTTGGCCAGGCTGACATTCTACAGCCAAATCCACAAAGGCAAATATGACTGGGAAATCTCAGCTGCTTGAATGATACCTCACGCAGCAGCTACACAGAATAACTACAACACAATCCAATTTTGCTTGCTATAGTTAAAGAACAAGTCCGTATGGGAATTCATGCTTATTTCATTTCCTGAACACCCTTGGCACTGCTATTAGCTTTTGAGAAGCAAATGCTATTTACATCACACATTTTTTTTTAAATGGAAAACTATGGCAACCTTCTGGTCCGGACTTCCATCCCCCAGAGGGGAAAATCTGAGATCCGGAAAGGTCCAGACCTCACCTGGAAGTGAGCAGCCCAAGATCAAGCATGGAATTCATGAGGACATCAACAAGTGTTTTATCATCGGCTCCGTCCTGCCCCCAGAGCCTATGACCTTCTTAAACATTTCTCGGTTTGGGATGTGGGTCTGCATTATCCCTCCTTTATTGTTTGAATTGATACTCAAGTCAGGATGCTCCTCTCCACCCCAGTTGTTAGTATTAATAATAAAGCTCTTCAAAGCAGCCTTTCTGAGAGAAACCCCCCTCCCTACAGATACGAAGAAGTATCTGAATCTTTAGGGAACACACGCAGTTTCATAAAGCACCCCCCAATCCAGTGTGTACCCCCTCCCATTCTACCTCCCCCCCTCCACCTACCCAGGGACCAACTTCTTCATCACTCTCCAAGTGCATGAACTTCACAGCCAGCCAGGCACACTGTACTGTGAGTCAGTGAGCAGGGAGAATCGCAAGGAGCAAACTCCGTGCTCTGGATCCGAGTGGTAGCCAGGTGTCTGTGCAGAGGGAACAGCCCCCGCCCCCCACTGACATGGCTAAAATCCCTTAGAACCAGAGCCGTGGGATGGCCGGGGAAACAGAGCTGAGGATTTAAACGGTAACACAAACTCTCCAACGGGGTGCTGGACCCACTGGAGAGCCCGAAGCAGGCACAGGAAAGACAAGAAGAAAACCAAGCAGGCCTCTTCCCTACCCGGCAAAAGCAAGCGCGCCAGCAAACAGAAGCAGTCTGAGAAACGGGCGTGGCAGATGGGGAGCGGGGGGGGGAGGTTGAGGGGGGAACCTGCATCTAGCGGCTCTCTGGACTGGTCACCAATGGAGCAAGCAGATGTAAGGAGGCTCAACTCACAGATGCTGGGTTAAAAGCCAGATCGGCACCGTGGACTCAGTGCAGTCCTGCTAATCGACAAAGGCAAAATTAGAGCTTCTTCAATAAAGTTTGCAAAACAGAGTCTGCCTTCCCATAGCAGCACTGGAGAGAATGCTTTTTACACACTCAGAACAACAACAACAACAAAAAAAAAAAAAAACAAGGCTCTCCTGCCTGGTCCTGCAGACCCCACCAAGCCTCGGAGGGGAATAACATACTGTGTAATGTTAGCATTGGCTCACTGACTTAAGGGAAACACGAATAAACTGGCACAGACGGGTTAAATGCGAGGGACAGGCTTCACATCACAAATGAGTAAGAAGAAGGCTTTCACAGCACAGAGAGTAACGATGTTAAAATAGGAGTGTATCCCCTAGATAAAGCAGGATATTCTGGCAAACACACCCAATGATCAAAGACATAAAGGCAGCATAGGATTTAGACACTGGACCAGCTTAGGAGAACCCAAACAACGCTTCAGTGTGTGTTTGGGGTGGGAGGAACCTATCCTCACATCTGGCATAGCATTATTTCACCACATGGTCTTCTAAAGAAAGAAATCAAAGTTAACAGAGATCGATTTAGGGAAAGAAATTGACAAAAGCTAGAGATACGGGGGGCACACAGCTTTCCTACATATCTGAAAACACTCTTCTGCGTGAATCCTTCATGAGGATGGCCATAGCCTTCGGAACAGCAAAAGTTGCTTTCCTTCGCTAGAGGAGGAGTCGTCTAAAAATGAGACAGCTTTAGGATGAAACGTTTCGTTTCAAAAGGGGTGACATGCGGTCCATATTCTGGAAAGACAAGAGAGCGTGCCCTGGAGTGATGCTAAGTAAGCCGAAGCAGCCAAATATCTAGGACTGAGTACAAGTGAGGAAAAATAAATAATTAATGGAATCACATACACACACTCACACACACGCCAACTCAGCACATCAGAACAATGAAGGGGTAAAAAGAAGCTGAAGGGTGGCTTTCAGAGACCTGCTTCAAACAAGGAGGCTCCCTAAAGTTAACTGCCGTTCTTTAGAAGAAAAGGAACGCCATACCCCAACAGCATGCCTTTGTTCACCCGCTTGACTTTGTCTATTACGGGCAGGTTTCATCATCCCTTTGGCCCCAGGATGAATGACAAAGGCTGAGGCATAGGATTCTCCCACCCCAGCGGCCCTGGGACTTCAAAGCTGGGAAAGGAGCGAGCCCAGTGGGATTAAAACCAGAACGGACCGCTACACAGCGGCTGGTAACCAGGACAGGGGAGGCCCTTGTCTCCAGCTCTGCAACTGACTGTTCCTGGCCTCGACGGGTGCTCTCCGTGCTCCCCTGACACCTGGCTTCCCTCCTTGTCCGCAGCCATCTCACCTACCTACCTGCCCACCTGCCAAAGATGTGGGCAGATGCCTTAATTAACATGTATGGCTTATGCCCTCAGAACCTTTGGCCAGCCTTGGGGACTCAGGAACTGTTTTGGTTGCTTTATAATAGAGAATTTTTTTTAAAAAAGTCCAAACCTGGCAGAAACGTGGCATAATAATTTAATATGCCTGCCTCTATGTTACTATAAAAAGACATGAACTTTAGATTGGTGTGTGCTGGTGTGTGGGTGTGTTTTTCTGTAGCTCGAGAAAGCTGGAATATTCTGATGTGGCCGGTGGCAGGCAACAAATGCCATTTTTATGAACTTAGGAGAAACGCATAAATTCTAAGCAAATGGCCCCCCAAACAAATGGGACCGCTGTGTTACTACACAGTGTTTATTATTATTTAAATACTGAATATACCAACAACATATGAGGACCATTCCTTTGGACTTTGGTCATAGCAGTTGACCAATAGTTCCAGAAAGTGAAGACAACTCAACTAGATTATATTTCAAACATAAGACTAAAATATTATTCTGTTAACTAGATTTGGGTACAACAAAGGATCCACAATGCTTATATTAAAAAAAAAAAAGCTGAATGCACATTTAGGCATACTGACATTTTCAGCAAAAGATTTCAGAGGTCTTGTAGCAAATGAATTTTTTTTTCTGTAACAGATGAATATTTTGAGAGGCTCCTATGGTTCCAGCAGAAGAATTATAAAAGAAGGGTCTGGACTCAATTTGGCTTCTAACTTTTGATCCCCATGGTTCATAAAAACACTGAAATGTCAATACAGAGAACACAACATACTTAAATTTTCATGAAGATCTGGGTGTGGTAAAGTGTTGAAACTAACAAAGTCTTAAAGAATGATCGGCTCTCTTTCACAGCTGGAGCCAGGAGAACATACAGAGGGAAATGGTCCTTATGTGGTTTTCAAAAACCCAGAAAACGGCCAGAACTAGATGTCCAGAGGACAGGATTCCCAAGGCGACCCTCAGCTTCCCCAAGTCTTATGTGCCTCAGACAGTTATGAAAAACAAATGGAAAACCAAGTGGAATAAGCATGTTAAGATTATGGTCACACTTCAGAAAAAAAAAAATTTATAGAAGCCCTTGCTATCACAATACAATATCCACTTTAGGAAGCCAGGGTCATCCAAAATCCACAGTCTGCCTTTTCGCCCAGGCATAGCCAACCAGTATCTGGTACATCACGTAACTGCTTTCATTGCAACAAAAACAACATCTTTGAGCCAACACCTTTACTACATCAATACGTTTGCTTGATTCATAAACAGCTGATCCATCACTTAATAAACCAGTTTACACTGGTAAGCAACTCATATGGAGCATCCCTTTAAATCCTATTTCACTGTTTTGTTTTGTTTTTCTTTAGGATATGCCATTTTCCACATTTTACCAGCTCTGAAATCTGGATGCATCTCACCATTGATGGCATATCATGGGTTGCTGACAGCATTTCTTCTCCTTTTATGGCTGGCAAAATTATGATTCATTTTATAATCAATGACATCTTACATTTTATGAACTATGGTCATCCCTAGTGGCTCAGACGGTAAAGAATTTATCTGCAATGCAGGAGACGTGGGTTCAATCCCTGGGTTGGGAAGATCCCCTGGAGGAGGAAATGGCCACCCACTCCAGGATTCTGGCCTGGAGAATTCCATGGACAGAGGAACCTGGTGGTCTACAGTCCATGGGGTCACAAAGAGTCAGAGTTAGGTGCTCAACTTGTATCCCATTCCAAGACTTCCCACGTGGCTCAAGTGGTAAAAGAATCTGCCTGCCAATGCATTTGCCACAAGAGACATGGGTTTGATCCTTGGGGGGGAAGAACCCCTGGAGGAGGAAATAGCAATCCACTCCAGTATTTTTGCCTGGAGAATCCCATGGACAAAGAGGCTACTTGGGCTACAGTCCTTGGGGTTGCAAAGTCAGACAGGACTGACACGCAAGCGTGAGGAAGGAGATGACGCTGGTCATTCAGTCCTGATGATGGCATGGTAACGTCAGGAATCGTTCCTGTCCACAGATGAGAACTGGGAGGGGCTGGGAAGAAAAGTGACGTCAGCATGAGGATAGGCAGCAGTGGGGTCCATGGATGGACACTCGCCACTCTGGATGTGGCAAGCAGAAAGAAGAGACTGGCCAGGCACACAGTGTTTCCCCAGGGCCTCATCGCAGCTGAGCAAAGGGCAGCCCTGACAGCACAGACAAGAGATGGAACCACCTAGAAAGAGGCTGGTGGGGAGGAGGCCCGGGACAAGGGTGAGGGGATACATACCCAGAGTCTCAGCACTGAGGTTGCAAGTAAGGGGTCAGGAAAGCAAGTAGATAAGCCTGCTGGAGACTAGGAAGGAATCTTGTAAGTATTCAGTACAACAAGCTCTCCTATGGTCCTAGAAGTTATGCAGCAATGGGTCCCAGGTACACTTAATTAGCTTTTCTCACTAGTTTTCCTAAAGGAAATCAACCCTGAATATTCATTGGAAGGATTAATGCTGAAGCTGAAGCTCCAATACCTTGGCCACCTGATGCAAAGAGCTGACTCACTGGAAAAGACCCTGATGCTGGAAAAGGAGAAGGGGACACAGAGGATGCGATGGCTGGATGGCATCCCTTACTCAATGGACATGAGTCTGAATAAGCTCTAGGAGATGGTGATGGACAGGGAAGCCTGGCGTGCTGCAGTCATGACTGAGTGACTGAACAACAACTTAATAGTTTGAATCAACAAACCTGTTCTTTTCATTGGTTAATCAGATAATTCAGACCCAAACTGATGGCCATCCATCAGGATGCGTTCGCTGCAGGTGGATGCAATCTGTACACAGGATTGCACAGGAAGAACTGGGCAGGTAGGAACAGCTACCAATATGCTACCGCGAGAGCCACACGGAGGCAGACCTAGCCACACTGGAGGGTGATTTATTGGGTTGTCTCAAGCCCAGATGTTCGTAACTTCTCTTCAGGGCAGCGTGCATGCGGTAGGTGCTTCTGGAAAGCCTACTCTTATCTCATTTAGAGGAGAAAAAAAGCAACACAAAAATAGACAAGGCGCCTAGGAAAGGCC
Source organism: Oryx dammah (assembly GCF_014754425.2). Classification (NCBI taxonomy): domain Eukaryota; kingdom Metazoa; phylum Chordata; class Mammalia; order Artiodactyla; family Bovidae; genus Oryx; species Oryx dammah. Next base: position 6,630,425 of record NW_024070186.1, on the reverse strand, counting down.
TCCACTCCGTCTGCCCAACAGGCCAGGCCTTCGGTAATTTTATTCTCAGCATGTGCGGTTTTGCATTCATTTATTGCCAGCACCTCATGAGACGAGAAACCTCACCTGACCAGTGCCGTTTAACTACAGCACTTTTAACTACGACCAAAAAGCCAAACACTGTGAGTTCAAGTTGTCTCGTCAGTGTGAGTGGGAATCATTTTACCCCTTCTTGATATTATTTTCTTTCCTTAATTCTTCAGCAGGGGAAACATTAAAATCATATATTAAAGGCAGCATCTAGCTTTGAGCTCATGTTTTTCTCATTTAACACATTGCTATTTTAGTCCCCCCCCCAAATATAAAAATCTTGGATAAACCTCAAAGGAAAGATGTATGTAAGCAAATGAGGTCAATTTAAGAGCGTATTTCTCCAATGTGGTATCGCTTCGTATCAAACACGTTTACAACTGCAATACCAGCCTGGTGCTCAAAGAATGAGACCCAGGGCTGTGAGGAGAAACGTGCAGGCAAATATATTCGTATACACACATTCACATACATGCATTCACACAGTGCATATTCACACACACATATGTCCACGCACGTACATATCCATACCTCCACATTCATATGCGTACACATAGACATTCATACATATACATGTTCACATGCACACACACAAGCACTTCCATATCCATACACAAACACATAAATATTGGGCCTGCCAAAAAGTTTCTTTGGTTTTAAGTCAAAATAAGACATTTTGATTTTTCTTGACGAACTTTATCAAACAGTTTATTCACTAACTGAACAAACTTTTTTGCCCAATGCAATATATTCATACTTAAACACATCCATATTCATATACACACATTTACACAAAAATACATAAATATACACACATCTCACGTAACACAGGTGCACAATGCATGCACATGCATACACACAAATGTATGTTCACTCACACGTGCATGTTAATGCACACACGCATACATGTTTCCATACACATGCACCTCACACACACACACACACACACCCCCATCTATCTCTCATCCTTACTATCTTTGCTCATCGAGCACTGTAGAGAACCTGGCCACCGTCCTTATTGGGGTGTCCCTTTGGGGCAACTATTGCCTAAAGGATAAAGAACCAGATTTCTCCCCTTTAACCTTGAAACTTTGTTTCTTTCTCAAACTCAAAGGTATTTTCTCTCCCCTAAGCAAAGCCCTTTAGAGAAGAGCTGGAAACCAGTCTCCCCATGACCTTCCGATGAATATCCCCGCTCTAAACTTACCAGAGTTCTCCTTGGCTGTGAGCTGCCTAGCCAGCCCTGGCGATTCTGTTTGCTCACACATTCTCCAACTGCTGCCTTTATTAAGATCCAGGCATTTTCAGGGCAGGATTGTGTGGGTTTGCGTGTGTGTGTGTGTTCCTAGCGATCAAATAGCTTCATAGCATCACACGTCTTTTGATACTTCTATTAATCATAGAACTAAGTCATGAAATTCTACGAAAGCCCCATGATAAATCTGTAGGTCCGAAACCTTTTTTTCACATCAACAGAAGGGAATATACACTTGTGAGCCTGACTGTGCAGTCAGGGGCTAGGAGTTTGGAAACGAACTGCCATGGACACTACACCCTCAGTCACGTGATCCTAGAGCACAAGACTTGCAGGGTTTTTGACTGAAATCTACGTAGGCTTACACTAGAGAGTCTATGGAGGTAGACCATGAAATCAGGAAGACTTACTAGAAGATGAAGATTAGCAAAGCAAGAAGAGAAGCAGTTGATGGGGCAGCTGAAATCCTACAAGACTGGCACAGTGGAGAAAAATGTCAAGCAGAGAAGAGTTTGGTTCCACCTAATGAGAACTAGATTTAAATGAGACTCAAAACAGTCGAAACCCCACAAACATAATTGTAAAACAACTCTCCTGTGTACTTCCTCAGTTCTGTGCAGATGCTGTGTGAGACAGTGGAGAAAGGAGGATGAGATGGGCAAACTTAGCCTGGCCATCCGAGGGCACGAGGGCTCAGGTGTGCAGGGGGAGTCATGGTCCAGGGTTCTACCGCACAGCATCGCCCCGTGGTTAACAAACCATGTGTCCTCCAGGCACAAACTCGGCTCAGAGGGGAGATCTTATGCTAAGTGTTCTTATCACAAAACATAAAAATAAGTAAGAGGGAAGGAGGAAACTTTCTTTGGGAAGTGATGGATATGTTTATGGCTGCTTATCTCCAAACGCAGTAAGTTGTAAACATTAAATACCTTGCAGGTTTCAGTAAATCCATCAGGCCTCGGTAAAGCCGGCTTTTAAAAAACGAAGGCAACAGTGTGTTTAAGTGATGTTAATGGCTCCTTTGTTTTCCTACAAGGAAACACATTTTTTCACCCCATAGGCTTCTTTCCTTCTTTAGAGATGAACAAAAAGTATAAAAACATGTGTGGAAACATCCTGTTTGTGGGGTCTGCATCGGAATGAGTGCAAGAATGTGGCCCGGACCCTTTCGGAGCCTTCCGCGCCCTCTTGGTTCGGCGTGGGGTGAATTCGGCTTCTGACTTTGCATACGTGCGCGCGTGTTTCTCTAAGCACTGTTATCACGTGACACTCAGAGACCATTCATCAAAAGCCTACATCTTACTTTCGTCCGATTTGAAATAATTCATTCGGGATGAAAAGACGGTCTGTGTTTCACTTTTGACCACCACATTTAGGCTGCATGACGGAGGTGCTCCAGAATATTTTAGGCAGCATGGTGGCAGGGGGTTGGTGATGCTAAGAGCCGCAGGCTCCCTTTATCCCTGGGTCACCCCGGGAACTTCCTCAACCCTGTCCTGCTCCAAGTTTAGTCCCACAGTGAGCTGCTGCGGGATCACTGCAGATCCGGAGGCTGCGTTGTCCCCAGCCCTCCCGAAGCAGAATCCACTTTGTAACATCATCCCCAGGTGAACCTGGATACTGCTTATTCACCTGTAAGTCCTACTGCCTCATCCTTTGGGCCTCCCAGGTGGCACTAATGGTAAAGACCCCACCTGCCAATGCAGGCATCATAAGAGACCCAGGTTTAATCCCTGGGCGGGGAAGATCCCCTGGAGGAGGAAATAGCAACCCATTCTGGTATTCCTGCCTGGAAAATCCCATGGACGGAGGAGCCTGGCGGGCTACACAGTACACAGGGTCACAAAGAATTGGACACAACTGAAGCAACGCCTTATCCTTGTGTGAGTCTCAATTTCTTCAACTATAAAGCTGATGTTGATAACAGCGATCCCGCTCCCAACCAGGGCTCCCAATGGGCCAGGTGAATTAGCGTACTTGACAACTTTAATAAACCTTAATACTGCATCTCAACTATGATCCAGAAAAAGTTGATGTGACTGACCGAAATTCTCGTGATTCAAGACAAGAATCTGGAATATCCGTCTCAAGTCATATTCATCAGGAACCAAGAAAAGGGCATCATCTCTGCCATGAGTCACTCCTTCTCTGTTATGGACCAACTTTAAAAGTCAGGAATCTTTATCTAACATGGGGAGAAGGATGAGCTGGCATTTCTTACGTCAGGAGCATTCAGTCCTATGTGATTCAGCCTTGATGGTCCTTGGTCCAGTTCTTACGTGGGTTTTCGGTTGCAATTCTACATTGGTTTGTTGAATGCCGATTATAAGTTTTCTGTGGAATCCAGATTTCCTGTTGGCAACTGTAGCCTCAACAACCGGTTGGGGCTTCCCAGGTGGCACTGGTGGTTAAAAACAAAAACAAAACCCACCTGCCGCTCCAGGAGACGTGGAAGACGTGGGTTCGACCCCTGGGTCAGGAAGATTCCCTGGAGGAGGAAATGGCAATCCACTCCAGGATTCTTGCCTGGAAAATCCCACAGACGGAGGAGCCCGAGGGGCTACAGTTCATGGGGCTGCAAAAAGCTGACTTGGCAAGCACGCACGCAACAACTGGGACAGTCCCTGGCATACTACTGTAGTTCTCTGTGCAAGGAGTGGATGTGTGGACGAGCAGACGAATGAATCAGGAATACGCCACATTCTCATAATTTCCATTAATCTCCCTAGAACTGCATGTGCTTGCTTGCTGAATCGCTTCAGTCATGTCTGACTCTTTTGCGACCCCATGGACTGTAGCCTGCCAGGCTCCTCTGTCCGTGGGATTTTCCAGGCAAGAATACTGGAATGGGTTGCCATGCCATCCTCCAGGGCATCTTCCCGACCCAGGTGTTGAACTTGGGTCTCCTGCACTGGAGGCAGATTCTTTACCATCTAAGCCACCAGGGAAGCCCAGCTAATGTTCCTCAAACTTCCCTGCAAAACTCTTCTCTTCCAGGATGTGGGATTCATGATGCTCCTCATCCTAACTTTCCCTAAAACCTCATGGAGTTCCTAACATACTCGGACAAGGAAGTGATTCTACAGCAGTCTTGCTAAGAGGCTCATGGGACTCTTCTACCCTTCTGATTTCTGAAGCCACACTCACGCACGTGAGGCTGCATCGATTAGGCACAGTGGCCCCTGAGAAGGGCACCCCATGCCCACAGGGGTGTCGGAGCTCTCCTCTGTTGGAGCACCCCTTCTTTGAGTCCCAAGGGAGGCATCTTATCCTTTCCTCCCCAGAAGCTCCATGCAAACAGGCAGCTCTAGGCTTGGCTTTTTCCAAACACACACCCAGATGTTAAAAACACAGCACAGCGCACATCTGGAATGTGTCTCATCCATGAATCTCTGACACATGGATTCATTGTTTTCAAGAAAATTCCAAGAATTTTATTCATGAGAAAATTCTGGCACAATGGGAAATGCTGGCAAGCGTGAGGGGCCGCAGATGTCCTGGCCTACACACGCACACGCACACACATACACCCTTCAGCACCTTTCCATCAGGTACCTACCCCACCCCTGCAAAATTCCAACCCCAACTTTCCCATAAAAGGGGGGCACATAACACCCTTAATCTTAATAAGCAATGCCATTCCCTTAATGGTTGCATCACTCCAGATGTTCTCTGCAAGTGTCCAGATGGACACATGGGAATTTAAAAGGAGCGGCAGAAACAGGGAGTGACTATAGTGTGAGAAGCAGCCGCATGCCTTGGGGCCACGGCCTCCTCATCTGTTCAACCAGGCTGTGGCATCCTGAAGTTTCCTGAGGTCCCTCCACACTCTAAAATGAAATCTATTGTATTTAACTACTGACATTGTCTTCCTGCCAGGGCCAAACTGCAGGCCCCAATTTCTCCATCTTTGAGCAGATATGTGCCTGGGGTGGCGGGTGGGGGGGGAGCAGGGGACATCCGTCCTCTGGGGAGCTGCCAGACGCTCCTGCAAGTTCAAGTTCAAAGAGAACTGTGGGTGCTTCCCAGGCTGCCCTGGGTTTTAATCTGCCGAGTCCTCTGACGATTCATTGGAAGAACTGATACTGAAGCTCCAACGCACAGGCCACCTGATGTGCAGAGCCGACTCACTGGGAAAGACCCTGATGCTGGGAAAGACTGAAGGCAGGAGGAGAAGGGGGCGACAGAGGATGAGACAGTCAGATAGCATCACTGACTCAAGGAACATGAATCTGAGCAAATTCTGGGAGCTAGTGAAGGACAGGGAAGCCTGGCGTGCTGCGGTCCATGGGGTCGGAAAGAGTCAGACACGACTGAGTAACCGAGCAACAATGGGATAACTTCTTCTGTGCTCATGGTGGGAAAGGAGTCCAGACTCTGAGAGCTCATTCCAAGTCTCCAAGCACAGTTAGGACCGAAGCTCCTGGACGGGAACTCTGGCATTCTCCATAAAACACATCACACACCGGTAATAGTAAAATATGGTTCTGCTAACAGAAAATCTTACAGAGACTGAGGCTCTCCTGAGGTGGGGTAGGGCGGCAGGGGGAGGGTGTTGCAGAAAGGGGGCGTAGGTAGCAAGCCCCACTTTTCCCAAGTTGTTCCAGGGAATTCCTCCCTTTCCTTTCCATGCTCATTCCCAGTTAACTATTGTCAAGGGCCACACAGCACAACGGATACAGCAGACATAAACACAAACTCATTTTCTTTTTCATAGGCGCCAGCTCCCATTGTGGGAACAGCCAAGGGCCCCCCCACGGTGAGGGCCCGTCATGGCCAAGCTCTCGCTTAGGCTCTGGGAGTGATGACGCCTCCGTCCGTCCCCAGGGCCGGGAGGCCAAGCCTGTGCTTTGCACCAGATTTTCCAGTGCATAAATCTGCACAGGAAGGAGACCAAGGAGCCAGGGTATCATGACCTTTGTTCCTGCTCCACACTGAGCTCATTCGCCGCCCGTGATCTAGCTCACAGCACCAGGGAGGACCCCATCAACGGAACACTGTCCATGCACCAACAAGCCGGTTGCCAGCGAGACTTGATTTTTACGCCTCTAAGAGTGTTGATCTCAAAACCTAACGCATTTGAATTATTCATTGTGAACTTGTCCAACGATTTCAAACCGCGCATACTAGATCATACCCAACGAGGCTCTCCTGAGCCCTTCTGTAAACCAGTCTCTTTAAAAATCTGTAGAGCCGTTCTTACCAAAATCACTCTAACCTGCAGAATAGTTTAGTGGCCTAAAAATCTTCAGGATGTCTATCCAAGGAGCTCAGTGTTGCTTTTTAGATTGCCTCCTTACTTGGGACTCTTATTATGCTGAATCCCCATGGAAGAAGCAGAGCCAGGGATGTCTATGTCTTCCCACACGTTCCAGGAGAGCAAGGAAGTTTCCAGGGCTCAGAATTGTGTGCACTTTTGTGCACACCACACAGGCACAAAGAGAGGTCTGTGCACAGATAACTCTTTTCCAGGAGGGTGGAGTCAGCCACCCATTTAATCTGCATAAGGAGCCTTGGGGGGTGGGGTCACATGCAGCCAAGTCTACCTAAAAAGGCAACTTGTTGTTGCTATTTAGTCGCTCAGCTGTGTCCTGACTCCTTGTGACTCTGTGGACTGTAGCCCACCAGGCTCCTCTGTCCATGGGGTTCTCCAGACAAGAAAACTGAAGTGGGATGCCATTTCCTCCTCCAGGGGATCTTCACAACCCAGGGATCGAACCCTCATCTCCTTCATTGGCAGGCAGATTCTTTACCACTAAGCCATCTGGGAAGCCCATAAGGGCAACTGACTTAGTACGAAAGATGACTTGCCTCCCTGTCTTCCAGTCTGGTAGACTTGCACCGATCACTATGTGTAAGCAGAGGGACACTTTATAAAGTAATTTTAAAACTAAGATAAAAGTCTATAAAGACCTGTGAATTAGAACCTTCCTTTTCAAAGTCTGACCCTTGGACCCGCAGCAGCCGCAGCATCCCCTGGGACTTTGTCAGATACACAGAACCCCAGGCCCCAACCCAGAGCGACTGAATCAGAGCCTGACTTAACAAGATTCACACGGGGGCAGGCAGGCACGTTGTGCTGAGAACTGCGTGAGAAAGTGGTAAGTTCTCCCAAAGAAAGAAGAGGTGGGGCTGGGTTAGGAGTGGGAGGAGGACAGGGCAGACTGCTGTGTTTAATTAAGAGTGATCAGGGAGGTCTGCATGGAGGAGACGAGGCCTCAGCAAACTTCAAGGTTGTTGCTTAGTTGCTAAGTCATGTCCAACTCTTTGCGACCCTATGGACCATAGCCCACCAACCCCTCTGTCAGTGGGATTTTCCAAGCAAGAATACTGGAGTGGGTTACCATTCCCGTTTTTCTCCAGGGGAATCTTCCCAACCCAGGGATTTAAGCCCCGTCTCCTGCACTGGCAGGAAGATTCTTTACCACTAAGCCACCTGGGCAGCCCAAGAACTTAAAGGAGGCTGAGGCAATAGCAGAACAAGGCCAGAGGTGGGCACCGGGGTTTGCGGGTGGGGCACAGCGATCAGCAGCAGCCGGGGAGGAAGTGTTATCTCAGGAGAGGAGGGACAGGAAGTACCAGCCCCGGGTGAGGAGGTGGGCCACGTGAGGCTGGGGGCCGTGGCCGGACCTGGGTGGTACTGGGAGTGAGATGGGGACCTCTCTAGACATCTTGGCTCAAAGCCCAGGGAGTATCTTCTTTCCCAAGACACACCAACATTTTCCACCTCCGAAGGGCTCTGCAAAGAAAATACTTTCTGTTTAGTTTGATCACTTTCAAAGCTCAGCGTGACCTACATGAATGTATTACACACAGCACGCTAACACCGAAAGCCACGCCTCACAAGACGTTACAGCCATTTGTCCCCAGAACAATGGGAACTCCTATTCGTAATTGTGCACAGAAAACTGTAGGGATTCAGAAGAGGTGCTTTTTATTCAGAGAGCCTGTCAATGGGCACGACCACTGCTGAAAGGCTTTTGCACATATAGGGAACACGGCACTGAGGCTCCGCTCGAAGGGGCAGCCTTGGGGAGACCTACCTCTGAAATCAAGAGGAAACATGGCACCCAAGTGATCCCCACCCCCAAATCAGCTGGCATGGGGCTCGCAGGTTCTGGGAGCTCTGGCAGATGACAGGCCAGAACATCATGCTGTCTGCCTCAGGCAGGACTGAAAGTTTCAGGGCTGGAGCAGGATGCAGATGACCAGCCATTTCCTCTTTAAACACAAGGATAAGCTTGGCCTCGAGGAGGCATTCAGAAGCAGTGGGTATTGTACTTGGGGGTGGAGGACCCTAATTCTCCCAGCTCTAGCTGGTGGAATGCGCCTCCTCGTTCATTAAGGGCGGGTCCCCTTCTGCCGCTGAACTGTCCATACATCGTCAACACGGGCCTTGTGGCTACCTCTGAACCCAGTGTTAACATTCAGTGTGGAGTCTGCATATTGGTTTCCTCATAGCTCAGTTGGTAAAGAATCTGCCTGCAATGTGGGAGACCCGGGTTCAATTCCTGGGTTGGGAAGATCCCCTGGAGAAGGAAATGGCAATCCACTCCAGTATGCTTGCCTGGAGACTCCCATGGATGGAGAAGCCTGGTGGGCTACAGTCCACAGCATTGCAAGAGTCGGACACAATGGAGGTGACAAAACCACCACCATTGGTTTCCTACGGCTGAGAAACCAAGTACCGCAGATCAGGGGGCTTAACCAGCAGAAGCTCCTTCTTTCAAAGTTCCAGAGGCCAGAAACCCAAAATCAAAGCACGGGCAGAGCTGGTTCCTCCTGAAGGCCGTGAGCTGCCCCAGGCCCCTCTCCCTGGCTTGTAGACAGCTGTCATCTTCCAGGGCCGTAAGAAGGTCTTCCCTCTATGCATGTCTGTGTCTACATCCAAGTTCCCTTTTTTAAAGAACACAGCCATTTGGGATTCAGGCTCCACCTTATGTTGTTGTTCAGTTGCTATTAAGTCGTGTCTGACTCTGCAACCCCATGGACTGCCCAGAGAACCCAGCTGCCAGGCTTCCCTGTCCCTCACCATCTCCCAGAGTTTGCTCAAACTCCTGTCTATTGAGTCAGTGATACTATCTAACCATAGCATCCTCTGTTGCCCCCTTCTCCTCCTGCCTGCAGTTTTTCTCAGCATCAGGGTCTTTTCCAGTGAGTCAACTCTTCGCATCAGGTGGCCAGAGTATTGGAGCTTCAGCTTCAGCATCAGTCCTTCCAATGAATCTTTAGGACTGATTTTCTTTAGAACTGACTGGTTTGATCTCCTTGCAGTCCAACGGACTCTCAAGAGTCTTCTCCAGCACCACAATGTAAAAATACCAATTCTTTGGCACTAGGCCTTCTTTAACAGTAAAGCGTCTGTCTACAATGTGGGAGACCCGGGTTCGAGCCCTGGGTTGGGAAGATGCCCTGGAGAAGGAAATGGCAATCCACTCCACTACTATTCCCTGGAAAAATCCCATGGACAGAGGAGCCTGGTAAGAGTTGGACACGACTGAGCGACTTCAAGCCTTCTTTATGGTCCAGCTCTCACGGGCTTACAGGACTACCAGAAAAACCACAGCTTTGACTCTATGGACCTTTGTCAGCAAACTGATGTCCTCATCTTAACTTGATGACCTTTGTAAAGACTTGATCCCAATAGGATCAGAGGCTGATGTTCTGGGGGTTGGGACTCCAACAGATGAATTTATAGGGACACAATTCAACTCATAAGAGAACAGAGAATGTGTTCATTTGTGGGTGGGGAAGGGGTTTGCAAGATCTTTGTTGCCCACCCAGGGATTGAATCCCAGGGCTCCAGCCAGTAAAAATGCCAAATCCTAACCACTGGGCCTCCAGGGAATCCCAAGAAAGTGTGTCTGTTTAATTCACTGCCTAGTGCCATGTCAGGCACCAGAATAAGAACTATAGGCCAGTGGTTCTCAAAGTGTGTTCCAAGAACCCCCTGGGGTTCCAAGACCCTTCAGTTTTCATGACACACAAGGACATTATTTGCATCGTACCCACTCATCTTCTGACGGGTGTACAGTAAGGTTTTTCCAAAGGCCACAGGACGTGTGAGAGCAGAACGGGCTGACTACAGAGGCAGCTGAGAACCCAGCTGCCGGCTGTGACTCCACTCCAGCCCCCAAAAGCAACACCCAGAGTACTTTTAAGTACCTGTGCTGTGCTCAGTGGTGTCTGACTCTTTTGCGACCCCGTGGACTGTAACCCACCAGGCTCCTCTGTCCAAGGCAAGAACACTGGAGTGGGTTGCCATGCCCTCCTCTAAGTGATCTTCCCAACCCAGGGATCGAACCCACATCTCTTGTGTCTCCTGCATTGGCAGGTGGATTCTTGATCACTAGGGCCACCTGGGAAGGTCCTATAATGGTTTTTTTTTTTTTTTAAATGAAATCATAAATCAGTGTTCCAAGAATGTCTCAACTTTGATTTCTCATTCAGGAAACATCAACAGATATAACCCATATTCACCACTCCCTTTAGTGACCTCAGGCATTTTTAGGGATGTCGGGGTCCTGAGACCCCAAGACTGAGGACTACTGCTTAGGGATGTAAACGTGTAGGACCTGGCCTGCCTTCTCTGAAGTAACCCACAGTCTAAAGGTGATAAGACGTTTCACGAAGAACATATTTTTAGCGGCTAAGTGCCACAAAAAAGCAAGTTTGTTGGTCATCCCCTTAGGCTGACAACAGAGGGTTCTCATTATTGTGGACAGGCGTCATTACTTTGCAGCATCTAGGCTTCTTAGATGTCCTGAGGTGACAAGGTATGATATAAAGTAGAACTAGGGAGTTAACTGATTTGTAAATATCTTTGTTATGTTAGAATTGATTTTTTTAAAAAGGCAGCATCTTGGACCTGGAATTATACCTTCTCTGAGAAATGTACATCAGGACTTGCTCATTTAGGTTGGCAGCTGAGGGGAGGAAGGAAGTATAGACTGAGGGCTGTATGTGGATGCGTTCACGTTTATATTTTGATGATAACCATTGATGTGTGTGCATCTCCTGGCTGTACTATAGGAATGCATTGTTTAATAATTCAGCAGAAACATACCTCCTTGCTAATACCTTAATAGTTTAGATCAGATGATGAATCCTCTTAGAACTATTATACTTTGTGTACTCTGTTGCTTTATGTCTCATTTTAATTGAACATTAAGGGAATGTAGTATTTTAATCATAGCTCTGCCAATATGTTTATCTAGAGGCCTGTTGCCATTTTTGTCTTTGAAATTTTTGTTGCCAAGAAAGGCAAGATTACATTTTTTTCCTTCCAGATTGAGTTGGTGTAGTGTATTCTTGGTTATCAAAATACTCATAGCTTTGGGACTTTGAAATGGTAAATATTCATGATGTGTGAAACAGCATGATACATAACTGTACGGTCTTAATTACATAAAAATGAATGCTTAGTTGTGAAAATACACAAATGAGACCTAGAAGGACATGTCAAACGGTAAACTGCTTGTGATTATGAATGACTTAGTTTTTTGCTTCTTGTGCTTTTTGGTTTCCTATTATGTACGTGTTAACTTTTAAGAAATAAATGTTATTTTAAAAACCTTAAAAAAAAAAGAATAAATAAATAAAAGGTAATCTGAAGTCTCCCAAGATAGCACTAAGTGATGTGTTCAATTTGAAACATAAGAACTTAAAACAGAAGAGTCAGGTGGACAGGCACTGTTTGCACGCCAGCTGCTCAGCTGATTGCTGGCCCCCAGACTACTCCTCCAGCCCCTGCTAGCCACAAACTACCTACAGGCCTCTTACTCCAGCTGAGCCTTCTTGAAAGCCGTCTGTCTTTTGGCAAAATAAGAGGAGGTCCGTGGGGGAGCCCAGACCAGCAGGAAACGTTCAGAGGCTACAGACCGCCTACTCGCTGCTTAGCTGGGTGTGCCCTGGGTCTGAGCCCTCTTGAGAAACTGGTCCGGGGCCGAGAGGCTGCAAGGCCCAGGCACAGACTCCCTGCTCATACTCCACACGTCCATTCTGGGTCACTCCATGCATCTCTGAATGGGCACGTGGCACTCCAGTTAAGGCCATTTGCTGTGCGCTCAGACTCTCAGTGCTGTCTGACTCTTTGCAACCCCACGCACTGTAGCCCACCAGGCTCCTCTGCCCATGGGATTCTCCAGGCAAGAATACTAGAGTGGGTTGCCATGCCCTCCTCCAGGGGATTTCTTAACCCAGGGATTATGCCTTCATTCTTGCATCGCCTAAATTGGCAGGCAGATCCTTTACCACTAGCTCCAATGAATGCTAAAAACATCTCTTCCTCTTTTTTTAAATGACCAGATGGTTTTCATTTTTAAATCTGTCTCTTACACTTGGAATATCCTCTTTCTTTAATATCCCTGCTAGGGATGATATGTAGGTGTCTCATTTTAAAACCGATTCTCAAAGGTATCTGATTCAAATGACAAGCACTTGACCCTGACCATGTGCAAAGTAACCAGAGTGGGCACACTGGTAGCAACAATATAAAGATGCTGCTGATGCTGCTAAGTCACTCCAGTCGTGTCCGACTCTGTGACCCCATAGACGGCAGCCCACCAGGCTTCCCAGTCCCTGGGATTCTCCAGGCAAGAACACTGGAGTGGGTTGTCATTTCCTTCTCTAATGCATGAAAGTGAAAAGGGAAAGTGAGGTCGCTCAGTCGTGTCTGACTCTTAGCGACCCCATGGACTGCAGCCCACCAGGCTCCTCCGTCCATGGGATTTTCCAGGCAAGAGTACCGGAGTGGGGTGCCATTGCCTTCTCTGGATATAAAGATGAATTGTCCCCGAAGTCTATTATTCTAGACCAACTGTTATCACTTTAACAGAAGGAGAAAACATTGGGGAAAAAGAGGGGAAGATTCCTCAGCACCTGGTGGCGGGGCAGGTGGGACAGAGGCTCCGTGGGGGCAGGGGTGTCTTCTTCAGCGATGTCTTTAGAGTCTGGAGCAGTGTCCTCACGTGACGCACACTCAGGGAGTATCTGCTGCACGAGCTTCTAGTATGCAGGTGCTTTGTGAAGTGCCGAGTCTGTCTACTGCTTAGAGGATGGAGGGAGGATGGGAAGAACAGAAGAGGGGAAGAAGGAAGGAAGAAGGAAGGAAGAAGGAAGGAAAGAGGGAGGAAGAAAGAGAGAGAAGGATACTCTTCTTTTCTCCATGGAAATGAAAATCCTATCATGTCACTCTCTTACCCTACAGTAGAATCCAATTTCCCAACATGTTCCAGCCCCTAGAAACCCATAAATCATACAAAGTGGGTTCTAGAGCTTGTTATTCTTGTTAACTATTCATGCAGCCACTTGTTAGTGACCTAAACAGTGAAGATAACTTCCAATCCACCAGAAGAGGCAGGTTAACCTGGTGAGTTATGACCTCCATCATTTTGACTTTGCGGGAACATCCTCCTACTCTACTAATTCAAGGACTATTTGGATGGGCCACTGAGATTCAGGATCCAATGTTGGGATTCAAGTCACCAAGTTAAGGACCTTGTTCTCTATGTAGATGAGTACGCACTTTGTATTAACCGTTCAGAGAAAGACTCAACAAATGAAAGCAGAATCAAGTTCATGGTTCAAGTTCATGAGCAATAACACATCACTGTAAAATTCTTGTGCTGCAAGTGTTTCCAAGGAAATAAGGACACTCCCGGCATGTACAGGGACTGAATGGAGTTCTTGCTCTGTGTTCCCAAACAACCCTCTCTCCTCCCTTCTGGCCCCAGATCTTCAACAGATGCTGCTGCTGTTGTTTAGCTGCTCAGTAGTGTCCAACTCTTTGTGATCCTGTGGACTGTAGCCAGCCAGGCTCCTCTGTCCATGGCATTTCCCAGGCAAGGCTACTGGAGTGGGTTACCATTTCCTTCTCCAGGGGATCTTCCTCACCGAGGGATTGAACCCAAGTCATGATATAATTTCCTGAAAAGCAGCTTAACATGAAAGTGTGAAATCAGAAACACACATTTTCAAAGGACAATTGTATTATATCAAAGGACAAGTGTATTATAACAAGTTAGGTACAGCGGGGGCAGGTGTGTCTGTGTGGTTGGAGGGGCAGGAGAGAAAGGAGATCAGGAGGAAGTGTGTTGGGATTCGAGGCATGAAAATAAGGAGGAGTAACACCAACAGACACACAGAGAACGGGTTTTGTAACTGTCAATGTGCTCTCATCAAATCGCCAGCTTCAAAGGGTCTGGATCTGAGGTCAGACAGAAATACACGAATTTGCACCTTGACATTGGGGCTTCCAAGAATTATTCAGTAGTTACACCTCAGGGTTCAAAAGACAGGAAGAGCAATACATATGCGACTCACAAGATCAACTGGTCAATTTCAAGTGAAATCTGCATACCAAAAAACAGTTTGCTTTCCTGGCACATCATGTCGATTCAGCCTGGTTAACAAAGCGGCAAGTACACTTGCAGTGTGTGTGTGTGTGTGTGTGTGTGTGTGTGTGTGTGGTTAACAAAGCGTCAAGTACACTTGCTGTGTGTGTGTGTGTGTCTGTGTGTGTGTCTGTGTGTGTGTGTGTCTGTGAGATCCGTAACCCTGGGCCACATGCACACTCAACAGGGGTCAGTCAGGCCGTGGCCTGTCACCCACTCTGGGAGGTACTGGAACCTTTGTCTTCCTCCCTCCAGCTTCCTGCCATCTTCAAAGATCTCACTGGCCATCAGCCAATGATCTGCAGCTGGCTGCAGAAAGGGAGGAGGTGAAATTCCTCTCTGTCCACATCAGGGTTTATTAGTGCTCTGGGGGAAAGGTTTGTGGCGGAGAGTCAGGGAAAGCCTGTGTGTGGATGAGATTTGTGCTTTACAGGGATCTGGACCTCCCTTATCCCGCAGAAGTCAGTTCATCAACAGTGCTTCTGTCCTAGCTGGGATGGTCCACCTGCTTCCATGGATATGGAGGGAGGCAGATATTGGGGTTAATATGGCAAGGATACAGTGAACTTGTTTCCTAAAAGCAAACATTGTGTTGCTGAAGAAGACTCTTGAGAGCCCCTTGGACTGCAAGGAGATCCAACCAGTCCGTCCTAAAGGAAATCAACCCTGAATGTTCACTGAAAGGATGGATGCTGAAGCTGAAGCTCTAATTTGGCCACCTGATGCGAAGAGCTGACTCATTGGAAAAGACCCTGATGCTGGGAAAGACTGAGGGCGGGAGGAGAAGGGGGTGACAGAGGATGAGATGGTTGGATGGCATCACCGACTCAAGGGACATGAGTTTCAGAAAACTTCAGGAGAGGTGAAGGACAAGGAAGTCTGGCGTGCTGCAGTCCATGGGGTCGCAAAGAGTCAGACGCGCCTTAGTGACTGAACAGCAACAAAAAGCAAACTTTAAACTTGAGACAAGCAAAGGTTTGCAAAGCTCCTATAGCACTGGCCTCAGTTCCTAAAGATTTTTTTTTTACAAGAATCATGGAATAACTGAAATTCTGGCTGCCTTACTCAGCACAGTTAATGATGCTAAAACATACGCCACAGCAAAGGCTCGAATATGAAGTTCTAAATTCCCCTTTGGCAACTGCAACTCAAAGGGAGCCTTGCAGAGTTCACTCTACACCACATGCACCCACCCCAAGTAAACCAGCGATCTGGACAAATGTGTCCTCACAAAGAAAATGTGACCTAAAGACCACGCCCCCAGCCTCGTCCAATTAGATGGTAGCTCCTGAGCACCCCCCCCATAGGAAATAAAAGTGAAAGTGAGAGTCACTCAGCTCTTTGAGGCCCCATGGATTATACAGTCCATGCAATTCTCCAGGCCAGAATACTGGAGTGGGTAGCCTTTCCCTTCTCTAGGGGATCTTCCCAACCCAGGGATCGAACCCAGGTCTCCCGCATTGCAGGCGGATTCTTTACCAACTGAGCTATCAGGGAAGCCCATAGGGACTAAAGTTTCCATTATAGAAGCATTTCTACGAAGAACAGTTTCATTCAGAGAAACTGAGAAATCGGTGCTGAAGTTTAACTTCTTCAGACTTTGGACATACTTGTTTTTATATCACACTCATCAATCATGAACTCATTGAGTCACTCGTTAAACATATACTGACTCATTACAATGTGCCATGCACTGTGATACGATTTCAACATCTCTTATGAGAAGATCGGATGGTTCTCTCATATCTTATTAAAAAATCAGCCATAAAGGCTGATACACATCACCTCCGTGAGCCAGGCTCTATTGCTTTGGAAGATATTGCTTCTTAGAAAAATGAATGAATCATATGGATACAATTAATTGCATCCTCTCCCTAGAATAATTTCATTTTATTGCCTTGAGCTATTATCTTTCTTCTTAGGATATACTGGAAATGCTTCCTTTTGTTTTCTTTTAGGTAATGTTAATTTGTAACAGACACATCCTATGACAAATTGTTTTTCATCTTTACTTTCAAATAAACTGAGTGAAAAACTGAATTTATAGGCAGCCTGTGTGTTTTGCTTTTACAAAGGAAAAAAAAATCAGTGTATAGGCTTATGTTTTATTTATTTTTGTTTTTTTTAGTCGCTTAGTCGTGTCTGACTCTTTGCAACCCCATGGACTGTACTCAACCAGGCTCCACTGTCCATGGGATTTCCCAGGCAAGAATACTGGAGTGGGTTGCCATTTCCTTATCCAGAGGATCTTCCTGACCCAGGGATTGAACCTGGGTCTCCTGCATTGCAGGCAGATTCTTTACCACTGAGCCACCTCGGAAACCCTTATGTTTTTATTAATAAGGCTTATAACTCCTCATATTCCCTCCTGCTATGCAGAGTATGAATACATACACAATCTCATTTGGATCCAATATAACCTTTATACATTGTGAGTGTTAACACTTGAAATATTTGTCACAAAGATTTCCCCAGTAATTTGTAATTTTCCCAGACAAAGCTGTAGGATTTTTTTTTTTTTCAAAATTATCTCTACTTGTATAGTAAAAAAAAATTTACTCGTAAGGATTATCTGTATTTTTTTTCCTGTCTTAATTCCAATGACTTTACTCAATACACAGGGCTTCCCTAGTGGCTCAGTTGGTAAAGAATTCGTCCGCAATGCAGGAGACCCTGGTTCAATTCATGGGCCAGGAAGATCCACTGGAGAAGGGATAGGCTACCCTCTCCAGTATTCTTGGGCTTCCCTTGTGGCTCAGCTGGTAAAGAATCTGCCTGCAATGTGGGTGACCTGGGATCGATCCCTGGGTTGGGAAGATCAGCTGGAGAAGGGAAAGGCTATCTACTCCAGTATTCTGGCCTGGAGAATTCCATGGACTGTACAGTCCATAGGGTCACAAAGAATCAGAGCACGACTGAGCAACTTTCACTTTCACACTTACTCAATACACACTGGGTATACCGGGTGGCTGAGGGGATCCAGGGATAGTAAAACCTGGCCTCACTCTGCAGTGGTGTTTATATCTCATAAGTACATATGTCCAACAGCTTCGTAAGCAAAACCTTGTACCAGGAACCAAATGAAATAAACTCAGCCTTCAGAACATGAAAAAGGAAAACGAAACTTATAATCAACTTTGGCACCACCAAATTCTATTTCTTTTTCTAAGAGTCTATGAAAGTCCCCCACAGCGATAGCAGACAACTGAGTAATCGTTGTGCTTGTTGAGTGTACACCAAGTACTAACACAAGGAGCCAACAGGGAAAACACTTTGCAACCTTTTCCATAAGACCGGACGGTAAGCTACGGAAGGAAGGGCCAAGGGGATGCTCTCGACAGCCCTGCAGAAGCCGACACTGCTTCTGTGTCCTCCAGGCAGTCTACGTGGCATCAGCTCTCTGCTTTATGTATTCAGGGTATATATTATAAACTTATAATCAGTTTGTATATTCTGCTTTGTACATTGTAGCTTAGTTCACCATGGTGGATGCCAGTGAATGATACATAAAAATTAGAGACTTTCAAAAATGTTAATCTGTACAAAGACTAAAATTAGATTTTGAAATTCAGTGATGAAAGTGGGTGCACAGTTCTGTCACATGAGTTAAATATTAGAATAAGGAAAAGCAAAGAAAGCTCGTACAGAAATGTTTGCATCTTGGTTTTTCAACTAAAGGCAAATGGCTCTTGACACCCAAGCAGGAGGGTGTTTGGGATTACGTGGGCCCTTCGGGGCTGGCAGGACAGGGAGGGAGCATCTGGCCGTCAGTGGGCAGAGTCAAGGACATCTTCACAATACGGTTTAATTCTACATAATCAGAGAAGACTAACTGAAGGCGCTCAGTCGTGTCCGACCCTTTGCAACCCCATGGACTGTAGCTTACCAGGCTCCTCCATCCATGGGATTCTCCAGCCAAGAGTACTGCAGGGGGGTGCCATTTCCTTCTCCAGGGGATCTTCCTGACCCGGGGATTGAACCCAGGTCTCCCACATTGCAGGCAGACACTTAACTGTCTGAGCCACCAGGAAAACTACTACTGGCCCCAAATTCCAAAGGTGCCTCTTGCCCCTGTCAAGAAGGGCAAGACCGGCAGAGCTCATCAAAGGATGACAAATTTCTGGAACCGTTAGAGACCAAAGTCTCATTCTTTCTGGATATAACCAATCACTTAAGCATTTATGGTTATCGCACTTGTAATCCTTTAAGTAAACTGGCCACACATTCATCATGAGCATTAACCCTAATTAAAGATCCTAAGCTGTTGATAAAATTGCTAAACTGTAACTATTCTACAAGTTAAAAAAAGAGTTCAGCTCATTGTATATTTAAGTCCTCCCTTTCTTGAATTTGAAATGTTAAAGAGTAAAAAAATCTGAGAATTCATTTGCCTAAAAGAGTGAACATAATTCAGAGTCCCATCTATCTGCTAATGAAGAAAAGTAATTCCTTTTCTGATAACCCTTGAAAACCGCAGTATTCAATACACCTATTATGGAAAAGAGGGATTGGACTACTTCTTTTGAATGTCTAAAAAGCACCTCATAAAAGCAGGATCATATGATATTTGTCTTTCTCTGTCTGGCTTCCTTCACTCAGCATGGTCATCTCTAGGCCCATCCATGTTGCCGCAAATGGCATTACTTCATTCTTTTCCATGGCTCAGTAATATTTCACTGTGTGTGTGTGTGTGTGTCATTGTGTGTGTGTGTCACTGTGTGTGGGTCACTGTGTGTGTGTCACTGTGTGTGTGTGTGTGTGTCACACCTTCTTTATGCAGGCATCTGTTGATGGACTTTAGGTTGCTTCCATGACTTGGCTATTGCAAATACAGCTGCTATGAACATTGAGGTGCATGCATCTTTTTAAATTAGTTTCATTCCTGTGCTCTACGGTAAAGCACAGGGAACTATATTCAACATTTTATGAAAACTTAAAAGGGAAAATAATTTGAAAAAGAACCACTGTGAGGACAACTGCAACTAACACAACACTGTCGATCAACTATACTTCAATTTAAAAAAGACAAAACAGAAAAAAAGAAAAGAAAAAGTAGCTAACGAGTTCAGAACAGATCACTCGATTCTTCTTCCAAAACCACGCTTCTCCCCATCTGTCTCTTTTGCCCGCCTTCTTTGACTGCACAGCACGCACGATTAGTGTATAATGTACACGTATGCATTTGATTTTATCTGAAACACCAGGCACACAAGAAGGTAAACTCCAGGACAGCAGAGACTGGTTTTCCCAGAATCTGAGTAACTCTCAGCAAAAGCCAGGCACTGAATACTTGTAGAATGAAGGAATGAACGGCACGAGGTGCTGTCACAGGCCACCCTCAGGAGCTCGTGTAACACGTGAGTTTGGTCAGGCACCCACAGAAGATGCTGCCATCTGGTACCTACACCGAGATAAGCAGATTGGGCAGGGTTCCTCAGAGAACAGGAGTCCTAAGTGACAGGAGATGGAGCTCCGAGACTCAGTAGGGAAAAGAAAGAAAACGTCTATCTGCAAAAAGGCATTCCTAAATCACAGCGGGAGGGGGAGGAAATAAGTCACAGATCCTAAGTTCAATTCTCTTTTTCATGGAAAAGGAAATGACTGACCATAGGCCAGTTTTAAAGTCTGACCCGCAATATGGTGTAAGTTTCTCTGCTGGGTCTTGGTGTTGACTGGGCTTCCAGTTTGAAGAGCTCCCTAAAGCTCGATCCACTGGAGACGGGACAGGCTACCCACTTGAGTATTCTAGGGCTTCCCTTGTCGTTCAGCTGGTGAAGAAGCTGCCTGCAATACGAGAGGCCTGGGTTCCACCCCTGGGTTGGGAAGATACCCTGGAGAAGGGAAAGGCTACCCACTCCAATATTCTGGCCTGGAGAATCCCATGGACAGGATAGTCCATGGGGTCGCAATGAGTCGGACATGACTCAGTGCCTTTCACGTTCGTGTTCACTGGAGCTCAAAGGAAATGCTCTGCGGCTGCATCTTCACCCTCGCACTTGGCTCCTCGTGTTGATGCTCAGCTCCCTACCTGCAGGCCCAGCGTGCGGCAGGCAGCGGCCACAGAAGAGGGGCTTGCCCAGCACCTGCACACCTGTCTCCTCCTTCCCGAGGTGGGACCCTGAAGTGCTGTGTGTTTCCAGAACACAGGACAGTCTACAAAATTGACTGCCAAGTGAAATAAAGGAATTCCTCAGCCAAGTAAAAAGAAAGAGACCAAGATGCGTCAGAACGACAGAGGAACTAACGAGCCCACAATTAAGAGAAAGAGAGACAGAGGGAAGGAGGGGATTAGGTTTCCAAAGGCCAAAGCTTGGACAAATTCAGCAACAAAAGATAGATTGAGAGTGGTGGTTTATACGCCAAAGCATCTGACAAATATCAAATGACTATACTGATATAAATAAGGGATGGAAATAAGCGAATATATGGGCAAAAACAGACAGCTTCTCTTCACAGAAGAATCCCAAATACTAAATGTAGAAGGAGTGAGTGAAACAGAAACTCACCCTCAGAATCCCATACTCTTAATTTCTATGGGCAAGACAAACTAATGGCGCTCTAACTAGTGGGCCATACTTTAAGAAGAAGGGGATGACAGAGAATGAGATGGTTGGATGGCAGCACCAACTTAAGGGACACGTTCAGTTCAGTTCAGTTGCTGAGTTGTATCTGACTCTTTGCAACCCCATGAACCACAACATGCCAGGCCTCCCTGTCTATCACCAACACTCGGAGTCCAGCCAAACCCGTGTCCATTGAGTCGGTGATGCCATCCAACCATCTCATCTCTGTTGTCCCCTTCTCCTCCTGTCCTCAATCTTTCCCAGCATCAGGGTCTTTTCCAATGAGTCAGCTCTTCTCATCAGGTGGCCAAAGTACTGGAGCATCAGCTTCAACATCAGTCCTACCAATGAACACCCAGGACTGATCTCCTTTAGGAGGGACTGGTTGGATCTCCTTGCAGTCCAAGGGACTCTCCAGAGTCTTCTCCAACACCACAGTTCAAAAGCATCAATTCTTTGGGGCTCAGCTTTCTTTATAGTCCAACTCTCACATCCATACATGACCACTGGAAAATCCATAGCCTTGACTAGACAGACCTTTATTGACAAAGTGATGTCTCTGCTTTTTAATATGCTGTCTAGGTTGGTCATAACTTTCCTTCTAAGGAGCAAGCGTCTTTTAATTTCATGGCTGCAATCACCATCTGCAGTGATTTTGGAGCCCAGAAAAATAAAGTCAGCCACTGTTTCCACTGTTTCTCCATCTATTTGCCATGAAGTGATTGGACCGGATGCCATGATCTTATTTTTCTGAATGTTGAGCTTTAAGCCAACTTTTTTCACTCTCCTCTTTTACTTTCATCAAGAGGCTCTTTAGTTCTTCTTCACTTTCTGCCATAAGGGTGGTATCATCTGCATATCTGAGGTTATTGATGTTTCTTCTGGCAATCTTTATTCCAGCTTGTGCTTCCTCCGGCCTAGCGTTTCTCTTGATATACTCTGTATATAATGGACATGAGTTTGAGCAAATTCCAGGAGATAGTGGAGGACAGGGGAGCCTGGTGTGCTGCAGTCCATGAGGTTGCAAAGAATCAGACACGACTTGACGACTGAACAACAACAACCACTTTAAGGTGAAACAGGATATTCAAATGCCCTCAAAGTATCTCCTTCAAAATAACTTATTAGTAATTGTTCTTATGGTCACAAAAACTTTGGTACTACACCTTCCAGGAGATGGAGCTTAATTCCCTTCCCCTTGAGTGTGGCCTGAACTTAGTTCAGTTCAGTTCAGTCGCTCAGTCGTGTCTGACTCTTTGTGACCCCACAGACTGCAGCATGCCAGGCTTCCCTGTCTTTCACCAACTCCCGGAGCTTCCTCAAACTCATGTCCATTGAGTCAGTGATGCCGTCCAATCATCTCATCCTCTGTCGTCCCCTTTTCCTCTTGCCTTCAATCTTTTGAAGCATCAGGGTCTTTTCCAATGAGTCAGTTCTTCCAATCATGTGGCCAAAGTATTGGAGCTTCAGCTTCAGTGTCAGTTCTTCCAATGAATATTCAGAACTGATTTAGGATGGACTGGCTGGATCTCCTCGCAGTCCAAGGGAGTCTTGAGAGTCTTCTCTAATAACGCAGTTCGAAAGCATCAATTCTTCAGCGCTCAGCTTTCTTTATGATCCAACTCTCACATCCATACATGACCACTGGAAAAACCATAGCCTTGACTAGATGGACCTTTGTTGGCAAAGTATTGTCTCTGTCTAGGTTGGTCATAGCTTTTCTTCCAACGAGCAAGTGTCTTTTAATTTCATGGCTGCAGTCACCATCTGCAGTGACGTTGAAAGTGAAAGTGAAGTTGCTCAGTCGTGTCCTACTCTTTGCGACCCCATGGGCTGTAGCCTACCAGGCTCCTGTGTCCATGGGATTTTCAGGCAATAGTCCTGGAGTGGATTGCCATTTCCTTCTCCAGGGGATCTTCCCAACCCAGGGATCGAACCCAGGTCTCCCACATTATAAACAGACGCTTTACCATCTGAGCCACCAGGGCCCCCCAAAATAAAGTCTCTCACTGTTTCCATTGTCTCCCATCTATTTGCCATGAAATGATGGGACCAGATGCCATGATCTTAGTTTTCTGAATGTTGAGTTTTAAGACAACCTTTTCACTCTCCTCTTTCACTTTCATCAAGAGGCTCTTTAATTCTTCTTCACTTTCTGCCATAAGGGTGGTGTCATCTGCATATCTGAGGTTATTGATATTTCTCCCAGCAATCTTGATTCCAGCTTGTGCTTCTTCCAGCCCAGCGTTTCACATGATATACTCTGCATATAAGTTAAATAATCAGGGTGACAATATACAACCTTGATGTATTCCTTTCCTGATTTGAAATCAATCTGTTGTTCCATGTCCAGTTCTAACTGTTGCTTCTTAACCTGCATACAGATTTCTCAGGAGGCAGGTAAGGTGGTCTGGTATTCGTATCTCTTGAAGAATTTTCCACAGTCTGTTGTTATCAACACAGTCAAAAGCTTTGATGTAGTCAATAAAGCAGAAGTAGATGTTTTTTTCTGGAAATCTCTTGCTTTTTTGATAATCCAACATATGTTGGCAATTTGATCTCTGGCTCCTCTGCCTTTTCTAATCCAGTTTGAACATCTGTAAGTTCTTGGTTCACATATTGTTGAAGCCTGGCTTGGAGAATTTTGAGCATTACTTTGCTAGCATGTGAGCTGAGTGCAATCATACAGTAGTTTGAACATTCTTTGGCATTGCCTTTCTTTAGGACTGGCATGAAAACTGACCTTTTCTAGTCCCGTGACCCCTGCTGACCTTTCCAAATTGCTGGCATTTTGGGTGCATCACTTTAACAGCATCATTTTTTAGACTTGAAGTAGCTCAGCTGGAATTCCATCACCTCCACTAGCTTTGTTCATAGTGATGCTTCCTAAGGCCTACTGACTTCATATTCCAGGATGTCTGGCTCTAGATGAGTGATCAGGCCATCGTGATTATCTGGGTCACGAAGATCTTTTTTGTACAGTTCTTCTGTGTATTCTTGCAACCTCTTAATACCTTCTGCTTCTGTTAGGTCCATACCATTTCTGTCCTTTATGTGCCCGTCTTTGCATGAAATGTTTCCTTGGTATCTCTAATTTTCTTGAAGAGATCTCTAGTCTTCCCTATTTCTATTGTTTTCCTCTATTTCTTTGCATTGATTGCTAAGGGAGGCTTTCTTATCTCTCTGTGCTATTTTTTGGAATTCTGCATTCAAACGTGTATACCTTTCCTTTTCTTCTTTACCTTTAGCCTCTCTTCTTTCCTCAGCTATTTGTAAGGCCTCCTCAGGCAACCATTTTGCCTTTTTGCATCTCTTTTTCTTGGGGATGGTCTTGATCACTGCCTCCTGTACAATGTCATGAACCTCTGTCCATAGTTCTTCAGGCACTCTGTCTGTCAGATCTAATCCCTGGAATTTGTTTTTTACTTCCACTGTATAATTGTAAGGGATTTGATTTATCCTTAGTTACTTGGTTCTAAGAAGTAAAGCATAGAGGAGGGGAAAGCAGTGTCTTTGTAGAGATGAAAACTGGCAGACATCACCTTCATCAAGGGATCTAGGTCAACACCACCAGCAGGAAGACACAGCAATGCCATGCCATGATGCCATGAGATGGGTGCATCATCTCTGCAGCATTTTTTAAGAATCTAAACCCCTGCCTTGGCATGACAAGCCTTCAATGAGAGACATTGTGCAAAAAAACCTCTATGGTTTTTCTAGGAGTCATGTACGGATGTGAGAGTTAGACCATAAAGAAGGCTGAACACTGAATAATTGATGCTTTCAAACTTCAGTGTTGGAGAAGACTCTTGAGAGTCCCTTGGACTGAAAAGAGATAAAGCCAGTCAGTCCTAAAGGATATCTACCCTGAACCTTCATTGCAAGGACTGATGCTGAAGCTGAAGCCCCAGTACTTTGACCATCCGATGTGGAGACCTGAGTCATAGGAAAAGACCCTGATGCTGGGAAAGACTGAAGGCAGGAGGAGAAGGGGATGACAGAGGATGAGCTGGTTGGATGGCATCACTGATGCAATGGACATGAGTTTGAGCAGGCCCCGGAAGTTGGTGAAGGACAGGGTGGTCTGGTATGCTGCAGTCCATGGAAAATTGGTAGAACATGAATAAAGTGTGTTGTTTATTTAAAAGCAGGAGGTGGTAATTTTTTTCTATAAAGAAGCAAATAGTAAAAGTTTTCTCTTTGTAGGCCATGTGTTCAACTTCGAACTACTTACACTTGCCTCTGAAGTGCAGAACTGGTCTAAGACAACACAGCAGCAAATGGTCATGGTTATATTTGAATAATATCACTTCTTTTAACCTGTGCTTAGGGCTTTCCTGGTGCCTCAGAGGTAAAGAACGTGCTTGCCAATGCAGGAGACACAGGTTTGATCCTTGTGTCTGGAAGATACCCTGGAGAACTGAACTCACTCTAGTATTCCTGCCTCAAAAATCTCATGGACCGAGGAGCCTGACGGACTACAGTCCGTGAAGAGTGAGACACAACTTAGCAACTGAACAACAAATATTCTAATGAAACTCTCATATAAA
Source organism: Oryx dammah (assembly GCF_014754425.2). NCBI lineage: Eukaryota > Metazoa > Chordata > Mammalia > Artiodactyla > Bovidae > Oryx > Oryx dammah. Next base: position 6,604,594 of record NW_024070186.1, on the reverse strand, counting down.
ACTGGGCCCTGGGGAACAAAATAATGACATTTGCCGCAACATGGATGGACCTAGAAATATTCATACTAAGTAAAGTAAGTCAGAAGGACAAAGACAAACACTATGTGATACCACTTATATGTGGAGTATAAAATATGGCATGAATCTATCTACAAAACAGAAAGAGACTCACAGACAGAGAAAGCAGACTTGTGGTAGCCAAGCTGGGTTGGAGGGAGTTGGGAAGAGGGAAGGATTGGGAGTTTGGGATTAGAAGATGCAAACTGTTATATCTAGGATGGATACGCAGCAAGGTCCTTCTATACAGCACTGGGATCTATATTTAATATCTTGGGATAAACCATAATGGAAAAGAATATGAAAAAGAAGGTGTATATATAACTGAATTACTTTGCTGTACTGCAGAAATTAACACATTATAATTCAACAAAAACAATTTTTTAAAAAAATTTAATGGCTGGACAGATCCCACTGAAACCTGGGTCATAGTGCTACTTTCAAGAACCCAGAATAACAAACTGAACAAGTTCCCCATCTTCCACTCCAAATCCCTCCTAATAAAGATGAGAAGTGCTTTGCCACAGTATATGAATACGACAACAGGACTGGAGTTCATACCACTGGGCGCTGCTCCTTCTGTGATAGTGGCGTTAAAACCATCCTATAGTCACAGTCTTAGGCAGGTCTGTTACAAATAAAGCAAGCGACCTCACAGCGAAACGACCTTGGAGGATGGCCTTGGAGGAGGTGGAGGTCTTCGTCATCACACATGAGCAAAGCCTGGAAGAAGTCCCCACCATGTTGGAGCATTCTAACCACGGCCCCAGGGTAGTGGGTGGCGGGACACAGGGGGCCCTGGGCTGAGGCTGGAATGGGCCCTCTGCCACCGTCAGCAGCATGGCCTCTGCCGCATGCGATGGGGAGCTGGGAAGGGCCTCCTGCAGGTGAGTCCCCGAGTCTGTGTTTCAGAAAGATGACACCAAAAGGGCAGGTGGGTCCACTGAAGGGTGCCCGCCACGCCCGTGAACCAGGAGGACCAGCCGTGGCCCTACTTGAGCAACTTCCCGAATCTGTCTTCCAATCAGTTCAGCCCCATCTTGGTATTACTCAACTGTCCAGGAAGGTAGAAGGTTGAGTGAGGTCATTTTTCTTTAGTATAGCCCTTGGTTCATCTCACTCACTGTCCTTTGGGACACTGAGCCCATTTTTTTTTTTTTAATTTTAACATGATCCTACTACACTTAATTCTACATATATAAATTGTTCTCTTTTTTCAGAGAGTATTTTAAACAAGAAAAAAAGTTATATTAGATACCAGAAAGGAGTGAAATTGTAATGATTGAAACTTAATCCTATCTTGACATATGGGTATTTGACTCAAGTTTGGGAGTGCCAAAAATTCAGGAGCATTTATAAATGCCAAGGAGGAAATATCTCTCACTTTGTGGGTGAGAGAAAATAGGGTAGGTGAGGGAGATGTGGTTTGGGAATATTATTACTTTCTGAAACGACATATTTAAATGTATGGTACAGATACTATTTTAAAATTCACTTACATTCCACGTATGTAAAGTGAATGAGTTTGGATCTAAACAGGTACAAATATTTTACTTATGTTTATTTATACTCATATGTAGAAAAGACCCTGATGCTGGGAAAAACTGAAGGCAGGAGGAGAAGGGGATGACAGAGGATGAGATGGTTGGATGGCATCACCGACTGGGTGAACATGAGTTTGAGCTAGCTCCGGGAGTTGGTAAAGGACAGGTGTTGCAGTCCATGGGGTTGCAAAGAGCCAGACATGCCCAAGGGACTGAACAACAACATACTCATATATATACAGGCTTCCCTGGTGGCTCAGACTATAGAGAATCCGCCCATCAATGCAGGAGATGCGTGATTGATCCCGGGGTCGGGAAGATCCTCTCTGGGAGGAAATGGCAACCCACTCCAGTATTCTTGCCTGGGAATCCCATGGACAGAGGAGCCTGGCAGGCTGAAGTCCATGGGGTCGCAAAGAGTTGGGCATGACTTAGCAACTAAACAACAACAAATACTCATATATACATAGGACATCAACGGAAGAAATAAGTTGGAAAAAATAAGCCCAGTGATTGTTTTTTCTCAGACTGAAATGAGTGTGGAGCTAAAGAAAAATAGCTAAAAGTTTACTCATGAGCAAATCTATCTTTTAAGGAGTATTTCCTTCCGATAAACAGCAAAGAATCCTGGGAGGGGCAATTCTTGCCCACGTATGAGTCATCCATGGATTAACTGTAAGAGCTAAGCCCCATTTTTGGTCCTGGAATTCACTCACAAAAATGGTCATGCCTGAGAATTTCCTGTCGGTCTGCTCAACCCCACCTCCCTCAAGGCACTCACTGCTTGAGTTTTCGACACAGGAACTGAACTGGGTGTCCGACCCAGGAATCGAACCGGGGTCTCCTACATTGCAGGCAGATTCTTTATCCGCTGAGCTACCAGGGAAACCCTGTGTATTCCTGAGAAGAAGTCTCGAAGGGAAAATGAAGAATTTCTCAGGAAGAAAGGCCAAGAAATAGGACAGGACACACAAACTTGAATTCCACTCCAGTGCGACCGTCATGGGTGTTCAGAGAGGGCAGGCTGTCGGCCAAGCATCTCTGGATCCTGTATCTTCTGTTTGCATCAGGGGACCTTCAGCATCAGAGCCTGCTGCGTCCCTGGTGGGTCTGGCCCCTGCCCTGCAGGGGCCCTAAAGAGACACCGCACCAACAACTCAAAACTTCCATCTCTTCCCTGCCTCAGCTTTTCACCCTAAAACCATGTGCTTCTTGTGGGTTGAAAAATCTCTTTAAGCCACGTGGCAGTTTGTGGGGCAGATAAAGCAGTTACCCTTGAAGGACCACTGAAAAACAACGGGATTCTTGCCTGTGGGGAAGGTGGTAAGTGTACAGCCCTTATTTTCAGAATAAAAATTAAAACTGGATGAAGTGAAAAACTTAGCTCGACAGTTTTTGTTTTGTTTTGTTTTGTTTTCTGGAGAAAACTTTGTGACACGAAGTCTCCAACCAACAAAAATATCTGTAGACAATGATAATTTATGCTCTCTTTTCTCAGTGAAATGAATGGCTTTAAGTAAGGTAAATACTACCGGCAATGTATTGGTAAATACTATTGAGCAAGCCCCAGGGGATGGTGAAGGACAGGGAAGCCTGACGTGCTGCAGTCCATGGGGGTCGCAAAGAGGCGGACGTGACTGAGCAACTGAACAACAAATAGGCAATGTAGGATCTCAACAACCTGAATGGCAAGATCAGAAGGTGGTTATCACTTACAACAGGTGCCTGTGTGAATTCATGCATCTGACCTGCATGTCACGCTTTTAGGCAGGAGCTATCACAATCCTACTTCAAAGATGTAGACACTGAGGCTCAGCTAAGGAAATAAGCTGCCTAGAGCCCATTGCCAGTAAACACCAGAATTCTAACCCAGCAGCCAGATCCAAAGGGCATGGGTTTGACCACTGAACACAACAGCCTAGAACTGAAGTAGCTCCAAAGGCATCTTGAAATGCAGGCAATGAAGGAGTATTAAAAACCAACCCAGGCCGTGAAAAGAGCCAATGTATCAGAGATGCAATGTAAGAAGGGAAGGTTTCCCTCCATACCTGTAACTCTGGACTCCTGAAAAGGGTGTCGTACCCACTTCACTGGTACCCCACAGCCAAGGCGGGCTTCCCCCGTGGCTCAGGGGGTTAAGAATCTGCCTGAAATGCAGGAGACCTGGGTTCGATCCCCGGGTTGGGAAGATCCCCTGGAGAAGGGAAAGGCTACCCACTCTAGGATTCTGGCCTGGAGAATGGCACAGACTGTATATAGTCCATGGGGTCTCCAAGAGTCGGACACAACTGAGCGACTTTCACACCACGGCCAAGGCATTCCCATCTCTTCACACCTAACACAGAGGGACCTGGGACAAGACTGAACCTGACCTCAGCTGAAGCAGCTAGACCTCTCCTTTAGGTAGAATGCTCCTCTTCCTCTGAGAAATCACAAGAAAAGAGCCAGCCTTTCCACGGCTCACCCCAGGGAGCACCAGCCACTGTGGGTACGAGGCTCTCTGCCCCGCTGCACAAGTAGGGTCACGACCTTCAGAGCGCCAAGGCTGGCTCTGCCCCAGGGTCTTCGCCCACACTCAGCCCACGACACTTCCCTGGGACAGCCAGCCTTATCCTCGCACTGCCTTCGGATCTCTGCCCGACAGCCTCCCCCAACATCTCGTCCAGACCGGAGCCCCCCAGCCCCGCCAGCACGCGCACTCTTCCCTGTTTGTCCCGCCCTCCCCTCTGCAGCTGCACCATCACTGTCCTGCGGTGCCCTACTTGCCAGACCACCCCCCCAGCCCCACTGGACGGAGAACTCCACGTGAGCCTGCCCGTCCTGCCTCCTGCACCCCAGGCATCCACAGTCCACAGCTCAGTGGCGCATCAGGGTCACGGAAGAGTTGATTCCCATGAGCCAAACCCAAAGGGATAAGACCATGTCCTCTTGCCATGCTCTTGGTGGAATCTCTCTGGACAAACCAAATGGTCCTGAAGCTACTTGTCATAATAAAACAAAAGCCTGCCTACTGCTTTTAGGCACATACGTGAGGACGGTACCTGTGGACTCTCGGAAATTAAACAGAAGCTTGAAATGTGCACAGGAATTAAAGTGTCCAGGGCCAGAGAATTCAGCGTGGACGCAGCAAACAGAACTCCTCATCGCTTAGGTGGGGGCTGAACATGCTGATGTGATCACCGTACCGTTGTTTTTTACATCTTTGGCAGTGAACAAAGCCCTAAGTGTCACTGGGCATCTTAGGACCAAGGGCCTGCCGGGAAGGAGCAGCTGCAAGGGCTTTGCGCCTTTGCGTCAGCGTAAGGGGTCCGACGGTCCCCACTGTTTCTGAGCGCCTGGCCTTCGTAACACCCCTGAAACGCGTTCTCCTAAAGATGTTCCCTGAGATAGGACACCACTCTGCATTGTTTCAGTGCATACCAGCACGAATATCCCAGGGCAATCCACCCTTCTTTTAACGGCCGATGACAGCTCCAATGGCTGGGCAAAAATCAGTTGAAGGAAAGGGAAGTCTTGTCGGAAATGAGATTAATCTTGTAACGAGTGTTCAGCCCTGATAACCCATCTGGGCACACAACTGCTTCAACTGGAGAGCTATTAACCTTCACCCGGCAAGCTCTGGCCAACCGTTATAAACATGAAAGAGACAGAGTCCTTCCCCCCTCCTCGTAGACTAAACAACCAGATTTGAATTCCACCTAAACGGCCTCTTTTCTGCAGATGTGTGGTGATGACGAAGTCGGGGGTGGGGGTGGGGGGCAGGTGGGTCACGGCTGGGCCGATAATTCAGGTAGTTAACTTTGGCCTTGGTTTGCTCAAATGGAGGTTATTAGCGTGAAACATCATTTGGGACAATTTTCAATAAAATTACTAGCTCAGGGAAGTTGGAGAGAGTTGATTTCAGGCAGGAACACACACGCTGCTAGTAGAAACACAACTTGAGTGTTTTCTTGTCTCCTTTTCTATTTCTTGTATCCAACAAGAGGGATAGGAGCACAGAGCTGGCCACTGTCTTGCACTCAGTTCCTCCCTTCCAACCACGGCGGGTATTTGCATGAGAGAGGCAGCTTGTGGTCACTGAAAGGAGATTTGTCTTTTTATCTCTAAGAAGTTATTAGCTTTCATGTGGAGCAAACCTGTGATCTTGCCTTTATCAGCAAATGCTGTAACCGACTGAGTTAACCAAGCCGCCCCACGTAAATTCATGAGTGGTTAAGGTGGCTCAGATGGTTAAAAAATCCACCTACCAACGCAGGAGGCCTGGTTTCAATCCCTGTCTTGGGAAGATCCCATGGAGAAGGGAAAGGCTACCCACTCCAGTATTCTTGCCTGGAGAATCCCAAGGACAGAGGAGCTTGGCGGGCTATAGTCCACGGGCTCACAAAGAGTTGGACACAACTGAACAACGAACCCATTCACTTCAATTCAGAACATTAACCACCTACAACTGAAAATAACTTTCACGACACTTTCAAGACACACTCTGAGGTCATTTAACTTATTGCTCAGCCCATAGCCCTCTTTTGCATCAGCTTATACAGAGCCATTGGGTTACCTATATCCAAGATAATAACTATGAACAGATAAAGGAGAAGTCCTCTAAATCTTAGAACTGATGACAAACCAACGTGGACGCCTCATATACCCCACATATGGCATTTAAAGAAGGAAAATATGTAAGTGCATATATTAAGTGATAGGAGGGACAGATGCTCTATGTAACTAACTTCTCCACTGGGCTAAGTTATTTCAGTCATGTCTCTTTTCGACCTTTCTGAGCCAAGTGCTCAGAAACAGTGGGGACCGTCGGACCCCTTACGCTGACGCAAAGATGCAAAGCCCTTGCAGCTGCTCCCTCCCTTTCGACTGAAGCCCACCAGGCTCCTCTGTCCATGCGATGCTCCAGGCAAGGATACTGGAGTGGGTTCCCATGCCCTTCTCCAGGGGATCTTCCCGACCCAGAGATCGAACCCAAGTCTCTTACATCTCCTACACTGCCAGGTGGGTTCTTTACCAGTAGTGCCAACTGGGAAGCCCAAACTCTCCACTAGTGTGACTATAACTCAGATTTTTTTAAAGTGAAAAAGAAAAGGAAAAAAGGAAAAGATTCACTTAGCATGTTCTAAGCAAGCTTATCTCCCTCAAGATTTTCATACAGTCTTCATGATGACCAAAGATAGCTCTCAGAATAGCTCCCCCTAACAGGGCATCCTACCTCTCCTTTGAACCAAGTTTCTCTTTTTCCAGAAGGTAAGTCACAAGCACCAGGCCTCAGGGTTGGGTCTGCATGTACCCAGCAAGGCTGTATCTTTAGGGTGTATCTCGCTCACACTGGTCTCTAGTAACAGCATGAGAGAGCGACATGGTAGATGGTACACGTCATGCAGGGAAGTCACTGCAAAGAAGACAAAACGTCCTGGCCTTGGGGTCTTGCCTTCAGGCTTTGCACTTACTTGCTTCACACACTGCCTCCTCCTGCCATGAGTGGGTAGGATCACAGGGCAGGAGGAGTGAGGAAAGCAAGCAGACCAGCTCCTGCATCACAGGGACACAGACCTTCTCTGTATTTGCAGCCAAGTTGATGCCAGCAAGGGATCCCATGGTCCAATTCTCCCAGTCACCCTGGGAGCTTTTAGGCAAGGCGGAGATGGGCTACAGCTATAGTCACTTGAGCTGGTCAGCTTTTCAGCCCAGAGTGAGCACTCTGTGTACTTGAAGTAGACCAGGTCACACACTAACAGCATGACCTAAGTCTCCCAATTGGTCTTGATTTAAATTCTCATTTCTTTCCCAAGAAAATCTTGCAAGAGCCTTCAATGTCGGTGATAAGATGAAGCTCAATTTCACTTAAGGTCAGATCCGTTTCATATGATGTAACAGCAGGATATTCAGGGGGTAGATCTTGCTTCTGGTTCCAAATCCTTTATGTATACAACCTCAGCAGACAGACAGAAGACAGAGAAGAAACCATAGCGCCTGAGAGTCAGTTTATGAGGCCACTTTATGTCTTAGAGGAGGGCAGGTTCAACTCAAGGACATATGACAAAAGCCACAGGAATCGTTTTTTTATAAGATGCAAACAGCACACTCATCCATTAGTCTAGACTGGGTAGGCAGGATGAGGGCGACTGGCTAACTCAGTGCCCACGTGACTCTGATGGCTGGCGTGGGCTGCCCCAACCTTGGCACATTTCTTGACATTTACCAAGTAAAACGATGAGATCAGGGAAACCACAACTTCAAACCCCGTATCTTGTGAAACTGAAACAGTAAACACTTTGCCTGACAGTGATTTTTGTTTTGATCATCATACTTGATTGAACCACTGGGCGGTTGACATCCATGCTGTGAAGTCATGTATTTTTTTCAGTGAGACAAATTGCATTTACCCATTCCAAATTGGTATGGACACTTGACTGATTTCTACCTAAGCATGAATGTAAGAATCCCAGCACTTCAGTTGTAGGCTTTACCACTAAGTAAACCTCTCCTAGTGGGCAGGCAACATGCAGAAGAGAAGATCCACATTGAAATCTAATTTGTCACCTTCCTACCTAAAGAGTGGCCCCCAAACCCACCTGGAACTTCATAATGTGATCTTATTTGGAAATAGGATCTTTCCAGATGTAATTAAGGATACAGATGAGACTGGACTAGATTAGCAAAGACCCTAAATCCAAGGATAGCATCTTTTTAAGAGACCAAGAAGGACAGACAGAGACTAAAATAAGGTGGTGTCAAGACAGAGGCAGAGGTGAACATGACGCAGCTATAGTTCCAGGAAGGTAAGGATTGTGGACGACCACCCAGAGCTGAATCTGAGGCGTGGAATGGATATTCTTTCACAGAGCTCTCAGAACCAGCCCTGGGACATCTTGATTTTGGACTTAGGTCTCCTAAACTCCAAGACAATACATTTCTGTATTTTAAACCCTTAGTTTGTGGTTATTTTCATGGAAACCCTAGAACACTAACAGACTACGTGTAGATACTGTTTTTAACAAACTTTTTGGCATTTCAAGGTGTTACATGGCCCATTAATTGCCTTATAGGGTTAGGACAGCTTCCAAAAGGGCTTGAAGGTTAACTCCCAGCTTTCAGCAACCAGACAGCTTAAATTTTTCAGGACAAAATTAATTTTGCAAAATTTTCCATATAAAGCCCTTTGTCTGACCATGCCCTGATTTTTATGCTTGGGAAAATGTGTCTCTTGTACCACTTGGGGGAAAAATGTCTGATTTACATTTTTTACATTTACATATCATTCAGGTCTTGATGATGTGGGGGGTGGGGCGTGTTTTAACAAACATCTTTAAATCTCTCAACATTTGTTTGAAAAGAAAGTTACAAGTTGAAGAAACAAAAAACAGAAAAATCTTAATTTAATTAGGTAAATTGAAACCCAATTTCTCTAGTATGTTTTTCCAGCCAACATTTATGGGCAAATTTGTCGAGTTATGATAGAAGCAGAGTGATTTACAATGTTATGTTAGTGTCAGAGGCACAGCAGAGTGATTCAGTTATACACAGAGACATACACCTATTCCTTTTCAGATTCTTTTCCATTACAAGATATTGAATATAGTTCCCCAAGCAATAGAGCAGATCTTTGCTGTTTATCTTTGTTGTTTTACCTATTTTATCTGTGGTGTGCCGTGCTTAGTTGCTCAGTCACGTGCGACCCTTTGTGACCCACAGACCGCAGCCCGCCAGGCTTCTTTGTCCGTGGGATTCTCCCGGCAAGAACACTGGAGTGGGTTGTCATTTCCTACTCCAGCGCCCAGGGAAGATGGGTTGGGAAGATGCCTGCGCCTCCTGTGCCTCCTGCCCTGGCAGGCAGATTCTTTACCACTGAGCCACCTGGGAAGCCAATTCATATATACTCTTTCACAAACAAAATCCTAGTTCTCTTGGCAATTCCTTTTAATTATCCTAAAGACAATGAGGAATTTCCTGACCCAATGCATAACTGGGTTGAGAAACACTGGACTCCTCAATGGTCAATCAAGTTTCTTCCAGCATTTTGAACTTCAAAATAAAAGCTGTTTCCTTCTCTTCAACTCCTTAAAAACTAGACTGTAGTGTTTGCTAGGACAGAGACCAAGTCAGACCTCTTCTAATCATGTAAACTGCCAAAGACATGCTGCCCTCAGGGAAAGATTTTAGTACCCCCCTTGGTCATTTATTCTTATGTCAGTATTTTATGTACTAGACAGTCGAGAAACAGCAGTGAGCCAAATTCTTAAGATGGAAAAACTACGAGGTTGGAAGTTCATTTTAAAAATCTTACCAAGATAACCAAATTCTGTAGGTTTTAGGAAAGATCACATTTTCCTCGGCTACATATAATACTTGAACCAGTAAAGCTCATTACATTAAGAATACATTAGCTAAACTTGAAATTTCAGTATGGAATCCAACTTTATTACCTGGCTTAGATAAACTGATTGTTAATTGGTATTAAAGTTAATCTTTCTTGTAAAGCAGATTATCTTGCAATTGAATACAAAGATCTTATTAGCTATTTATGAAAATGTTCCCGACATCATATCCATTGCACAGGTCAACTATATAATAATTACAGTACTGGAAGGGCTATCAGACTCATCAGTGAATACGGAAACCCTTACTATGAACCGTCATAGCTCAGTTGGTTAAGAATCTGCCTGCAGTGCAGGAGACCCCGGTTCGATCCCTGGGTCAGGGAAGATCCCCTGGAGAAAGAAATGGCAACTCACTCCAGTATTCTTGCTTGGAAAATCTCATGGACACAGAAGCCTGGTGGGCGGCAGTCCATGGGGTCAAAAAGAGTTAGGCACGACTGAGCGACTAACACATTTAGTATGAACCGTACATAGAATATCAGCACACCCGTTTAAGGAATCAAGTTACAGCTTCAACGAAATCTCTGAAGAATAACTGCAGTTAACAAAAGAAGAAAAACAAATGGTGCCCATCTTAATCCATTAAACACAACTTTTTATGACTGTGCCCAGGAGGGGTATTTGCCCAGTAGACTGTAAGAACTGAACATTTAGATGAGCCGGTGCAAACCTTGGAGAAACACCGGTAGGTGCTGCCACTCAGCAAAAGTGAAATTGCCACTTGGTTTTGCCTTAACCAGACCAGTGTCATGTAACAAAATGCAGGATCTGGGAACTGTATTTCTGCTTCCAGTTTTCACTCGGAAGCACCTCCAACCATGCCCCAGAACAGACACATGCATTTAAAGGACATGTGCTCACAAATGTTCAAAATCCCACTATGTTCTGGGCAACCCACATGATCATCCCACCTTCCCAAGCCCAAGAAGGTTCCTTAAGATAATACACGCTTATTGTCTAACATCAGGCATTCAAACGGACACAGGAGCATGCAAGACATTGGTCCCAAGAATAAGTAATAATTTTGTCTTCTGATCAAGAGGTCCAACTTGCTTCCTAACCTCTAGGAGGCAATTAACACAATGCTTTGTATTTGGGTCAGACTCTTTGGGACCCTATGGACTGTAGCCTGCTAGGTTCCTCTGTTCATGGGGTTTCCTAGGCAAGAGCACTGCAGTGGGTTGCCATTTCCTTCTTCAGGGGATCTTCTCGACCCAGGAATCAAACCCTCATCTCCTACATCTCCTGCGTTGCCAGCTGACTCTTTACAACTGAGCCACCAGGGAAGCCAGTAACTGCTCATTGAACTAAATGAATTAATCCTCTATGGCGTTATCACCTCACTAATTAATGCACTCATTCATGCATTTATCATCCAGGCAGATATTCATTTACTTATTCAACAGACATTATTACCAGGCACGGTCCGCACAGATAAAAGATTACACGGCACCAGCCATGTGACTTAGGGTATAGAGGGCCGAACTTCAACAAGCAGAGTTTGAGAGTTTCTGTTCTTCAATGAGGTTCCATAGATTCCTAATCATGAACACCAACTGGCAATTCAGTGTCTACTTTCCTCTAAAGAATGTGTCAGCCGAAGCAATCAGTTTTGAACAAGCACTGGACTCTTTTCACATTAGGCCCACTCCAGGGACCAGCTGTGGCCCCTCACTGCAGACACCCATTCATTCATCCAACCTTTCGTTGACAGGCACAGGCCAGAGGGAAGGGGAGTGGGGAGGCAGTAGCATCTGATCGCCCTGCAGCGCGGCTTTCTCTTTGGATCCTCAAAAGTCCTGAGCTTCTGAGTTCAGCTGCTGAAAGATTGGTGAGTATTTTGCTTGAACTCCTAAACGGACTGACAACACTGACTCTATTATATTTATTCCACTGTCCTCAAAGGAAGGGTATGAGAGAGAAACCGATAACAGGGAGGGAAGTGCTTTCACCTCTTCAGAAGAAGCTACAAATATTCAAAGATGAACAGCACAAACACAATCAAGAACTGATTACTTCAAACGAAGCAAGCAAGATGTGGCAGTACACGAAATAAGAAGAACGAGACTAGGATTAACAGCCACAAAGAGCTCCCACCGATTTGCACACAAAAACACACTACTGTTCAAACACAAGCTAAGCCACTGTCGTTGTGTCTGACTCTTTGCGACCCCATGGACTGTAGCCCACCAGGCCCCTCTGTCCATGGGGATTCTCCAGGCAAGAATACGGGAGTGAGTTGCCATGCCCTCCTCCAGGGAATCTTCCTGACCCAGGGATCGAACCCACGTCTCTTAGTCTCCAGGATTGGCAGGCGGGTTCTTGACCACTAGCGCCACCTGGAAAGCACGACTGTATTAAGCTGTTGGATCCTTCCACCAGCACCAGGAAGGGTGTTTTCGGCATTGCTGAATCCACTCTACAGATAAGGAAACTGAGGCACAGAAAAGAGGTGTGCCCTTGCTATGGCATCCTGGAACAGGGTCTACCCCGGCCGTCTGGTTCTGCTTTGTAATAAGACACTGGGTCCTCGGGAAGGGATATGGGGCTTTAATCTCTAGGAGGGGATCATAAACATTCAGCTGCTAGTCCTCTTTTCTTCACTAACCTGGAGAAAAGAGGGAGGGCAAAAAGGACTAGTTAAATGATTTTAGTTTCTCCAATTCATTATTAGTTTTAAAGAATATGTCTGTGTGCATGGAAAAAAAGACAAAAGAAGACAAAAAAGGAAAAAAATCTTCAAAAGACCCCTGATGCGTAATATCGGGTCTTCCCTGGTGACTCAGACAGTAAAGAATCTGCCTGCAATGGGGGAAACCCAAGTTCGATCCCTGGGTCAGGAAGATTCCTCTGGAGGAAGAAATGGCAGCCCACTCCAGTATTCTTGCCTGGAGAAGCCCACGGACAGAGGAGCCTGGCGGGCTACAGTCCATGGGGTCACACAGAGTTGGACACGACTGATGCGATGGGTTTAACTTCCTTTTCTAAATTATTTTCTAAACTCCTCCAGTGATTGCTTTGGAAATGGGGGGAAAAGAACGAAGTTTTTATCATTATTGTGTTGTTTAAAAGATATGTTATCCAGTGGGTCTATGACACCTGTATTCAGGCTGAAGAAAACAAAACAGAACCAACCGCCGCTGTCAGGCAGGCAGTGGTGACTGCCAGAGGGGAGGTCAAAGATGAGTCTACCGGCTCTGCACCAGCACCACACAGCCACGATCCCCACGGCGCCGGAACCAACACAGACGCGGGAGCTCGGGAAGTCGTTTTGTAAAAAATAAGCAGAAGTGGCAGGGAGGCAGCAGCTGGAAGGAAACTCGTTGGGAGACGCGTCTCGGAGTTTCACTAAAAGGCAACAGAACTTCACAGTCAGGGTGGACGGGGAACAAATGCAGAGAAAGAAAGATCTTCATTCAAATAGGAGGTTCCTGAGATAGTGACCACGTCTTCCAACAAGATGAGCCAAGGCACACAGACAAGCGGGTCTCGAAAAGAAAAATATCACTGGGGGCAACTTCACGTCAATCCCACCAAAATATGAGTGTTGAGTGACTGTGTGAATAAAATCACTGGAGTATGCTGAGCACCAAAGAATTGATGCTTTTGAACTGTGGTGTTGGAGAAGACTCTGGAGAGTCCCTTGGACTGCAAGGAGATCCAACCGGTCCATCCTAAAGGAAATCAGTCCTGAATGTTCATTGGAAGGACTGATGTTAAAGCTGAAACTCCAGTACTTTGGTCACCTTATGCGAAGAACTGACTCATTGGAAAAGACCCTGATGCTGGGAAAGATTGAAGGCAGGAGGAGAAGAGGATGATAGAGGATGAGGTGGTTGGATGGTATCATCAACTCAATGGACGTGAGTCTGAGTAAACTCCAGGAGTTGGTGATGGACAGGGAGGCCTGGCGTGCTGCAGTCTGTGGGGTCGCAAAGAGTTGGACACGACTGAGTGACTGAACTGAACTGAACTGATGTTCCTTTACTGGCATCTTCATGAAACTGGACTACATGTAACCAGGTCTGGCAGCTTCTCGAAGTCATCAGACAAAGTCTCTGCCTCTCCCTGGACAGACACAAACATCTACGGGATACACACTGGACACAGACCCTAGCGGACACTGTCCTCTTGTCCATTTCACCTCAGAGCTCACAGGCACCTTCTGATCATCCAAGGAGGCACTGCAGCACGAAGGGACCCAACAGTTAACAGCGGCTCACTTTTCTGATTACTTCAGAGACCTGCAGGAGATCAGGGTGGGGCTGTGGGTTTCCAAGCTTTGAGTATGTAAACAGCACTCTCTGGGGGTTTGCCAAGGCTCGAGTTGAGTGGCTTTCAGATGCTGTTTACTTTGTTTAGTTTATTGTTCAGTGTTACTGTTTGTTGACTTGATATATTTTTCCCCCCGCAAAGGGGCCAGTGGGTAAGGACATATCCTGTAGGTGGAAAATTGATGAGTCCCTATTGTTCAGTGTTTGTGTGTTATGGTTTTATTTGCTTTGGTTCAAAGGACCTAAACAATGCATTCACTGGAATTGAATAACTGGTGTCAATTCAGCACAGAGAACAATCTGTGCGCTGAGATTTCTATACCCAAATCGGGTGATCTCTGCTTGACTGAAGAAAGCGAAATCTAAAATGACGTTTACACCTAAATATCCACCCGAAAGAAAACCTCCAACTGAATCGCAAAGAGGCTTATTTGTCAACAAATACAAAAACAGACTCATGGACTCATAGACTGAGAGGAGAAGCTTACAGTTGCTGGGGGGTAGGGATCGTTAGAGGGTTTGGGATGGACATGTACACACTGCTCTTTTTAAAATGGATAACCAACCAGGACCTACTGTATACACAGGGAACTCTGCTCAGTGTTATGTGGCAGCCTGGATGGGACGGGAATCTGGGGGGAGAATGGATACACGTTCTATCAAAGGACTCATGACTGAGTCCCTTGATATTCACCTGAAGTTATCATAACATTGTTAATTGGCTGTACTCCAATACAAAATAAAAGGTTTACCAAAAAAAAAAGACTCATGCATCATAATCCATAATTTCAAGGGGACCCAGACCCCACAGAACAGGAGTCCTACTCATAGAAATGTCTAATCTAGCTACACTCCTCTTTGTAAAATCCAAGCAACAGACAAGACCAAGGATGAGAACAAGGGCCTAAAGCCATCACCTTGGAAACATCACATTTTCGCCCAGTTCACAACAGTGGATTCTGCCAATAAATCTGTAGCAAAGAGGCTCACCCCACCATGGAGGAGAGAGAATGCACAACAAACCACGCCTTCGCAGAGGAAGTTTCCATCCGGAGCTCTTTCTGCGTCGCTGAGTCTCTGGTTGGGCTGGCTATCTGTGTAGGAAGTGGACGCAGGAAGTATCTGTCTACAAACCCTTTATCCTCAAGGTAATTGCCACAGCAGCATTTTACTGTTTACTAAACCAGTAAACATGCGATCTAAAAAAAGATGTTTTCCATCTCCAAAGAACAAGGCTTAAAAATATATATATGTGTGTGTGTGTGTGCTTATTTCATAACCAGCTTCTTATCAAAACCACCAACAATAAGACTGTGTTCCCAAGAGGCAGGGAGTCGGTGGGAACAGCCTTGGGGGTAGAACAGAATCTTCACTCTCAGGGAGGCCCCCAAAACACAGCCTGGTTTTCTTCCCTGAGATGCTACTCTAGGAAAGTCGATTTTATTTCTCTTCTTCCAGGCTTAACACAGGCTGAAGAGAGTCAGGGTCTTTGGCTGAACAGGTAAAATCAACAAGACTTTCGATGTTAATTCAAACTGGCAGCATGGATACCTCATAAAGTCATGTGTAAAACAGATAACTAGTGAGAACTCTGCTTTATAGCACAGGGAGCTGAGTTCGGGGCTCTCTGATGACCTAGAGGTGTTGAACAGGGGGTGAGGTGGGAGGGAGGCTCAAGAGAAGAGAGGATATGTAAATATATAGCTGATTCCTGTCTGGAGAGTTCCATGGACAGAGGGGCCTGGCGGGCTACAGTCCATGGGGTTGCAAAGAGTCAGACACGACTGAGCGATTAACACTTTTACTAACACTTTCATAGCTGATTCACTTTGCTGTATACAGAAGCTAACACAACATTGTCAAGCAATTATGCACCAATAGAAACAGAATGACAGACATAACATCTTCAAAAATTAATACGTCACTTGTATTTGATCTTGGGCCACATTCTTATTTTATATGCATGCTAAGTTGCTTCAGTCGTGTCCGACTCTGCAGCCCCTCGGACTGTAGCCCACCAGGCTCCTCTGTCCATGGGATTCTCCAGACAAGAAAACTGGACAGGGTTACCATTTCCTCCTGCAGGGTATCTTCCCAACACAGCGATCAAATCCGCGTCTCCTGTCTCCTGCCGAGGTAGGCAGGTTCTTTACCACTAGTGCCACCTGGGAAGCCCTCTTATTTTATATGTGGATATGAATATGCTTCTCGCGCTAGGAGGTCACATAAGAAGTTAAAGACAGAACTCAAATGTGGACACATGGCTGCGGCTTTTGATTACCTGGTCAACCTTGTCTCTATTTCTTTACCCCAGATGAAAAGCTTGAGAGCCTGCACTGTCCCAGGCTTCCTGGGATGACAGACGTGACTGGGTAAATGGAACCAGGTCCAGGGAGAACCCCTGAGCACTGGAGATGTTTGGGGGGGAGGTCCTCTCCATGGTTACTGCTTTATGTTTTAAAAAGCTCCTGTTAGGTTGTTAACGAGAGCGGAGAGGAAGAAAGAGGACGGAAGGAGCATTGAGTGTGAGATGGACTGAGAGAAGCAGAGGGCAGCAAGACCCCCGAGCAGGGGTCTCCAGGGCCAGCTAGCCACAGAGAGGCTCCGGCTGCCTCCACAGCAAGCGCCTGCTGGCATCGTTTTAGGTCCTGCTCTGACGAAAAGTACTGGGAATTACTGAGCGCTCACTGCCCTGGAAGAGTCTTTATTTCTTAATCAAATGAGAAGAACACGTGCATCAGAGGAAAACTGGCCACCTTAAGAAAAAAAATTCACTACCTGTTATAAATTGGAAAAAAAAAATCTTTATGGATTTCCTGAGTTTGGTCCTAGAAGGAAAACTGATGTGACTTTAGTGAAGAATAAAATTAGCTAACAAGCAGTACGGGCCTCAAGGACCATTCCAGCTCGGCTCATCTCCCCCCAGCCCTGTGAAGTGGAAAGCCTGGCGGCTCCCTCTGATGGAGGAGACACCCAGAGGAGGTGAGGGGAGGGACCTGTCCAGGGAGAAACAGCCGGAGCCCACTCCTGTGCTCCCGAGAAGAAGGAGCGGACTCCGGGCGAGGCGCCTTCCCCGCGGAGGCCCCGCAGCGCTGCCGACCGAAGGCCCGGCCACCGCCCCCCGGGCCGGCCTCTCTCCACTTCCCTCGCCAGCCTTCATAGCGACGCCTCCCTTTCCTTGTCCGTGCGATAAGACCAATCCTTTCCCCACAGAGTCTATTTTAAGAATGAAGAAATGAGAGTGTCAGGGGCCTCCCTGGGCATAAGATAAGCACGGGCCGGCTCCATTCACCTTCACGCTGACGCTCCTGTGAACGGAAGGTGACACGTCCAGACAACACAGATCCCGGGGGACTTCGCAACATAAAACCACATAGTAATAATATATATATAATTTATTTTTTTTTAACTTGGAGTAACGTCTTGGGAAATCTACCTCACGTTGAGACACAAACTAATTATGTTGACAAATTCTCAAGTGTTGTTTCAACAGCTTCCTCTTCCTCAAAGGTGAGCATCGCCACCTCCAGTTAACTTGAAAAAATAAAACTCAACAGGGTCCAATGGGGTTCAGAAAGACTAGGACGGTGAAGCTGCTACTGGCCGAGGATTTGAATTAATGAACTTGGGAGCCTGTGGAGGGAGGTGCTTGGGAGGGAAAACTCTTTGGTGTTGGACTGTATTTCTGTACTTGTTAAACGGAAAAAAAAAAAATCGATGTGCTATCCTATAATTTTATAACAGGAGGAGAAATGTTAAATCTTCAAGGTTGAATGATTTAAAGGCCATTGTGTTAAGATTCAGGAGTGCAAATTCTTTGCAGGATGTACTAGAAACGCTCTTTGTTTTACACTCCAGAAACTGACATGCATTGTCTTGAACAAAGTCACTTGAAGTAACAGCCCTGATGTTCATGTTATGATTGGATTATGATGTAGCTTTAAAAATAAATAATTTCACTTGGCCTTGGCATTTCTTTTCTAAATGTCTCAGCACTTATCTGTGCTGAACAGCAGATTACGTTTTTTCTTCCCAGAGTCCAATTCCATGAACACCCCTACGGAAAGACTTGGTAAGGTCTGATGGAAAACTCAGGAGACGAGGGCGAGGAAGTTGATACTTGGGGTGAGGAAACGATCTGGAATCTGGAACCACGGCCCCTTGGATGTCACCAAATATGGAAAGAATTCTTGTCACCAAGCACAGAATTGGGTGTTAGAGTTTAGCTCTTGAATTTTCTAGTCCTTTATCTTAATCAGCCAACAAGAGCATAATAACTGTTGCCTAAGGGGTTTTCTCACTCAAGAGTGGTAACATAAATGAGCCAATTATGGTAATTTTCATTATTTAACATATATCCTTTTTTTCTCTTTCTTATTTTTAAATTTTATCCAAGTGTCATATATTTACAGGAGACATATCACTATATCCTTTCATATATTGTGTTTTTTTTTTTTCCTGCATAGTAATTTAACATTAAGAGCTAAGGCAAATACCGGGGGGTGGGGAGGGTTGGGGGGGAGGTCATATGGTGATAAATAGAGGGGAAACAGATTTGTGTGCCTGGAGCACGTTTCTCAGCCTCTCTCCAAACCTCCATCCTTATCTGGACAAAAAGCACCAGGATGCAGGCTGCAGTGAGCATCTCATGAGATAATGTGAGCATCCAGCACAGCTGTCACGAGGATGATATTAATCTGGATTACGAATTCCAGATACAACACCTACCTTTGAAAAACTCTTTTTTAACTTTTTATTGTATATCAGAGTATAGCTGATTAAGAATGTTGTGGTAGTTTCAGAAGGACAGTGGAGGGACTCAGCCATACATACACATGTATCCATTCTCCCCCAAACCCCGCTCCCATCCAGGCTGCCACATAACACTGAACAGAGTTCCCTGTGCTACACAGTAGATCCTTGTTGGCTATCCGAAATATAGAAGTGGGTACATATCCACCCCACACTCCCTAACAATCCCTTCCCCTATTCTTCTCCCCTGATAAGCATAATTTAAGTGTCTTTTCTATGCTTTTTTCAACAGCAGTTCTATTTAATTTGTATTTAAACTAGGAGAAATATCTCTATAGCAATACATCTATTTAAAATCTGCAACAATGATTATCTTCCTGATACCTTAACTTTCTCTTTATGACCTTAAAGGATTTTAATCAACATTTATTTTTTCAACAAACATTGACTGAACCCCTACAGAAAAAGAGATGGGCAGACCGATCACAAAAAAACAGGTTCTGTGGTTTACATAGGTAGACACAGAGTCACACTCCCAAACACAAGCAGAGCTGGGAGGCACAC
The DNA here is from genome assembly GCF_014754425.2 of Oryx dammah. Taxonomy (NCBI): domain Eukaryota; kingdom Metazoa; phylum Chordata; class Mammalia; order Artiodactyla; family Bovidae; genus Oryx; species Oryx dammah. The sequence continues at coordinate 6,585,019 of NW_024070186.1, read as the reverse complement.
TGGCAAGAGAGAAAACGAGGCAGGAGAGAGGAGACAGAACGAGGAATGATCTTAGGCTTTATACAACACGCCTCAGCCACGTGCGACAGGGAAATAAGTGTGAGCAAACAGGGAAGGGAAGTGTGAACAAGAAAAAGATCCAGAGGTCACAGTGGCCACTGCTTGAAACGGGTTCACAGCAAAAAAAGTGTAATGAAACACCCTAATTACTGAAATTAAAATGGCAAAGCTTTGAAGCTTTTGAAGAGCGAAATATTCAGAGTTGTTATGAGTGCAGTGGAAAGAGTCTCATATATGACCATAAGTCAGAACTGGCACAACCCTTTTAGAGAATGAAGTGGTCATTTTTTAAAAACTGTGGCAGAGACTTTAAATATATATATATACACACACACACACACGTATATATATACATACACACACATACCACTTGGTCCAATAAGTCCTTTTCTAAGCACTAATACTAATAAAATAAATTAAAAAAATTATATAGAGGGTGTATTGCAATGTAATTAGTGAAAAACTGAAAGCAATATTATTTCCTACAATAGGATGGGTCAGGAAATTCCCTTGGAGAAGGAATGGGCTACCTACTCCAGTATTCTCGGGCTTCCCTGGTGGCTCAGACAGAAAAGAATCCACTTGCAAAGCAGGAGACCTGGGTTCGATCCCTGGGCTGGGGAGATCCCCTGAAGGTTTTATGACCGTAATCTGCACAAAACAAGACATGCATTTTTCAAAATAAATGAAAATAATTTAAAGGAAACAACAGTGGAAGGATGCAATGGTCAGGAGCGAGAGGCTCTACAGGCCTCTGCCCTCCATCAGCCACGGAGCAAACAGCCTCCAGCCTCAGAGCAGGACTAAACCAAGCCTCTGAACAGCCGGACCGTGAGGCACCCCCGGACATTCTGCCTGCCTGGGTGTTTGGAACCTGCCTGGTTGCACCCTTATATCCAGGGACTCCTAGAGCTCCCCTGGCCTGTCCCCTCCCGGCTCCCGTGTGCCCTTCCCTGCCTGGAAGGCTGGAACAGTGACCTGTGGAAGCGACCCGCCCTTCTCCTTGTCTCGGTAGGCCTCTGGAGTTCATAACTGGAGCCAGGCAATGGGGCACACAGACTTCAGAGCAGTGCCAGAAAGACAAGGCAAGTTCACCAGCAAAGCTGAGACATAGATCGCCTCATGGCATCTGCCTGAGCAGTTACGGAGCTCTGCTGTCCTGGTCTCACGTCAGAACAGGCATTAAGGTCCCACTTTACAATCCCACCTTACAGTGGAGGAAGCAGAGCTCAGGGCCCCAGCCCAGGGTCACGGGCCTGGAAAGGACTCAAAGGCAGGGGTGTCTGTGGCCACAAAGCATCAGAAACCTCAGGGGCGATCTGACAGAGTCCCCAGCGAAGAGAAGAGTTGTCCCGCATGCTTTGGGGTCCCCTGATGCATCTGAGGCCGTCCCTTAGCCCAAGAAAGGATCCCGCCAGAGTGGACGTGCCCCCACCACTGGGAAGGCCTGGAGACAGTCTCAGTCAGGCCCTCTTCTCGGAAGGTCTTACACTCAGAGAAGCTCTCATCCTGGCTTTCCCACAGCCTCCTGCACCGTGATGCTCTTCCGTGCCAGCTGTTAGAGCAATCTATCTGCCAAGTTACTGGGGTGCCAAGGGGTCTGGGACGCACAGCTTTGGGTCTCCCCTTCCCACATAGGGAGCCTTATTCTGGAGGTCTAAACACAGAAGTCATCTTTTCCTGAAAGCATCAGGGATGGCTGTTTCACTTATTTATTTTATGCATATTTGTACGAACAGTTTTTCAACTTCCCTGGTGGCTCAGACGGTAAAGAACCTACCTGCAATGTAGGAGACCCCGGTTCATTCCTGGGGTTGGGAAGATCCCCTGGAGAAGGGAATGGCTACCCATTCCAGTATTCTTGCCCGGAGAATCCCTATGGATAAAGAAGCCTGGTGGGGCTACAGTCCACGGGGTCACAAAGAGTCAGACACGACTGAGCAACTAACGCACACACGTGGTTTTTTAAGAGATATAAACAAGTGTATGTATGAGTGTTGGGGGGGTGGTGGTTTAAACAAAGATCTGTTTTGTAAAAAAAAAAAAATGAAATAATCACTTTAAAGAAAAGATGGATAATTAAGAAATGATTCAAGAGACTGAACAAGAACAGAGAAACAGTGCAGACTTCCAGAATATTCTCTGAGAGCACTGCAGTCCCTCATAAAGGGGATCATGAGAAAAATGACCCCCAAATTCTATTCTATCCTTTCCCATTCCATTTCCCATGGCCACTGAGGCAGCACGCCCAGGAGGGTAAACTGTGTCCAGAGCTACCCACGGACACGAGCACGAGTCATTTTAAGATTGTTCAGTCATTAAGTCATGTCTGATGCTTTGCGACCCCATGGACTGCAGCACGCCAGGCTTCCCCATCCTCTACCACCTCCTGGAGTTTGTTCAAACTCAGGTCCATTGAGTTGGTGATGCCATCCAACCAGCTCTTTTTTCAGATCATGGCCGGTAATTCTACTTCCAGGCCAGTGCTCTGGGAATACAACCTTGAGTTAGTGGGGCAGCAGTATTTTACTTTCTAATCCTTCCATTGTTACTGACTCCTAAAGTAGCAAGAGATGAAACAATTCTAATTTCACTTAAGCCACTGAACTGCTGAAAACTCATATGCCCCAGGGCTGTTCGACTCATTCATCATATCCCTCAAAATACTATGTATGAAGGAGATGAGCTTCCTTCATATAACCCCGAGGTTTTACACAAGTTTGCTTCACACCTGATAGCAAACACTCAGCAAATGCCTGCTATGCGCAAGGCACGAAACACACAGAAGTTTTATGCTTTTAAACTTTCTTTTTTCTTTTTTTAACTGAAGTGTAGTTGATGGACACTATTGTAAGTTACTAGAGTACAATATAGTGATTCCCAATTTTTAAAGGTTCCACTCCATTTCCAGGGCTTCCCAGGTGGCTCAGTGGTCAAGAATCTGCCTGCCAATGTCCCTGGGTTGGGGAGATCCCCTGGAGAAGGGAGTAACAGCCCGCTCCAGGATCTTTGCCTGGAGAATCCCATGGGCAGAGAGCCTGGTGGGCTACAGTCCATGGGATCGCAAAAGAAACCAGACTTGGCTGAGCAACTAAACACCAACTCCATTTCCAGTTATTAGAAAACACTGGCTATAACCCTAGGGTGCACAGCATGGCCTTGTAGTTTGTTTTATATGGAACAGCTTATCCTCTTCACCACTCACCTCTGTCAGCCCCCCTCCCCTCCCCACTGGGAGCCATTAGTTTGTTCTCTCCATCCTTGAGTTTGCCTTTTTGCTTGTTCCTGTCATCACCTTCACTACTTTGCTGCATTCTTTAGAGTCCGCATGCAAGTGATACCACAGTGATCATCCAAACCGCCAACCTCTGTCAAATCAAAGAAAGGAACTTCTAGAAACCACGCAGAGGGACAGGAGTCGCATTCTCCCTCCACAAGCCTTGCTAGAACTTTCCACCTCCTGTCTGGTTCTAAGACACTCTCCCTCCACTCACAGCTGCAACTGGGCCTCTAGTGGCCACATCGGCGATAAAGGAAAATCCCCACAACTCTGCGTGAAAGACTAATGACCTTCACACTGTAGGATCAGAGGCTGTAACCTGTGACTCCCTGGACCACCCAAGGACAGAAGTGGATTACAATAGGGTTAGCTTCCCCTGTCACTTTGTGTATGGCCTTTCCTGCACTTAAAAGCATTATTTTGAGAAGCGACTGCAGGCTTCATTGGACTCCCCAGTGGCCCAAGGCATAACAAAGGATCAGCAAAGTCTTTGGGAGACTGGATTAAAAAAGCCTAACTGAAGCAAAATCAAGTTCCAAGGCTAACAACTAGCTCCTTGGAGTCAGTAAGCAAAGGCAGTGCTGTTTTGTAGAGAAGGCAGGAAGGGGATGTTAAGGCCCCTCCAGTATTGTCAGATGGCTCAGAAGCCCTTGAAGCACCAAAACTGACTCAGGAATTTTGATGCTTCTATACGCTTCCATTAGAGCTCTTAATCTGATCTTAAAATTCCCGGACCTTGAAGGAGAAAGGGACACATTCACATAAGCTCCCCAAATTCTTTGAAAATTCTCATGGAAACACTTTGTTCCCATTTCCAAAATATGAAGGGAAAGTGAGGGTGAGGATCATAAAGACAGGCTAGAAACACTGAACTTTTCAAAGTGCCTCTTATTCAAGCCAAAAAAAAAAGAAATCCACTCAGACACAGAGGAACAACTTCAATTCTGTGTATCTGATACCTGATCAACTAATTGATTTTATTTACTGAAACAACAAAAAGCAGAGAGCATTTAGGACTGGCAATTGCCCATATGACAAACTGTTTCCTAATTCCAACAGACAGCCACGGCCGTAATGTTCCCTATGCTAATTTGAGCTTTGCACTAACATAATTAAAACTGTAGTCAACAGACTCGGGCCGCCTTTTTTCCACTCTATAAACAAGTCTGTAAAATCATCTCATTACTTTACCCAGGAAGCCTAGCAGAACATGTCTTAAAGGAAGTTACCTATAAAGAGGGTCTATTTTATTTTAACAGAGGATTAAAAAGGGTCCACTCGAAGTCATTTTGAAAGTTTACTTAAGCTATAGACAATACAGAGAATGCAGTGTAATCAAATGTTAAAATAAGCAGAATGTCCTGGATAAGTGTAACTGTTGCCATAATTCATTATGAAAAATCACAAGACATTGAAGCTTTGAAAATATCTTCATCTCTTAGAAATGTATACTTTAAATGATCACACATTTGTATTGTATGCAAAACACACCCCACACTCTAAAAGATGGCCTGTTACTTCAATGTCCTTTGATACACTGATTTTTCTGAAACACACACACATAACTGTACCCGACCTATTCCAAATTTACAAAGAACATTAGACTCCGCTGCTATGAAATATGGGCATGAAAAAGGGTGAAAATAAGAATTAAAAAGGCAGCTTTTGGGTTATAAAATCCAACAATTTCTGCTCATATTGCTGAAAGTAGAGCATGTCAAACCCTAGATCTTAAGATTTCTTTCCACATCATTATATTTCAGGAGACTTTCAATCCTTATAGCCAAAGAAAGAAAAATCTCTGTACGATTAAAGTCTTTGAATCATACTTTGATGATTATGTTTTTATATATTATTGACCATACCTTGAAAAACAAAACATATCTTGAGAAATAAAGACTGAATAGCACTTCTGAAACACAGTGTATACAGTAAGTATTAATTAAATCCTCTCACACAAACATTTCAAATTCCAAATCAAGAAGGATTTTTAAACATCGTCATGGTCCAGTTCTGAGCAGCTTCCATATTCATGAGGTTTCCAATTAACTATAACCCTTGATGAAAACACAGCCGAATGCTTTTCACCTTCATGCAGTAAAACTAAAGACACGAGACCAAAAAAACTTTCTTTTTTCTCTTTTCAATATCTGATTTTGGTGCTAATTTTTTCTCATTTCTACAAATGTCACCAGTCTGGCCTTGAAAATACTGTTAACAGGCCACTCTGTAGACTCTTATGCTGCCGATTAAGCGTCCAATTGGCTTCACTACCAAGAATGAGGCCACATTTGTATTTTCACCTCCACAGATTCACCTCCACCTTCATCTCTCTATGCTACTTACCAGAAATGTCTGCAAGAAAAACAACACATCAGACCACACGCCCCAGTGCACAGAGAACAGACAGGCAGTTCCCTCAAGGCAACCATCGCGGGGAAGAAAGCCTACTCACAGTGCTCCGAGAAGTAGGTACTTTATTAAAGATAAATACATAACCGAACACACCGAATTACCACCGTGCGAGTTATGAGAACGCCCCGTGCTCAGCCTGAAGGTTCCACAAAATCAAGGCAACATTGGCAGGTCCCATGACCGACAGACAGCCACTTGCTTCACTTCCACAGGGACCGGCTGGCATCCCTGATGCTATGGAGGCCTTCGAGAACATCCGAAAGTTCAACATTTCCAAGCCCATCTTTTCCTCCGACCCTGCCCTCCAACCTCGCCAAGTCCATTGCCTTCCAGCGGAGGCACCTCCAGGCACCGCTAGAGACAGTTAAAAGAATAGGAAAATTCGGACGCGTGCTGAAAAGCTTTTGCAAAAGTCATCCACAGCCCTCAACCGTGAATTTAGAAACCCCAACTTTTTTCTGAGTTTGAAGTTTTTAAGCCTTGCGGATGGTTGGAGTAGGAAAAAGGAAATTTACTAGGCAGTGCAAAGGAAATCTTGTTGTCCTCTATTGTGGCAGTGGGGGTGTTGCCCAATGCTAACTTATCTGCCTTGATAAAGGAAACCAAAGAAAAAAGTAACAAGCACAAGATTTGGTCAAACGAAAAGGACCCCTCTCCTTACCTTAATAGTGCTGGCCATAATGCAATCAAGTTTATTGATCGTTAATAAATGTTAATAATAATTATTGCTTCTCTCTGACCAGAAAGTAGTTTTGATGAGGTTGTTTAGAGCGGATGAGATTGTGCTAAGTCTGGGAAATGAAGTCAGCCAATGGCAGGAAGAGGTTTCTATTGGTCCTGGCTGCCCAGCCCGAAGAAACAGGATATTTGGGAGTGGAGAGATAAGAGACCCTGAAAACAATGTTGTTTTTCTTGATGATATGCAGCCAGGAGATTTTTTTTTTTTTAATTAAAAAAAAAAAAAAAAAGACATCAATTGCCTGGGCCTGGGATGGCCAGAGCAGGTGTGACCCGGTGTGCCGCCGTGTGACACGCCGCTCAGGGAGGGCAGGATGCAGATGTGGCGGGACTCCGCGTGCCTTCACGTGGGCGGCAAGCACCCAGGGCTCCTGGGCGTGGAGGGCGCCCTGCAGCCGGGGGGCAGGCCTCCTGGGCCCACGTCTCCTGGGATCCACCGCATGCCCGACACGGGACCTCCCTGCGGCTCCCTGCTCCATCCTCCCCAGAGGCAACTCTGCAGGTGGTGCTTATTTCTTGCTAATAGGAGAGGATGTTTAACCATAGGATGCTTAATAACAGTCATTCTTTCGCCTGCTGATTTTTAAGCTTCGTTGGTTCAGCATCTCAGAGTGAATGTTCCAGAGTAGTTTCGTTTTCTCCTTCCAAACACACAGAATTGCTATTGGCTCCATAATAAACCAGGCTTCCCTGGTGGCTCAGCAGTCAAGAACCCGCCTGCCAATGCTGGAGATGTAGGAAATGGCAGGTTCAATCCCTGGGTCGGGAAGATCCCCCTGGAGGAGGGCATGGCAACCCACTCCAGTATTCTTGCCTGGAGAATCCCATGGACGGAGAAGCCTGGTGGGCTACAGTCCACGGGGTCACAAAGAGTCGGACACGACTGAGCACAAGAAATTGGTTGAAAGCGCAAAGCCTCTAGGATAAGAGTGACTAAGAGAAATAAAGAAGAAAATAAACCCGTCAAATGGTCATTTTCAAATGTTTACTTAAAACCCAAAGAACTTAAATAACACACATTTTCTAGCTGAAAACATCAAACTGACCCCACTCTGACAAGTGTCCAGGCTGCAGACAGCAGACCCTGAGAGAACTCCAGGCTATAGAAGGATGCCATATCGTCATTAAGTGTTTTAAAATCCGAGCTGCAAGTTCAGGGCCACACGTCTGTTTTCCACTCGGAGGAAGTGCAGCTAACGGAGGCCTGAACATTCCTTAGAGGGTTTCAGGCCTTTTAATTACTCACTTGCAGGAAATTACTTGTTCTCTGGAAGAAACAACATTTTGCTTTGAATGGAGCCACACGAAAGCTGGGCCAGTAAAGAGGTGTGGTCTCCAGAGGGGACCCACAGAACACAATAGACCCAACCCTGAGTCATCCCGCAGTGCTCGGTCTCAGAGGCGGATGGTCACTGAGCTGACTTCACACAGACTTCAGGCCTGCCTGTATTAGAGCTCCAGAAATGAATCCGCGTGCCTACAGATTTTACTGATCCCACGATTTCCCCCTTGGCTTAGAAAAGCAGGAGAAGGAAGCCCAAGGAGGAGGAGGGATGGGAGGAGGAAGAAGAGGAGGGAGAAAGAAAGAAAGGAAAAGGGAGGGATGAGGAGAAGGAGGGGAAGGAAGAAAGAATGAAGGAAAAGAAAGAAAAGGAGAGACGGGGAAGCAAGAAAGCACGAAGGAGAAGAAAGAAAGAAGCCGCAAAGAGAACGTGTAAGAAGTTTCATTCAGTGTGAAAATCAGCCCCTGACCAGTGCTCAGCATCTGTATTTCGAGGGGACGCTGATTTCCGCTCTTTTCATCTCCAAACAATAAATGAGATGGCAGGCTGATTAAAATTGTGTTTCCCCTAAAATTTCAAAGTACTGAGTTGTTTTATCTGGGCAGCTTCCACAAGGATTCAGGAGTGCTGGGGGTGGGGGTGTGGGGGTGGGGGAGACGGTGGGAAACGCTCTTTCGGCTCCACTGAGATTCCTTGTTTTTTACTCTGCTAAGAAGCATCCATTTTTTAAATGTGAATGGTGGCACCCTGATCAGCAGAATTCTATTATGGATTTTCCAAAGCGCAGCCTTAAGTAGGGTGACCACTGTGCTTAAAAAAAAACAAAAAAGCCAGGGAAGAAAGTTCTGCCTGGCCCCACGTCACCTCTGCACCACTGCAGCCCCAGTTCTAGCCCAGCCCTTGTTCCCCGCAGCAGGAAAGCAGCAGCATTTTTATGGAGATCTAATTCTTCCTTGAGGGGTCTTGCCCTGAACTCCTTGGTTCTTGTCTAACTCAATCAAAGAGTGAACAGGGAAAATGTCTAACTCTTCATTCAGGACTAATGTCAAACTTCAAATGCCATAGGATGTCACGTATGTGAGGAACATAAAATATGACACACCCATATTTTTTTTTTAATGCTCACATTAATTTTTAAAAAAGAAATAAAATAAAATATGACACAAATGAAGCTCTGGAGGAAACAGAAACAGACCTACAGGCACACAGAAGAGATCTGTGGTTGCCGAGGGGGTGGGTAGGGGTGGGAGAGGGATGGCTGGGTGTTTGGAGTTAGCAAATGCAACCTTGCAAACTATTATATATAAAAATGGATAAACAGCAAGGTCCTACCGTACAGCACCGGGAACTATACTCACTGCGCTGTGATAAACCATCATGGAAAATAATATGAAAAAGAATCTATCTATGTATAACCAAGCCACTTTGCTGGACAGCAGAAATGAACACAACATCGTAAATCAACTTCACACCCATGACATTTTAAGAAAAAGAAATAATGTCAAACTTAGAGAAAAGCTACAAGATAACTTAAAGAGCTTCTAATATCCTTTTTACCAGCTCCTCCAGCTTTAGTGATTTACATCTGCTTTGCTCTCTCCCTCTCTTGCATATGTATATACAAATTTTATTACTTAATAAAATTTTATTAGACGAATGTATTTGCTTGGAACTTACACAAGAAAACCCAATGATACTCTTTGATCTATTTCCTGAAGATTCCACCCGTAAGTTTCCTTTTGTCTTATTTTTAAAATGAATATGCTATAGAAAATGATGAAACAAAAATTCCATTTTGAGATAATGAGCTATAAATTCAGTTACCAAATTAAAACAGCAGATCTTCCTCATTTCTAAGGACAAAAGTTGACTGATTTCTGTTATCTTCCAAGAGAATTATTCTGGATGTCTAGAACAGCATAATAGCATCCCAGCCCAGGATTCTCTATTTAATGCAAAATTCTTAGGGAAAAAAAAAAGGGAACTTCAATTGACTTTTGACAGCATAAGGCATATCTATTAATTAGAATACAGTAATACAGAAACCATTTCCCAAACACTATTCTAGGCGGAAGTCATCTAAAGACAGACATATCAGTTGGTGCTCCCATCACGCCCACCCAAGCCTCTGCCACCAAACGGACTCAGCTCGAGATCACTCGGCAGCCTAAGGACTGAGCTGCCTTCCAGGGCAACACCACCGCTTCTTCGAGAAAGCCACCCCGCGGTCACCGTGCAGGCCCGTTTCAGGGACGATCTTAGGGAGCCTCCGCGTGGGAGGCTAATCTTAGTCATCCTTCCCCGAACCTCTCAAGCCAGGGTCATCTTCTGCCTGCTTGGTTCACAGTAAGCACCGAGGAGGCACGCTGTGGCTCCCCCAGCATCCGTGTGAAAAAACTGCACACTTCCACTCTGGATTTATCCATCACGGACCCACTGACCATCAAGTTACCACAACCCTTCATCAGCCTGTTCGTATCCTGCGTGTCCAGACTCTTTGCAACCACAGGGACTGTAGCCCACCAGGCTCCTCTCTCCACGGGATGCTCTAGGCAAGAACACTAGAGTGTGCTGCGACCTCCTCCTCCAGGGAATCTTCCCAACTCAGGGATCAAACCCACGCTTCCTGCATCTCCTCCTACCCTGGCAGGCGGGTTCTTTACCACCTTGCCACCTGGGGAGCCCATTCATATCCTACTCCAAATGGAAAAGGGAAGAGTGCAAAAGAGAACCTACAATTACTGTAACTATAAAAGGAACACTGTCATTTATTATGCTAAAACCACATCTTCCCATTTTCTAAAAAGTCATCAAATTCCCATCCTTGTTCTCCTACACACTTCTCTGCGTGGGATCTACACGGGAAGGTCAAGGGTTGAGAACACTTGGAGTGAGGGCAACACAGATCTGAAAAATGATGTATGAGCATAGCAAGGAGATGGTGAGCCAGAATCTTAGCTGGAGACGTAACAGAAGAGCACTCATGACTGACAGCTTGATCCCCGCGTTCGACATCCATACCATGACAGACTTATTGTCACTGGAAATACCGCAGGAAAACAAACAATGCAGAAGATGAATACTTAGTGATATGGAAAATTATAGTACGCTGTCTGGTAAGTTAAAAGTCAGGTTATAATGGAGAATTATATCACAGACTCATTTTGTTAAAAATAAAAAGGCAAAGTAGAAACATCAGTAGGCCACGTACTACAAGGGTAATAGAGGATCTTTGTTTTTTTTTTTGTTTGTTTTTCCTCCTTTCCCTTTTGGTTCACCTATATTTTCAAAACAGTTATAATAATTTCAAAAAAAATAAATAGATAAACAAGTAAATAATAAAACAGAAGGAAGGTTGCTCAACTATTCTATAAAAATGCAGAATATATTGCTTTGTATGTTTAGCAAGTCAATACCATGAAAAAAAAAAAAAAAAAACAGGTGTGGAGCAGGAGAGAAAAGTTCTAGATTAAATGGAACTTAAGAAGCCCAAAGCCCAAATCTAAATTCTGGTCTACAATTAGATATTGGTATCAACAACTTTGACATCGAAAACTTTTCTGGAGCTGCCAGAGAAATTCGAATATACAATGATTGTTGCATCATATTACAGAATTTTTAAACTATTTACATTAAAAGCTTTAATAATGCTTTGTAGAAAAACTGCCTTACTATTTACAGCTGCATTCTGAAGTACTGAAGATGAAAAGTCAATAACTTATGCAATTTATTTAAAATAATTCATGAAAAATAACAATGTGAATATGACAAAATTACACAATCGCCAAACCTCAATCATAACTTATGAGTGTTCACTGTACTATTTGCTCTATTCTTTGAGTTATAAAATTTTTATAATATAGTGTTAAATAAAAAGTTCTAATAGATTTCTTTCTTTAAAAAAGTTACAATAAACATGTTACACTGTAATATGAAAGCTACATAAGCAACATGCAATGTTCAATTTCTTTTGTAAATATCTGTATAACATGCAGCACAGGATATTCATTTATCAAACTCTATATGTGTGTGGACCAAAATTATTTTATAAACTTCCACAAAAATAGGGTAGGGCTTCCCAGGTAGCTCAGATGGTAAAGAATCCTTCTGCAATGCAGGAGACCTGGGTTCAATCCCTGGGTCCGGAAAAGCCCCAGGAGAAGGAAATGGCAACCCACTCCAGCATCCTCATCTGGAAAATCCTCACAGCCAGAAGAGCCTGGTGGGCTACAGTCCATGGGGTCTCAAAGAGTCGGACACGACTGAGCGACTAACTGCTACACGGATCAGCTGGTAAAGAATTCGCCTGCAAGTTGGGAGATCTGGGTTCGATCCCTGGGTTGGGAAGATTTCCTGGAGTAAGGGAAAGGCTACCCACTCTAGTATTCTTGTCTGGGAAATCCCAGGGACAGAGGCTACAGTCCATGGGGTCGCAAAAGAATCAGACAAGACTTAGCGACTGAAAAATAGCAAGTATAAAGTAGCTTTCTGATTCACTTCAGTAAGGAAACCCAAGCAGACACTTGTGTGCTTTGTGACGGTCATCTCTCCAGCGTTACTCCCTCCAGTCAACGAGTGCCTTGTCCATGGCTGGCGCGTCGGTGGGCACTAAGGAACAGAGATGACAGGACTCGGTCTATTGCCTGGGTTCTCAGCGTTCAGGAAGCCTCTGTTCAGAGACTCAAATTCCTCACATACAGAGCTTGGGATCAGTCCATAAAACAGACTCTTTATGAACAAAACAATAGGACCAAAGTGCCGAATATTTATTGTTCCTAGGATGACACATGAACCTTAAAATGTATAATATTTGGATTATTCAAGAGAGCCCAGCAAGAAGGATGTCCCATGGATTTTTGGCAGGGACATGCCTGAGATTGTAGATAAGGATCAGGCCTCTGGAGCAGCCCCCACAATGGAAAACTACATCACTCAGTGGAAGTTTTCCTTCTCTATCAATTGGAGGATTTGCCTGAGAACACAGGCAGCATAAGGTACTCTTAGCCCCAAGGTCAGTCATCGTCTACTCGGTAAGGACCACTGTTCTACTCGAAGCAGACCTCAGGAGTACAGTTTCATTAGGTAAGACGGTATGTGGCATGCCCTCCAGCCACACATGAAGAAAGAATTCAATTTCCATTTAAATAACTAATGTTTCAACAGGGTTCTCTAAGTGGTTAATGCATTCTTTAGCGTCTTGGTGGATTTGAACTAATCTAAACCGAGGAAATTGTTATCACACAGTAAATCCTCAACGTCTCAACACCAGGCTGCAATTTCCTTCATTCTGAAGCATGTGTTAAGTTCAGTTCTTTAGGCCCAGATGGAGCAATGATTTCAGTGGACACGATTTCACAAGCATCACCTGTATCCTCGCGTTTTGCCAACTTTGCCTCTTACCCAATGGTTCTAAAAATGCCAGAGTATTAAAACCCGTATCAGGAACCCTAAATATGTCAATTTAATACTTAAGGCTGAAAAACTTTTTTTTTTTTTTTACTTTTTATTTTGTATTGGTGTATTTGTATTGCCGATTGACAATGCTGTGATAGCTCAGGTGCAGAGCAGAGCGACTCAGCCATACACAGACGTGCATTCAATCTCCCCCAGACCCGCCCCCCATCCAGGCTGCCGCGTGACATGGAGCAGAGCTTCCTGTGCTGCACAGCAGTCTGTACGAGACCCCCTATATGCGGAACCTAACAAGAAATGACACAACATTTTTTTTAATAAAAAAGCAAAAACAAAAGAAACAAGAACAATTATTTTGACACAATCATTTAAAGGAGCATTCAAATTTCCTGTTTAAAAGATCACGCTTCTATATACAATTTATGAACCATTAAGCACATTTCAAGGTCTTCATTCATGTAACTGGGGCATAAACAAGTATCAATGTTACAGTCATCAGACTGCCACTGGTCACCACAGACAGTCCAGCATCCATACCACATAACTAGAGGGCTCAAAAAGGTACCGTCCACCGTAAGGCTGTCCTGACCTGCCACCTGCTCCTCAGATCTAGGGTTCTGTGTCCGAGTCACTGTCTTCAGTCCTTCCCCCCAGCCACCCTAAGAAGTTATCTGGAGCTGTTAAAATTAACTTAGATTTTGAACACTTGCTATACTTCTAAATTTTTTTAAAAAATGTGTCAGTCTCAGTTATAAGATACTGAACATCAGCGTTTGTCTTAATTAATAATGATTTTATAAATTATCCCTTAAAGAAATGATACACTATTGCTCAAAGAAAGATCATGCACATTGCACCATAATGTCACTCAGTTAATGGAAATTTACAGAGAAGCCTGCTGTCCACAACTGCTCCCCTTGCTTATAAAGGCTGTTTTAGTCTCAGACTGAGACGACTTTTCTTTCCACGTCACTCAATTTGATGTGAGAGCTGGACCATAAAGAAGGCTGAGTGCCAAAGAATTGATGCTTTCAAACTGGTGCTAGAGGAGACTCTTGAGAGTTCCTCAGACTGTACAGAGATCAAACCAGTCCATCCTAAAGGCAATCAACCCTGACTATTCACTGGAAGGACTGATGCTGAAGCTCTAACACTTCAGCCACTTAATGCGAAGAGCCAACTCATTGGAAAAGACTCTGATGCTCGGAAAGACTGAGGGTAAAAGGAGAAGGGGGGAGACAGAGCTCAAGATGGTTAGATAGCATCACCAATTCAAAGGCCAGGAGTCTGAGCAACCTCTGGGAGATAATGAAGGACAGGGGAGCCTGGCGTGCTGCAGTCCATGGGGTCGCAAAGAGCCGGATACGACTTGGCAAATGAAAAACAACAATTTGTTTATGCTTTCACTGATTTATTCCTATTGCAAATGGAATCAGAAAGGAAGCCACAGAACCATGCGCTGTGCCATGAATAGTGTATTTAGATTTGCATGGGTGTAATCAGGCAACCTGCTGACTTAACTGAGTCCTAGGCCTGCACTTGAAGGCAGGGGAGGCAAACAGGGTCTGCCCCCCTCTGGCAGCCCCGTCAGGCTGTCTTCTCCCTATGCTGCCCCTCTCTGCATCGTGCCCCTCCTCTGCAGGGCACCCTCTCCGGACCACACCCTCTCCCTCTGCAAAGAGAAGGAAACTTTCTCTTTTGGAAGGTGCAGAGCACAGGCCAATTTTTTTTTTCTACTTCATCCTCAGGAAAAGAAAACTTGCTTAATTCTACTGAAATGCATTGAGCTGACTGGAAACTAGGAGGTGGATGAATTCAGTTTGCTTCCGATCTGTGCTGTGCACACATCAGCACATCATCTGGGAAAGCCACAGTATCCACCGGGGACAAGTAGAAATGTTCCTTCTGAATGTATTGTCAGTGAGCAGCCAGAGAAGCCGGGTTTGCCTAGTGGATACTATTTTACCCTTTATAACAGCTACAGAAAGAATCTTGCCTCGAGAATTTTGGTAAGCAACTGCCTATTGTCCAAAGAACTACAAACGACACTGCTTTGTTTGCTAGCTGGAAACCAGAAGTTTTGCAGGGAATTTCCTTTTGAACAGCTTGGACTGTGGTCACTAGAGGGCGCTAAGTGTCCCTCTAAAGGATCTTTAGAGGGGAGATGAGTATGCCCAATTCTTGCCTTCTACATTTCTTGAATTGGTATTATAACAATATGAAATTATCTCATTTTAATCCATTAAAATCAAAGTCAAATATTCAAATGTAGGATTTTTTTTGAAAATTAAATTTTTTTCAGTATCATGGGACATAAAGAAATACAAATAATAAAAAATAAACAGATCTGCACATAAGACTAATTCATTCTTCTGGGTGAGATCTGACCGTGAAAATTGTATAACTGTTCTACATCACTGTGAATAATTTCAAACCCTGAAAAATATTCTATTTCACGATAATTCTAAAGGGTTCAGTAAGCCCCCAGGGCAAGTTCCATCAAATAATGGTAAATTTTGAATGCATTTATTTTCTGTTTTCAGGGCTAGCACCTTGCCTAAAGTCAGATATTCTTTCCAGACTTGAGGACTGTGGGATATGGATTATACTGTAAAATGTGAAAGAGACTTTGTGCTCTCTTCCTGTAGTCTCTCAATTGCTTATAATGCAACACATCAAAATGATACGTAATATGGAGGTACACATAAATAGAGTTGAATAACATGAGCCTTATAAATACAGGAGTTTTCTTGAGAATAATCCTATTATGCAATTACACGGACTTTGAAGGTCATCAACAGGCTACACACTCAAAGCAAAATTCAGTGCCTTGGAAATATTTGCAAAACAGAAAAAGTTAACTGATTTTACAACTTTTCTCTGTTTGTCTTCACTTGTACTTGAACATATCTGTGTATTTCACTGTTTTCCTTTCACTTCGGTTCGTGTACCAAGAAGAGTGAGGTCAGTGGGTGAGGGCTGTTTGTGCTTCTGGCTGCGGAGGGGGGGCTCCCACCAACATCTGAAGGGCCCCCTGGTAACTGCGATTGACGGCAGATTTTTTTCCCCTCGGTCTGCCAATGGAGCAGAGGTTCATGTGCAGCATATTCTACAGAAGGAAAATTAAGGCAGTATTTCTTCTGTCCATCTGTGATTTCTAAAGGGAAACAAGCTTGACTTGGGCACGTAAATGGCACAGAGGAGCGGCATGAGGCGTTGGAGACCATTAAGAGCAGGGGACTCCTTGCCCAGCTTCGCCCTGATCCGGCTCTAGATAAAGGACATTGTCCGCAAAAGAGCCCAACCGGCAGGCACCCACATCCCTGTGTGTATGTGCTAGTCACTCAGTTGTGTCCAATTCTGCAGCTCCAGGGAAGACAGCCCACCAGGCTCCCCTGTTCATGGGATTCTCCAGGCAAGGATGCTCCAGCCTTTCCCTTCTCCAGGGGATCTTCCCGATCCAGGGATGGAACCCCAGTCTCCCACGTTGCAGGCAGATTCCTTATCAGCTGAGCCAGCAGGGAAGCCCACCCACAACCCCGACTGCCTATTCTAAGCTAGTTCAGTGGGAAACTGAGGCTGTGAGTGCAAGCCGACTGTCTAGGTCCACAGGTGAAATCAACATGTTCTGGCTGCAGGGGGAGCCCGGGGCACCCCAAGGGGGCCCAAGTCCATGGCAGCACCCTGATCTCAGGGGCCTTGGCTCAGGGCAGCGGAGTCTCAGCCTGGCCTTGTCCTCATCTGCTTGGGGACTGAACGAGTCATCTAACTCACCTGGGCAGACTTCCACCTACCCTTCCATTAGTATGTCTGCAGGCCTGTTCAAAGGAGGAATCAGCAGGTATTACGCACGCTGCTCTGGGCCACCCTTCCCACACCCTGGAGCCTGAGAAGAGCGGTCCCTAGGGGCCCCCAGGGCTCCGTCACAGGGCTGGTGCTCAGTCAGCAAAGGCTGAAGGAATGAATGAGTGAGTGAATGAATGAACAAAAGGGCCCAGAAGCCCTGGGAAGGGCAGCGTGCGCTGTGCCAGTGGGCAGCCTCTAGGGGACCACAGTTCAACGTGAAATCGAGACTCTGCGGGGATGGGTGGTGAGAGTGACAGCCTTGTGACGGGTCCAGCCATGGTGGCGCCCCTGAAGGGCGGGGGCATGGTGGTTTAGTCCCGAAGCCCTGCCCGACTCTTTGTGACCCCAGGCACTGTCGTCCGTCAGGCTCCCATCCCTGGGATTCTCCAGGCCAGAATACTGGAGTGGGTAGCCTTTCCCTTCTCCAGGGGATCTTCCCAGCCCAGGGATCGAACTTGGGTCTCCTGCACTGCAGGCAGATTCTTTACCGACTGAGCTATGAGGCAAGCCTCTGAGCTATGAGGGAAGCCAGGAAGAGCGGTGGCCAGACCACCATCTTTTCCCTCAAGTCTGAAGGGACCGTGCCCAGCATCTGTGCTGTTCAGCTGGTTTTCAACGGCTTGATGGACGAGTCCCAAGATTTTCGCTTGAAATGAAGATGAAAGCTGCTGCTTAAGTTGTGAGCCATCCACGACCTTCCCACTTCTCCTTCCCACTTCCCTCCCCTTTCTCCTTATCACACACACACACACACACGACGATGATAATGCTGAAGACAGATGGCAGGCAGACGACAGCACACTGTGCTGTAAGAGAAGAATAAAGGGACTGGCTCTCTGCCCCCACCCTACCATGATGCCTGCTCCCCCAGCATCCAGGGGGATGCTTGCCAACCCCTCTCCCAAGCATCCAGGCCACCTGCCCAGGGAAACTTCAGAGGTGACTATTTTGAGCAAGTCCCCCTCCAGATCAAGGTGCTGAGAAGTGAAGGAGGCAAGTGGTCCCTAAGAGATCTTCTGCTCTGTGCGTTAATGGGATTCCCATCTCAATAACACCCACAGAACCTGGCAGGGAATGGAGAGTCAATCATAAATAAACACAGAATGACTGAACAAGGGGGAAAAATAAAAGACTGAACGAGTGAACGGTACATGCCCTTTACTGTGCCTGCATCATGCTATATTTACAGCAGACTTACCTGAGTCACAAAATAAAATGAAGGCTGTCATTCCCATACCCCACGACCCTGGTCATTTTCCAAAGGGAACTGTGATGCAAATTATTTCCAGCTAAACTATCTCAGCAACCGGGTCGGCTTCACGGGCACTGAAGGACAGATTCACTGCATTTCCAGGTATTTTCGGTCTCACCCATGACAATCGTATTTCCCAAGATGCTCCAGTCAGACATCGTGTCACATGAGCCCATTTTACAAGGTGACGCTGACCCTGGTCCCACCCAAGCTGGTGGGCTGGTTTCTGCAGGGTAAGTTCAGCTACACGACTTCCAAGGTGACCTGTGAAGGTGATAACAGCTTCCCCCAGGTTTTCTGGGGAGCAGCCCCCCTTACGTCTCAACCACCACACTGAGAGGAAGCCCGAGACACACAGAGAGGTCGTTTGTAGGCGATCAACCTGGCCCGCAGGTAGCACCAACAATTCAGCAGTGCAAGTGAGGCAACGTTCAAGATGACCCCAGCCCCAGATGCCTGCTGACTGCAACCCCCTGAGAGACCCCGAGAGAAAACTTCCCCTCCCAGCCTGGAACCAATGAGGAGTAGTAATATCAGATCACAATGACCAAGTGATTGCCGTGATCCGTGGTCAGATGATCATTATGATTTGAAGCCACTAAGTCAGCCGCAGTGATAAAGGGGGATGCCATCAGAAGACCTTTTACTTTTTGCCTCATCGTTACAGCAGAACAACCTTTTTCCTACGTGATTATTTATCCACTCATCAGACCTTTGCTGGCACCCATTATATGCTCGGCTTTGTGTCAGCCACTGAAAATGCAGAAAAGAAGACAAGCGGTCCTCAGCCAAACAAACGAACCAAAAGACCCTCATATTAGCTGGAGAGAGAAAGATGGCAAAATCACAACAGTATCTCGACAAGAGAAAGGACAGAAGATGTGAATTTAAGAGCTCGTCTCTGCGCCCTCCCGCCCTCTGCTCGTTAAACGCGTAAGTGCCTTGGGGTCCCTGGACCCCACCTAGGTGGAACCCCTGAGGCTCCACTCCTGACCTTCACCCTCAGTCCATACCCAATGCCAGCGGCTCCCCAGGCTTCATACTGCCGGTGCCCCCGCTTCCGTTTTCTAGAAACTTCTCTGCCCATCAACCCCAGATGACTCTCCCACGGAGACGTGGGAAAACTTTAATTTCCCCCTCTGTAACTTCACAGAAAAGGGGGGTGAGAGATGAGAAGCAGAAGGAGAGGATTCATTACCACGAGTTACGAAAAAGAAAAGGCCTAGTGTTTAGAAGGTGTTGTTATTATTTTTCCTGAAACATTAGCTCCCAGAAATCAGGAGCTCTGTGTCCTTATGGCTGTCTCGAAGATTTCCAGCACGCCTTGGGGGCTGCCATCGGTCAAGTTTTGACTGTAATGAGAGCCATCTGGAAGAAGGCAATGGTGGATTCTGGCCACGCACCAGATGAGAGCTTTAGGGTGAGCAAGGAGACACACAGTAGGTCTCTGTTTCCAAAAACCCATAGTCGCGTGCGCTCATCCCCAAAAGTGAACAGGAAAAAAGTGCAGTCTTGAGTGGAATTCTCCCTGAAGGTCTGAGATTTCATTTTTCAAAGGTCAGCTATTCTGCTTTTAAACCCCCAAATGCTTCTTGTAGATGAAGGATCACTGTTCCCCTCCTGGACAGCTGGAGCACCCAAACCTCACCTCCCAGACTGAGCTGGGGTTTGAGATATTTGATTCCATATTACTTAAAGCTGTTGCGAGCTTTTCATCGGGAATGGAAACCATTACTGTGTCTCACACGTCTCTCTCCGTTTTATGGAATTCTTGGGCTGGGGGAGCTCTTTTTCTTTTATTATTTTCTTTTAACAGCCAGAAAACTGGGAAGTTCACAAAGAAATTGTTCAACTGCCTTAAATGACCCTTAACCTAAGAGGTTCACCTAATCTGTAAATTGGAGTTAAAAGTATTTCAGGACCTTTGGAGCGGGAAGCCCGTTGTCTTTAAAAGAGCGCAGAGACCCCTAACAATGGGGCTACACATACCTTGGGCTTCTTTGTTAGTTACTGCAAACCAAAACCAGATGTGAAATGTCAGTGGCTACCTTGTACTGACCCAGAGAAGTTGAGGCTAATCCAAATCATTCTTAATAACTCAAAACTGCCACCCTTTAACTATCTTAGTTTTTTTTTCCCCTCACTTATAAATGCAAAAAAGAATTGACAGGACACATTAAAATCCATTTCCCTCTGAACACATACAGATTTCCTTCAGTAAGAGCCCAGAATAAAAGCTCGTTCCCCTAAGCTGCGCAGCTGTCATCTGACTAGGTTCCAATTTAGGGATCAACACCTTTCACAAAACATGATCTGAAAGAATTTATCCTGAAAACGAGATATTTCTGTTGTTACCTTTTCCCAACACTCATTAGGCATGGAGTTCCTTGAATAAGCCAAAGTGCTTGTAAATTTAAGAAAACAGAGAGGTTTAAGGTGAAAAATCTAGCAATCTAAAATGTTCCCGCCTAACGTGGAAATCATTTGAATTCCCAATCATTTGCTTGAATTTTAAGAGTAATGAATATAAGTGGAGGAGAAAAATCAATAGAAGGTGGAATGATTCAGAACCTCCCAAATGGAGAAATCCATCATCTGAACCAAATTTGAGCATTCTATTGTCTATTTACTAAATCCAAGAGGAGCTATTTTAATACAAAATCAAATATAAAATTGTTTCAGATATTGAATATTGCTTTTTACCTTAAAGCAGGCACGGAGTGGAATGACTAGAGATACAAGGCTAGACATAGGTTGATTTTTAATGTCTGTAACTATGGCAATTACATTGTCATGCTGCGTAGGACTTCTAGTCCTATGCTGAAATTAGAATGATGCATATGTATACAAAAAATAAAGGATAAGACAGAGTCATAATCATATTTCATCAACGTAAGACTGTGGATGGTAAAGTGGAAAGCATCCCATGACTTAACACATCACTAGGAAAGAAAAGAATCATCTGGCCCAACAAAACTAGCCACAATACTTCCTTATCCATCAATTGTAGACACATCCCGACTTCTGAAAACCAGTAAGTGCCTTAGCACAGATGTAATGTGGTATACTGACAGAAGAAAAAATCATGAACGCACTAAATTGTTATTCGGAACAGGCTGTAGGGTTTCTCAACCTTTGCACTAACAGTACTTTGCGGCTGGGTAACTTTTTGTCATTGGGAGGCTGCCCTGGGCACTGTAGGATGTTAGTATGCGTGGTCTCCACCCACTAGATGCTAGTAGCATCTTCCTTAGCTTCCAGTATGACAACCTAAACCATCTTCAGACACCGCCAAATATCCCTGAGAGTGGAGTCAAAATCACCCCAGCTGGAAAACACTGGGACCGACCAATTCAGTTTGATCAGCTTCACAGTATAATTTAGTGTATGTATAAATGGCAAACGGGAAAGTCAACTGTAGTATATTGTTAGATGAGATGCACTGACCTAAAAAGCATTACATAAGCAAACAGTTGCTGCATGGATAAAAGTGCCTGCTGGCCAGCCAAACCAATGGGAGGTAAACAGCTTTGAGAAGAGCTCAGGATCACCAATCAATTCAGTTCAGTCCCTCAGTCGTGTCCAACTCTTTGCGACCCCATGAATCGCAGCACGCCAGGCTTCCCTGTCCATCACCAGCTCCCGGAGTTCACTCAGACTCACGTCCATCGAGTCAGTGATGCCATCCAGCCATCTCATCCTCTGTCGTCCCTTCTCCTCCTGCCCCCAATCCCTCCCAGCATCAGAGTCTTTTTCAATGAGTCAACTCTTTGCATGAGGTGGCCAAAGTACTGCAGTTTCAGCTTTAGCATCATTCCTTCCAAAGAACACCCAGGACCGATCTCCTTCAGAATGGACTGGTTGGGAAACGCAAATTAAAACCATAATGCAATGTCACCTCATACCTGTTAGAACTGCTATCATCAAAAACAAAAAGGAGAATAGCAAGTGTTGACGAGGATGTGGAGAAAAAGGAACATTTCCACACTGTTGGTAGGAATGTTAATTGGTGCAGGCACTATGGAAAACAGTATGGAAGTTCCTCAGAAAATAAAAATATAATTACCATGCTGCTGCTGCTGCTAAGTTGCTTCAGTCGTGTCCAACTCGTATGAACCAACAATTCCACTTACGGATATTTATCCCAAGGAAATGAAATCGCTATCTCAAAAAGATATCTGCATCCTTGTGTCCACTGCAGCATTATTATCAATAACAACAGTCAAGACAAGGAGGCAAGGGAAGTGCCCATCAATGGATGAATGGATAAGAAAAGTGTGGTTCACATATACTGGCTATAAAGAAGAATACTGTTTATAAAGAAGAAGAAAATTATGCCATTTTCAACAGCACGGATGGACCTTGAGTGCATTATGCTAAGTAAAGTAAGTGATACAGAGAAAGACAAATACTGCATGATCTCAAATGTGGAATAATAGTAACAAGAAGAGGAAATTCATGAACACCGAGAACAGGTTGTTGATTGCCAGAGGCAGGAGGAGGCGGGTGGGTGAGAAGGCAATGTCCAACCTGATGACTATAGTAACAGTACAATGTTGTATATTTGAGAGTTGCTAAGAGAGTGTATCAGAGAAGGCAATGGCAGCCCACTCCAGTACTCTTGCCTGGAAAATCCCACGGACGAAGGAGCCTGGTAGGCTGCAGTCCATGGGGTCTCCTAAGAGTCGGACATGATTGAGCAACTTCACTTTCACTCTTCACTTTCATGCACTGGAGAAGGACATGGCAACCCACTCCAGTACTCTTGCCTGGAGAATCCCAGGGACGGGGGAGCCTGGTGGGCTGCCTGCCGTCTGTGGGGTCGCACAGAGTCAGACACAACTGGAGCAACGCAGCAGCAGCAGCAGCAGCAGCAAGAGAGTGAATTTTAAAAGTTCTCATGACAAGAAAAACGGTGTGGTGACGGATGTTAACTAGACTTACTGTGGTGACTATTTCATAATTAGTATATATATACATCGAATCATTATGTTGTACATCTGAGACTAACACACTGTTATATGTCAATTATATAGATTGTCAATTATATAATTGTTATAATACATTGTTCTATGTCAATTGTATACATATAGGCAATAAAGATTTTTAAATTAATAAAGTTAAATAACATGAATGAGGTGAGTTTCTATCACAATATTTCACTATTTATACTAAATTAAAGAAAATCAAAATGAGGAAAAAATTAAAGAAAATCAAAAGCACAGTACTTTGGGCCTATCCATATTTAATATTTACAAAAGTGAAAAAACCTTTAATTTTTGCAACACTGGCAAGAATGTGGAAGAAAGAGCACTCCCATTCTCATTTATTAAGAATACAGATTAATACCATATCAGAAAGTAATTTTTCCTTTGACTCAGCAATCTGTATCTGACAAATCCACCTTTTAGAGATATTCACAACAAAGACAGGTGCAAGAATGATCTTTTATTAATCATAAAAAATGAGAATAAGTTGAATTCTATCAGAGACTAAATAGACTATAGACTGATAAGAAGAATGAGATTTAAATTCACTGTATAGAAATTGCTCAAGGTATCATAAGTTTTAAAAATTACCAGATCTATTTTAGTAAACGCAGAGAAAACATCCTGAGGTATAAAACTCAGTATAGCAGCTGGGATGCAGGATAACTCCCACTTTTTAAGTCAAATATTTGGGCAAAGTTGAGCTATAACATGAGCTGTAATCAGAAAAAAATTATGTAATCAGAAAAAAATTCAAAGCATATTCTGGCACAGAAATATTAAAATGTCACAAAATTTAGGTGTATTAATAAGTATACTAGTAAAAACATAATAGGCTACAGATTACACTTCATAAAATACATAAACAACATAAATAGTACACAGTCATATAGATACAAAAAAGTACAAGTTTATTCACTTATCCCAGAAATATTTGAGCATCTAGTTTATTAAATTAATGTTGGTAGAATCATGTGAGACTCATTAATACAAGACTCTTGGGGAAAATGAAATTTTGGCTGAGTCCCACAGGATTAGAATGTGTTCAGATTATAGGGGAGAAATGTCAAAATGTTTAAATAAAAAAAGAAATTTCAAAACTCTGGTAAAGGAGTTGATTCAACATGAAAGGAACAAAGAATGGGCAGGTAAGGTACTTCTAAGAAATGTATCAAAATAAGGAAATATTTTGGCAGCTACAGACAGTTGTTACTGACTCATTTGGGCAACAAGAATTGACAAGAATAATTTAAAGGACATGTGACATAAAATACTTCTAATTAAAACAAATTTTAAAACTTGGTATGAAGTGACGGCTGTAGTGATTATACCCTAACTCTAACTTGAGGTAGGTTGGGTTCTGTAAATAAAGAAGAGTAAATGTGAAATGGATTCGACAAAAACGTTACTGTTCTGCGGTTAATCACTCATGGGAAATGGGTAAAGTTACTAATCTTAAGCAGAAAAGGCAATGGCAAGCCACTCCAGTACTCTTGCCTGGAAAATCTCATGGATGGAGGAGCTTGGTAGGCTGCCCTCCATGGGGCTGCTACTAGTCAGACACAACTGAGCAACTTCACTTTCACTTTTCACTTTCACGCACTGGAGAAGGAAATGGCAACCCACTCCAATGTTCCTGCCTGGACCCAGGGATGGAGGAGCCTGGTGGGCTGCCATCTATGGGGTCGCACAGAGTCGGGACACGACTGAAGCAACTTAACAGCAACTAATCTTAAGAAGTTAGAAAAAAAAAAAAAAACAAAGGAAAAAAGGAGAAAAATAAAAGTGATAAGGACAAAATTTATAAAATAGAAAATGACCAAACAGTTGAGAAAATTAAAACCCAGTCTAGTTCTTTGGTAAGATTATTCATAAATCCTTGATAAGGATAAATAAGGAGAAAAGAGGAAAGATTGAAATAAAGTTAGGAATGAAAAGGGGGACATTACTATAGATCCTATGGACATTAGGAAAATTATAACAGCACATTGCAATTTCCTATCAATAAATGTGAAAGTTTAGCTGAAATTGATAAAATTCTTAAAAATGTAATTTATCAAAATTTCCAAAGAAATACAAATGTGAACTCCTGTAGTGATTAAAGACATTGATTAAAACCTTCTTAAAAGAAATCTTCAGAAAAATGAAGAAAACTTCCTAGCCCAGATTGATTTATCAGCACATTCAGACTAAACAGGATTTTTTTTGTGTGTGTATGTGTAATAAAGTTTTTTTTTTAATATATAATTTATTTTTTTTACTTTACAATTCTGTATTGGTTTTGGCATACATTGACATGAATCCACCACGGGTGTACATGCGTTCCCAAACATGAACCCCCCCCTCCCACCCCCCTCCCCACAACATCTCTCTGGGTCATCCCCGCGTACCAGCCCCAAGTGTGCCATATCCTGCATCGGACATAGACTGGCAATTCGATTCTTACATGATATTATACATGTTTCAATGTCATTCTCCCAAATCATCTCACCCTCTCCCTCTCCCACTGAGTCCAAAAGTCCGCTATGTCAGTCTTATACAAACTTGTCCAGATAATAAAAAAAAGAGGAAAACTTGATTTCAATGTGTCTAGGACATTATAAGAAAGGAAAATTATAGACTCATCTCACACATAAATGCATATGCAAAAAAGTTGAAAAAAAAATCCCAGAAAACCAAATCAACAGTATATAAAACAGAATAGTACATACTATGATCAAGCTGAGTTTATCCTAAGAATGAAAGGTTATTTCAACCATTATCAATGATCAAATTTACATTGTAAAGAATAAAATATGATAATCTCAAATAAAAGCAGAAAAGGCATTTGATGAGATTCAGTATCTATTCATGATAAAAATTCTTAACAAATTAGAAATAAAAAGGAACATTGCCAATCAAAAAGGGCATCTGTCAAACCTACAGTAAGCTTCATACTTTAATGGTGAAACACTGAAATCTCATTTATTTAAGCTGGGAAAAAAGATGAAGAGGCTTACTATCACAACATGTCATAAACTGTGTTTGGGGTCCTAGTCAGTACATAAGCAAGAAAATGAAATAAAATGCCAAGGAATTGGGAGAAAATAGACAAAACTTTAACTATTTGCAGATGATAATCATTTTTTACATAGAACATTCAAGAGAATTTAGAAATGAATCACTAGAATTAATAAGTTTGGGAACTTTGCTAGTTACATCAATATGGAAAACTCAGTTTTATTTCTATGTGTCACCATCAACAGAAACTAAAAATTTTAAATGATACTTTTTCAATAGCATCAAAAAATCTTAAAAATATGGGAATAACCTCATATAAGCTGTGCAGGATCTTTACACAGAAATATACGAAGTATTATTGAAAGAAGACCTAGATAAATGGATAGCTATGCCACATTCATGGACTGAAAGACTTAACAAGATGTCCATTCTCTTCAAACTAATTAACAGATTCAATGTAGATCCAATAAAAATTGCAATAAGACTTCTGTAGAGCTTGACAAATGTATTCTAAAATGTATATGAACATGCAAAGGTCAAAAACAGACAAGACACTCTTAAAGAAGAATGAGGTAAGGGGACTTCCTCGATGGTCTAGAGGTGAAGACTCCACAATCGCAATGCAGAGGGTGGGGGTTCGATCCCTGGTGGGGGAAATTAAGACCCCACATAACAAGTAGCACAATCAAAAAAAAAAAGAATCAGATAAGATGAGGTAAGACAATTTGCTTCAGAGTGATATTCATGCAGGTATAAACAAACAAAACAACGGAAAAGAAAAGAAAGCCCACAAACTGATTCACGCATATATGGACACACTTGATCTTTTTAAAGGGTGCGGTGCAGAGCAGTGAAGAAGAGAGAAGAAAATGGTGCTAATGAAAGGTAGTATGCATACAGGGAAAAGAAAACTAACTAACTCACACCATTACAAAAATCAATCCCAGGTGAACTGTAGATATAAATGTGAGACGCAAAACAGTAAAAATTCTGAAACACACAGTATCTTCATAACTTTGTGATGGGGGAGATGTTGTAAATAAGCCACAAAAACATCAAATGTAAAATGATAGACTGATAAGTAGACTATATGAAAATTAAGAAAATTTTAAGACTGTTTTTTCATCAAAAGATACTATTAAAAGAATTAAAAAGCCAAGTCATGGAGTAGATGAGAATATTTTTAACATACCTAACCTATTATTCATATCCAGAATATGTAAAGAACCCCTATAAATCAATAAGAAGACATGAAACCCAATGTAAAAAAACAAAGAAGTTGAACAGGCATTCATAAAAGAGGCTATCAAATGTCCACAGAATATAGGAAAAACTCTTCTATTTAATTAGTAACCTAGGAAATGCTAATGAAAGCTACACTGAGATAACACAAGATACACATCAGGATGTCGAGAATGAAGAAAAGTGACAACATTTTGGGCCAAGATGTGGAGCAACAAGAACCCTCACACACAGCTGGAGTTTGGAAACTATATTTATGAGTCAAGAATTCCTATAGGAAACAGCATATTCAAAGAGTTATAACTAAAGAGGGTTTAATGAAGAAATTATGGACAGAGGTTCATGACATTGTACAGGAGACAGGGATCAAGACCATCTCCAAGAAAAAGAAATGCAAAATAGCAAAATGGCTGTCTGACGAGGCCTTACAAATAGCTGTGAAAAGAAGAGAAGCGAAAAGCAAAGGAGAAAAGGAAAGATATATCCATTTGAGTGCAGAGTTCCAAAGAATAGCAAGGAGAGATAAGAA
This sequence comes from Oryx dammah, assembly GCF_014754425.2. Classification (NCBI taxonomy): domain Eukaryota; kingdom Metazoa; phylum Chordata; class Mammalia; order Artiodactyla; family Bovidae; genus Oryx; species Oryx dammah. Next base: position 6,556,974 of record NW_024070186.1, on the reverse strand, counting down.
AGGCTTCCTCGGTGATCAGAGCAAAAAAATAGAGGTAAACAATAGAATGGGAAAGACTAGAGATCTCTTCAAGAAAATTAGAGATACCAAGGGAACATTTCATGCAAAGATGGGCTCGATAAGGGACAGAAACGGTATGGATATAACAGAAGCAGAAGATATTAAGAAGAGGTGGCAAGAATACACAGAAGAACTATACAAAAAAGATCTTCATGACTCAGATAATCATGATGGTGTGATCACTCACCTAGAGCCAGACATCTTGGAATGTGAAGTCAAGTGGGCCTTAGGAAGCATCACTATGAACAAAGCTAGTGGAGGTGATGGAATTCCAGTTGAGCTATTTCAAATCCTGAAAGATGATGCTGTGAAAGTGCTGCACTCATTATACCAGCAAATTTGGAAAACTCAGCAGTGACCACAGGACTGGAAAAGGTCAGTTTTCATTCCAATCCCTAAGAAAGGCAATGCCAAAGAATGCTCAAACTACTGCACAATTGCACTCATCTCACAAACTAGTAAAGTAGTGCTCAAAATTCTCCAAGCCAGGCTTCAGCAATACATGAACCGTGAACTTTCAGATGCTCAAGCTGGTTTTAGAGAAGGCAGAGGAACCAGAAATCAAACTGTCAACATTCCCTGGATCATGAAAAAAGCAAGAGAGTTCCAGAAAAACATCTATTTCTGCTTGATTGACTGTGCCAAAGCACTTTGACTGTGTGGATCACAATAAACTGTGAAAGATTCTTCAAGAGACGGGAATTCCAGACCACCTGACCTGCCTCTTGAGAAACCTCTATGCAGGTCAGGAAGCAATAGTTAGAACTGGACATGGAACAACAGAGTCCAAATAGGAAAAGGAGTATGTCAAGGCTGTATATTGTCACCCTGCTGATTTAGCTTATATGCAGAGTACATCATGAGAAACCCTGGGCTGGAGGAAGCACAAGCTGGAATCAAGATTGCTGAGAGAAATATCAATAACCTCAGATATGCAGATGACACCACCCTTATGGCAGAAAATGAAGAGGAACTAAAGAGCCTTTTGATGAAAGTGAAAGAGGAGAGTGAAAAATTTGGCTTAAAGCTCAACATTCAGAAAACGAATATGGCATCTGGTCCCATCACTTCATGGGAAATAGATGGGGAAACAGTGGCTCACTTTATTTCTGGGCTCCAAAATCACTGCAGATGGTGACTGCAGCCATGAAATTAAAAGATGCTTACTCCTTGGAAGGAAGGTTATGACCAACCTAGACAGCATATTCAAAAGCAGAGACATTACTTTGCCAACAAAGGTCTGTCTAGTCAAGACTATGATTTTTCCTGTGGTCATGTATGGATGTGAGAGTTGGACTATAAAGAAAGCTGAGCACCGAAGAATTGATGCTTTTGAACTGTGGTGTTGGAGAAGACTCTTGAGAGTCCCTTGGACTGCAAGGAGATCCAACCAGTCCATTCTGAAGGAGATCAGCCCTGGGATTTCTTTGGAAGGAATGATGCTGAACCTGAAACTCCAATACTTTGGCCACCTGATATGAAGAGCTGACTCATTTGAAAAGACCCTGATGCTGGGAGGGATTGGGGGCAGGAAGAGATGGGGACGACGGAGGATGAGATGGTTGGATGGCATCACCAACTCGATGGACATGAGTTTGGGTGGGCTCCGGGAGTTGATGATGGACAGGGAGGCCTGGTGTGCTGCAGTTCATGGGGTCACAAAGAGTCGGACACAACTAAGCGAATGAACTGAACTGAATGAAGAAATGTTCAAAGACAAAGGCAGAACCGAGTAAAAACTAGAGGATGATCCTGCGGTCCAGGAGGAAGGGTAAGGCAATCCAATCCTCATGCTCATGGTAGCAGGCATGAAGAGGCTGTTTCTGCTCTTACAATTAATCATAGGGCACATTTTACCTTTCAGGTACTTTTCTCTATGTGTTATGCTTCAAATTCTTTATAAAAAAGTAATAAAAAGGTGTGTGTAATCATGAAATATTAGATGTTAGGAATGCATTCCCTGGCTCTTTCAAACACTGTACTTGGCTATGTAATAAGGAAGAACACTTGTATTCTATTAAACAAGTTAATCACTAAAGGGATGTTGCCGATAAACTTAAAAGTGTACAATAATGGCCCATCTCTGGGAATTCTGCCTCCCCGGTAATGAGCATTAAGCTAAAATACCTTTGTTTTATACACACTGCTATATTTAAAATGGATAGCCAACAAGGTCCGACTGCACAGCACAAGGAACTCTGCTCTAGGTTATGTGGCAGCCTGGATGGGAGCGGGGTTTAGGGGAGAATGGATCCATGTATATGTATGAAAGTGGCCCAGTCATGTCTGACTCTCTGCAACCCCATGGACTGTAGCCCACCAGCTCCTCTGTCCGTGGAATTCTCCAGGCAAGAATACTGGAGTGGGTAGCTATTGCCTTCTCCAGGGGGTCTTCCCAACCCAGGGATCGAGCCCGGGTCTCCCGCATTGCAGGAAGATTCTTTACCAGCTGAGCCACCAGGAATGCCCTGATATGTATGGCTGAGTCCATTTGCCGTCCACCTGAAACTATCATAACGTTGTTAATTCGCTATATTTCAATATAAAATAAAAAGTTGAAACTGTATAAAACAAACCCAATAAAACATAAGTGTGAAAAGAATTAAAATAAAATACCTTTGTTTAACTCACAGGAAACAAGCTGATCAGGCCCACCTGTGAATGGCTGCAGGCACTAAGAAATGAATACCTCTGGAGTCTGGCTAGACTTCACCTACTCTCCTTTAGTGTAAAAGAAGCCTGAATTCTAACTTGGGGAAGATGAAATCTTTGGGACACTAGTCCGCCAATCTCTCAGTCTGCTGTCTTTCTGAATAAAGTTGCTGTTTCTTGCCCCAACAAATTGTTCTTGGCCTGTCTGTGGTGAGTAGTACAAGCCTGGACTTATAACAGCTATCCATACAAGGCTAAGATGTAAATGAGGGCAGAGACCCTGAGCTGGGAGAAAGGAACAACTGAGAAGCACCTTGCCACCCAATTAGCTTCCAAAAAAGAGAAGGGCTTCCCGGATGGCTCAGCAGGTACAGAATCTGCCTGCAATGCAGGAGACACAGGAGATGTGGGTTCGATCCCTGGGTCAGGAAGATCCCCTGGAGAAGAAAATGCAGCCCACTCCATTGTTCTTGACTGGGAAATCCCATGGACGGAGGAGCCTGGCAGGTTACAGTCGACGGTGTCGCAGCAGTCAGACATGACTGAGTGCATGGAACTCACTCATAAGGGTAGCTCAGGCAGGTCACAGAAAACCATTTATTTCAAAGACTTTCTGCATAATCCCCCTTCAAGAAAAAAGAAAAAAAAAAGAAAGGAGGAAGGGACAGAGGGAGACACCTCCAGGGCTACCTCTTCTGAGGTCGTCACATCAAAAGTTGTCACGTAGGTAACGCTTTTATGGCAGCCCGATGACATACGGGAATCAGCAGTGAAAACGGATGACCGCGACCTGCAGTAACGTGCCGATTCTTCTTGTCCAGGTGCAAGGAAGTGGAGGTCAGTAATGTGAAGCATCCTGAACGCTTCTCCTGGCCCTTGAAACTCCTCCATGGCGGGGACACGCTCTGGTGAGAGGGACTGGCCCCCAGGGAGACAGGAGCCCTCATGTAACAGGTGGCATTAAGTTAAAGTTGACACAACAGATAGGAGCCATTTACAGAAGCAGCATTTGAAAAGCCCCTGATGCTGGGAAAGATTGAAGGCAGGAGGAGAAGGGGAGGACAGAGGATGAGATGGTTGGATGGCATCACCGACTCAATGGACATGAGTTTGAGTAAGCTCTGGGAGTTGGTGATGGACAGGGAGGCCTGGCGTGCTGCGGTCCATGGGGTCGCAAGGAGTCGGAGACGACTGAGCGACTGCACGGAACTGAACAGACGCAGAGATGCAGCGTCCAGGTGAGAGAGAGCCACTTCCAGGTTCCCGAGTCAGGCTGTTTGGCAAATTAGAGAAACAGAGAGAATGCTGGAGCACCATGAGCCAGGCCAAGTAACTGCATCCGGCATCTGCAAAGTGGGCGAGATCCAATTCATACTGAGGAGGGTGGCCGTATTCCCAACGTGGCAGGAAGCCCCTGGGGCTGGAGATGAAACAGACATGGGATGATCTGACGCACACGCTCTAAAGCAGCTCTTGATCCTAAATAAAGGACTGTCAACATGCAGGAAGGGAAGCTGGGAGAGCCCGGGTGAAGGACGATGGAGCAGGAGCTCCTGGAGGAAGCGTTGACAGGGCTGGCTGATACACGGGAGGCAGAGAGGAAAGAAAAGAATCGGAGATGATTTGCGGTTTTTGGATGTTGTTTTGTTTACCTTGTGTGGCCTTAGCAACCGGAAGGACAGGGTTTCTACTTTACAGAGCTGTGGGGACTGGGGGAATACAAGATCTGGGGAAGATAGATCAGGATTTGTACTTAAAAAGTCAAAGTTCTATATGGATATGCATGTTGAGATAGCAATTAAGAGACGCTTATAAACAGGGAGGTAAGATTGGGAATCACTGAAATTAGTGGTCGGGGAGGGAAGTCGAACCATGTGAGCTTTACATTTTTAATGGGGACCATATTTTTCATAGGGAGGTAAGTATAGACAAAGGGATTAAAGCCGAGCCTTGGGACTGTCCATCACTTAGATGCTTAGCAGAGAAAAATAGAGCCAGCCTATGACTCACGCGGTGCATGAGCGTTTCCATGCAGCCTCGAGTGCCCGTCGGAGATTTGTGGTCACAAATGCTGAGTGAGAGCTGCCAGCACGGTACTGTGCGTCTTCTCAGGCAACGCTCAGCAGCTCCGAGTGAATGAAAGGGGCCAAGCTGGAGCCAGGCATCACAGAACCTTACTAGGGCGTGTCCGTTCTTAGCTGAATTTTACAGATGAAGGTGCAGAGAGCCAGAGAGAGACGTTAAGGAATGTGCCTGTCACACCTGCGTACCGCGGACTAGAGTAGAGCCCGTTTGAGGCAACTAGAGAAAGCCTGCACACAGATAGAAAGAAAGAAAAAAAGAAAAACCACAGTATTTAAAAATAAAAAAAGAACAATATTCAGGGCTCTTGGGAAAGGCATTCCTCCACAGAAATGCAATATGGTTCATCACAGTGTGATGGATAAAATGAGAGAAGAAAATGATGTGAGTGAAGTTCACTGAATTTGTTTGCAAGAAGCCCTAATTCAGGGTTTGAATTTTGGAAGCTGAGATAAAATGGGGAGCCACTTAAGCAAGGTTTTAGGCCTTTGCAGCTCAAAGTGAGTAAATGATGACAAACCTCTTTCGAGCTGAGTAAGAATACCTGGAGCTATGAATAAATGGACTCAACCTGGCAATTATGATCAGACAAGTATTACAGGTACCCTGGGGGTACATTTTCAGACGCAGCCTCCCTTATTTGCTGATACTTTTGATCAGATATTTGCAATTTGTGACTTGAATATTAAAAGTATAATGTGAATGAAATTCAATTATCTCTGGGTAAAAGTTCTCAGTACGAAGGGTTATAATTCGTGTTTTATATACAACTACAAGTATTACCATATGAAAATGGAGAGTTTACTATTATGGAAAGAATTGCTTAAATATAAACCTAGAGTAGCATTAATAATTTTTCATAATATGTGGTTCCCTCCCTAAGGATAAGCAGTGGTGGTGGTGGGGAAGGTTTGCTTTTAGGAAATGGTATAAGTATGGCCTGCTTCATATATAAGTTTTGTTAAAATATAGTTAATTAAGTTAAAAGATGTAAAATAAGGTATGGACTTTTTCTCAACTGAAAGATTTACTTCTTAAGTAATGGGCTTTATAAAATATGCACTTTTGGTTTCCTTTTTCTTAGTATCTATAAATTTACTAATAAAAGGTTTTGTCTTGACTTACTAACATTTGAAAAGATGGATTATACTGGCATCACAAGGAGAGGATATCATAAATTAAAACTCTATACATGAACTGTATTCTCTTATTTGCAATATGACAAACGAGCGTGTAAAGTCACAATCAATAAACGCCACTTGAATGTTATAAAGTGGATTTGGCCATAAGTATTCTAACAGCAATGTTCAAAAACACCCCAACTGCTTTAATTATCAGTGTATAGTGCAGATCAAACATGTCAAAATATTTCATTTTAATCAAGCAATTATCTATATGTGGCTTCATTCTACACTGTGAAAGTTCAATCAGGTATTTCCACGGTATTTATCAAAATTCAATAGCAGTCCTGTCTCATAAATCAATTTCAGACTAGACAAAAGGAATAAGCAAATTCTTGTTTGTTTCGGTATTTTCCAAGCCAATCCCAAAGACAAGAGCTGTTATTCTCACGAGAGTTTCCAGTAAAAATCTGGGCAATCTTGCTTTGACCATCTGTTTAGATACGATATGATGGAAATAAAGTAAAAAAAAAAAAAAGGTATAAGCTCTATTAGACTATTTTTCTTGGATGTAAAATGTGTTTAGGGAAGAAATGAGTTGTTCCATGAGCCAGGGCCCTTATTTCTTACGTGGGAGCAACTTTGGCTTCGCAAAATGGTTTTATCAAAGGAGGCTTTGTGTTCGGGGGAGCCGAGTTGTCCACTCAAAACCATTTCAAAAAACGCCACTGGATCCCAGGCTTCCAGTTTCCCTCCTGAAATAGGGCTTAGAGTTCTTAAGAAACACTCACAGGTGGCAGAGCGGGCAGGGGAAAAATAATGTGGGTTAAAGCTTATATCCTATCCATGGTCATCTACTGCAGACACACAGCCCATTACCTTTTCCCTGTTCCTTTTCATAGAAGTCATAGTACTGCCATTGTTGCCATACCTTATGTAACACCAAGTCTGTACTTATAACAAACATTCTAACGAGTACCTGTCACTGACATCTCCCCAAAAATGGAAAAAAATTCTAGGATAAACATCTCTTTCCTATTTCATCTAAACAGTGGTATTGGTTATTTAAAAAAAAATGACAAACACTAATTTATCACATGCCATGAGCCCCTATAAACGCTTTACATACATTAATCATAAGTCACTAATTCTTAACTGTAGTCCTATGAATGAGATGCCATTCGTCCCGTTTCACAGGTGAAGAAATGAAGGCTTAGACAGGGTTAAGTCCTTTCTCCAAGGTTCATAAAGTAAAAGGCAGGATCAGAACTGCAACAAAGAACTCTCTGACCACGGAACTGGTGGTCGTCCTGACCTGCTCCTCTGGGCTTGCCATCCCAGCTAATGTTCTGCGTCCAAGTCTCACTCCATTCATTATCGTCATTCTCAATAACATCCCCGTTACCCACGTGGAATACTCATCCACATCTAGCCCAATTTGCTACTAGATTTCAATGTTATTTCATACGAAAACAATCAATAACAGAAAGGATCTGGATCCGGTTTCAAAAACATAATTTGAAAGGAATTCACTCTGAAAGCTCCAAGGAGCCCAGTGAGCTCTGAGCAGCACCCTGGAAGGGCTTCTTAGCTACCTTCACTCCCCTTTGGATGTCTCCGTCCATCTAAAAATACATGTCTGGCTCCGCCCGCTCATAAACAGAAACACAGAGACACATTCTCCAAAGGCAAAGCTGTGCTTTTAAGGGGCATTCTGTTTTTGTAGGTGTTCAAGGATTTGGAATCAAAGCAGCAGAATTATTAAAATTAATCCAATTTTCTTTCATTTATTTTCTTAGTTCATACCTCTAAAAGATATATTTTGGAAGGCCCCCTGTTCAGCCCAACCGTTTACAAATCAAAGCTTTCTTTGGAATCCGGGAGACCTAACCCAACCTAGACAGGGACCCTCTGCCAACTCCGGGGCCCTCCCCAACTGTCAGGAATATGGCAGCATTATTTGACTTGTGCTCAGATTTAATTATAGTGTCGAAAATCTACCTTAAATGGCTTTCATCAACGGCCAAAACTGTGAGTCTTTCTGGCTTGGGTTTCCATAAACAAAGAATAAATTTCAATATGTCACAAAGTGGCAGCAACTCGGTCATCACTGGAGCAGGAAGACTTATGCAACCACTGCTGGCTGGAAACAGAGTCAGTGTCTTCATATACATGACTGCTGGGTGATCATTTCAAGTGACTAATCAACAGAGCCATGCAAAACTACACAAGGTACAGCCCTGAAATCCCTCAGCCTCAGCCACTCACACTGGCAGAGCCTGGACAAAGCTGCCAATGACTCTTCCTGCTCTCTTTCAGCCCAGTTTTAGAAACATCATTGCACATTTAAAATATAATGCACAAAAGGGTCCTTGATAACAGAATATTCTGTTATGAGAAACTCCAAAATACAGAGGAGGTGAAAAGAGTTTAGGCTTTCTTTAGTGAAGTGGAGAAGATAGGAACCGCTTCTCTGTGTAAGTCCCCAAAGCAAGAAATTCCAGAACCAGAAATTTGCATCCTCTACTTGGGAAACATTCAAAAATCTAAAGAGTGATCGCCCGGCTCAACCTGAGCACTTCTGAAATTGCTCCTGCAAGACTCCTCTATTTAAAATTCTTTCCAAAGAAAGTACAGAATTAATACCAAACACAAAGCCCAGGCAAATTCCAAACAATGAGACCAACGGTCATAAGCCAAGGATCGATCCATCATAGAAGCTACGTGCACTGCTTTCCACCCGAAAGCATTGCTGGAAGGGGTGGAGACCCACGCAGGAATCCACAGTATTCGTAATCATAGAAGCAGATCAGCAAATGAACCTGAAAAGTAAAAGGGGGATGTATTCTGGATATTCCAAGAAAACGAGTCGAGACAACTTGAGAGGAGTCCCAAGACCCACCTCTGCCGGTGTGATGTGAGGACTAGGGCGGAGGAGGTGACACCACTCACGTCTCCTTTCTGGCTCCTGTTCCACCGCCTCCGCTGGGCATTGGTCCTCCACCAGGACCCTGCCCACGTCCTCTGTGAAAGGCCACGTCCACACCCTCCTCTTAGACCGACTTCTTTGCAGCTACCCAAGCTCTGCCCCGCTCTTGATGAGGATCTGAACATCCACAGGCTTGCCAGAGCCTTCCCCGGATGAACATGAGCCCTTCAATGAAACTGGATCCCCACTGAGCGCAGGGGTCTCCTCGGTGCTCCCCCTCCAACCTTCCTCCTCCCTCCTGGTCCCCCAAGCCAAGATACAGGAGCCACTGGAGAGCCACCACGCTGCGTCTTCTGCACCATTCAATCCACCCCCAAGATCCCACTGACTGTATCTCCTATGTGCTGCTATTTACCTGACTTCAGCTGGGACAGCTTCTTATGGGGGGAGAAGAGGGATATTTACATCAGTGGGAAAACGGATCCCTGCACACCTCCCGTCAGAGCCCAGAACCGGCAGAAGGCAGGGAGAAAGCAAACCGGAAATCGTCGTCTTCACCTGTCTGGAGCAACCACACTTTCAGTTGAGACAGGGGTGTGTGGGTTTCGAAAAGTCAACTGGAAGCCAAGTGAGTCGATGAGCGGCTGAACAAAACCTCAAGCTTATTTTTCCTGGAAGGCAAGAACATTAACAGGGATACCCAAGGACCCCATTTAAAAAAAAAATAGAATGCTGTTTCGATTACTGTGGGGGAACGGTAACTCTAGGGTGGGGAGGTGTGAATTTAAAGAAGGGTGGAATTGTATAAAGGAGTCTTAAAGAGAGGATGTGGTCTGGTAAACACAGGGATGCTGTGCATGAGAGAGATGCTGGGGAAACTCTAGGAAAGGAACTTAAGGAACTGTCTCCTCCGGGGCAGGGCTGGAGGACAGGGATTAAGTGTCAAGGAAAATAAACTAATCCATGAATGGAGCAAACTCCCTGGAAGCAGGAAGCCAGAGCCAGAGATGAGTAGGAAAAAAATGTGAGCTCTGCTCTACATCTCCCAGTCTCTATCTCTGTGTCTCTGTCCTTCTTTCTTTTCTTGCTTTCTTGCCTTCTCACCCTCCCATCAAATTAATCCACTTCTAGAATCTTATACTGAATGAATTAGATGTAATTACTGTAATGGCACCCCACTCCAGTACTCTTGCCTGGAAAATCCCATGGATGGAGGAGCCTGGTGGGCTGCAGTCCATGGGGTCGCTAAGAGTCCAACACGACTGAGCGACTTCACTTTCAACTTTCACTTTCATGCACTGGAGGAGGAAATGGCAACCCGCACCAGTGTTCTTGCCTGGAGAATCCCAGGGACTGGGCTGTCGTCTATGGGGCTGCACAGAGACACGACTGAAGCGACTTAGCAGCAGCAGCAGCAACTGTAATGTTAAGGCTCAGACGATAAAGAATCAGCCTGCAATGTGGGAGACCAGGGTTTGATCCTTGGGTCAGGAAGATCCCCTAGAGGAGGAAATGGCAACTGACGCCAGTATTCTTGCCTGGAGAATCCCATGGACGGAGAAGCCTGGCAGTGGGCTACAGTCCATGGGGTCACAAAGAGCTGGACACAATTGAGAGACTAACATTTTCACTTTTCATCATAATATTAACCACAGTTTTGTCTGTGATAGGGAAAACCCAGAAATTACCGAAAAGAGGCAAAGCTGGGCTCTAAGAACCGTGGCTTCGAATCTGCCTGCAGTGCAGGAGACCTGGGTGTGATCCGTGGGTCGGGAAGATCCCCTGCAGAAGGGAATGGCTCACCCACTCCAGTATTCTTGCCTGGAGAATCCCATGGACAGTCCACGGGGTTAGAAAAGAATTGGACATGACTGAGCAACTAACACTTTTAAACACTTTACTATGTCACAGGAGACTACATCACCACAGAAACTGATACTTATGATTTTACTGATAAACAGTGCCTGCTAAGTCACCTCAGTGGTGTCCGACTCTTTGTGATCCTGTGGACTGCAGCCCACTAAACTTGTCTGTCCGTGGATTCTCCAGGCAAGAATACTGGAGTGAGCTGCCATTTCCTCCTCCAGGGGCTCTGCCGACCCAGGGACTGGATCCTCGTCTCTTATGTCTCCTGCATAGCCAGGCGGGATCTTTACCACTAAGCACCGCCTGGGAGAGCAATTAATAAAACTCTTCAGTTAAATATTTTTAATTGCAATAATTTAAAGCATTGGATTTTATTTTTAAAAATAAACATGTTATATTCTTACATAAAGGCATATAATTTAATTAAAATGCTTTTATCTATTAACTAGAAGACTATTGGAGAAAGCGATGGCACCCCACTCCAGTACTCTTGCCTGGAAAACGCCATGGACGGAGGAGCCTGGTGGGCTGCAGTCCATGAGCTCGCAAAGAGTCAGACACGACTGAGCGACTTCACTTTCCCTTTTCAGTTTCATGCATTGGAGAAGGAAATGGCAACACACTCCAGTGTTCTTGCCTGGAGAATCCCAGGGACGGGGGAGCCTGGTGGGCTGCCGTCTATGGGGTCGCACAGAGTGGGACACAACTGAAGCGACTTAGCAGCAGCAGCAGCAGCAGAAGACTATTACTGAAAAAGAATAGATACTATTTCTGAGTAATGGGGCTGGGAAAGTTTTATTTCTCTTTTCACTAACTGTACTTACTAAACTATCTACTATTATTAACTTTGTAACAAAAATGTTACTTTTTCAAAAAAAGAGGGACAGTTATACAAATATTATTAGGATATATGACAGAGCAAAATTATGCAGTGCAAAAAATTATCGTAAGAATTGGAAAATTACATTAGGAATTCTGTCTGAGTGAAGCTGCAGCAATTGAGAAAAATCATATTTCTGAGCATCTAATAAGACAAAGTAATGAGAGAAACAGATGACTTACAGAATTTTTTAAATTGAAATATAGTTGATTTACAATCTTGTGTTAGTTTCAGTTCAGTTCAGTCACTGTCGTGTCCGACCCTTCGCAACCCATGGACTGCAGCACACCAGGCCTCCCTGTCCATCACCAACTCCCAGAGTTTACTCAAACTCGTGTCCACTGAGTTGGTGATACCATCAAACCATCTCATCCTCTGTCATCCCCTTCTCCTCCCGCCTTCAATCTTTCCCAGCATCGGGGTATTTTCCAATGAGTCAGTTCTTCGTATCAGGTGGCCAAAGGATTGGAGTTTCAGGTTCAGCATCAGTCCTTCCAATGAATATTCAGGACTGATTTCCTTTAGGATGGACTGGTAGTTTCAGGTGAACAGCTAAGTGATTCATTATACATTCATACATACATGTGTGTGTCTGTGTATATTTTTTCAATTCATTTCCATTATAACAGCATATTGAGTATAGTTCCCCATGCTATATAGTAGGTCCTTACTGGTTAACTATTTTATATTTAGTAGTGTGTATATTATCATGATGGTGTGATCACTCATCTAGAGCCAGACATCCTGGAATGTGAAGTCAAGTGGGCCTTAGGAAGCATCACTACGAACAAAGCAACTGGAATTTCAGTTGAGCTATTTCAAATTCTGAAAGATGATGCTGTGAAAGCACTGCACTCAATATGCCAGCCAATTTAAAAAACTCAGCAGTGGCCACAGGACTGAAAAAGGTCAGTTTTCATTCCAATCCCAAAGAAAGGCAATGCCAAAGAATGCTCAAACTGCCACACAATTGCACTCATGTCACACGCTAGTAAAGTAATGCTCAAAATTCTCCAAGCCAGGCTTCAGCAATATATCAACTGTGAAACTTCCAAATGTTCAAGCTGGTTTTAGAAAAGGCAGAGGAACCAGAGATCAAATTGCCAACATCCACTGGATCATGGAAAAAGCAAGAGAGTTCCAGAAAAACATCTATTTCTGCTTTATTGACTATGCCAAAGCCTTTCACTGTATGGATCAAAATAAACTGTGGAAAATTCAGAAAGACATGGGAATACCAGACCATCTGATCTACCTCTTAAGAAACCTGTATGCAGGTCAGGAAGCAACAGTTCGAACTGGACATGGAACAACAGACTGGTTCCAAATAGGAAAAGGAATACATCAAGGCTGTATATTGTCACCCTGCTTATTTAACTTCTATGCAGAGTACATCATGAGAAATGCTGGGATGGATGAAGCACAAGCTGGAATCAAGATTGCTGGGAGAAATATCAATAACCTCATATATGCAGATGACACCACCCTTATGGCAGAAAGTGAAGAAGAACTAAAGGGCCTCTTGATGAAAGTGAAAGAGGAGAGTGAAAAAGTTGGCTTAAAGCTCAACATTCAGAAAACGAAGATCATGACATCCGGTCCCATCACTTCATGGGAAATAGATGGGGAAACAGTGGAAACAGTGGCTGACTTTATTTTGGGGGCCTCCAAAATCATTGTAGATGGTGACTGCAGCCATGAAATTAAAAGACTCCTTAGAAGGAAAGTTATGACCAACCTAGACAGCATATTAAAATGCAGAGACATTACTTTCAACAAAGGTCCATCTATTCTAGGCTATGGTTTTTTCAGTGGTCATGAATGGATGTGAGAGTTGGACTATAAAGAAAGCTGAGCACCAAAGAATTAATGCTTTTGAACTGTGGTGTTGGAGAAGACTCTTGGGAGTCCCTTGGACTGTAAGGAGATCCAACCAGTCCATCCTAAAGGAGATCAGTCCTGGGTGTTCATTGGAAGGACTTATGTTGAAGCTGAAACTCCAATACTTTGGCCACCTGATATGAAGAGCTGACTCATTTGAAAAGACCCTGATGCTGGGAAAGATTGAGGGCAGGAGGAGAAGGGAGTGACAGAGGATGAGATGGTTGAATGGCATCACCAACTCAATGGACATGAGTTTGGGTGGACTCCAGGAGTTGGTGATGGACAGGGAGGCCTGGTGTGCTGTAGTGCATGGGGTCGCAAAGAGTCAGACACAACTGAGCGACTGAACTGAGGTGAATGTGTATATTTTAACCCCAAACTCTTAATTTTGCCATCTACTAAGAAGTCCACCAGTTTATAAACAGACAGTTGATTTAGCTGCACTCTCAGACTTGAGGGTAATTTCCCATGAGGGACTTCCAGATACAAAATGAGCAAAACCCTTGAGAGGACTTCTCTGAAATGGCCACAGACACCACAAGCATGGTCTGCCCCACACTGGGTCTTGGTAAAATTCAAGGGCATAAGATTCAAGTGAGGTTGTGAGAAGAAAACTCCCCTTGGACCATGGACAAGAACAAGGTCCCATCCTGGGAGACCAGAGGGGCTCCCAACATGGTCTCCAGACCATCAGCGTCACTTGGGGCTGGAAGGAAAAGAAAGGCAGGAGGCCTCCAGCATATTCCCAAGTCAGCATTTTTGAGGTCGGCCAGGAAATCGTTTTAACACATCCTCCAGTTTGAAAACCCGTGTAATAGACAACTTCCTGCTCGCTGACAAAGGGTTGGCACTACATGACCACCAAGGAGTGACTCCCTACTGCACTCCTTAGACTCTTAAGCTCCGTCCACTTCCCTTTTCCCAAGACCTCCTGTTCTTCTTCATCTGTTTTTTATCCAACTTACTTATCCCCTGCTACCTATTTTACTTAACTACCTTATAAAATGTCTTCCCCACCAGAAGTCCTTCTTCTTCTCAGAGAAGAGTGATTTCATCCTTTGGGTTTGGTTAAGAACAGTGCTCAGCATATAGCACAGACTTAAAGAAAAACCACTGAATGACTGAACCACTTACTTAGTAGTAGAAAATTAGGTCGCTTCCAACATTTCAATGTTAAGAACAAAATTATTTTTAAAACTTCATTCACTCATGAAAAAATCCTAGAGATTCAGTCAAAGATACAGACATTTAGAAAATTTCTATAATGGTGTCAAATGCTTGCCTGACATTGTACTACCAAGCTTACAATTTATAAATTATCATCAGACACATGACCACGTTTAAATCACCCCTATAATATAACAGTAGTTAATGAAAGAATAATTCATCCTATAAATCTATCCCTTCTTGAGGTTAGACACGTCACTGAGACACTGTTACCTGAGATGCACTGACAAGAAATCAGATGTTGAGTTTTAATACAACAGAGGAATGGACCTGACAATCAGTTTCCAGAAGCAAACATTTTTATTATAATAACATGGATTCGATCCTCCCTATGGGGATGATGTCCAAGGATTTAAACCTTTTTACAATATTTGGGGCCAACACAAGTTACATACTTTAGAAGTTATGAATTGAAAAAAATTTTTTTTCAAGGAATCTTTGTCGAGCTTAATACAATTAATCATACATCATGTAAACAGAGGCAAGACTAGGTCACAATTAGAATCTTGTGTCGTGTCCAACTCTTTGCGACCCCATGGTCTGTATAGCCTACCAGGATCCTCTGTCCATGGGATTTTCCAGGCAATAGTCCTGGAGTGGATTGCCATTCCCTTCTCCAGGGGATCTTCCCAACCCAGGGCTCGAACCCAGGTCTCCCACTTTGTAGACAGACGCTTTACTGTCTGAGCCCCCAGGGAAGCCATGGATGAACAAAGGCTCCATAACACAGGATTCTAATTGTGACCTAGTCTGTCTTTGGCTAGCACTCAGATCTAAATTCAGGGATTAGCACTAAAACCTTCAGTCATTCAAGTGTTTGTTTAAGAAATAAGCTACTTGTAGGAAGTTACTAAAATTTTAATTAACTTTTTAATCACCTTTAATACCACTCATTTTATTTAAAAAAAACATTTTAAGCTTAGCAAATTTCTTAGTAATCTTTTTTATTATTTATTTTATTTTTTACTACTGTCTTTTATTAAAGTTTTAAGCTTAATGAATTTCTTCAGTAATCTTTTTTTTACCATTCATTTATTTACTATTATTTATTTATTTACTATTATCTCTTTATAAAGGATTGCTCTTCCAAAAAGTTGCAAAGAATGGAACACTCTCAAGCTCAATCTACAAGGATAACATCACCCTGATACCAAAAGGGACAAAGATATCACAACAAAAGAAAATTACAAGCCAATATCACCGATGAACATAGACACAAAAATCCTCAACAAAACACTAGCAAACCAAATCCAATAACACATTAAAAGAATCATACACCCTGATCAAGTGGGATTTATCCCAAGGATGCCAAAATTCTTCACTGTATACAAATCAACATGATATACCACAAACTGAAGAATATGATCATATCAACAGATGCAGAAAAAGATGCAATCAATCATATCAATAGATGAAGAAAATAGATGTCTAAAAGCTAGATATCTATTCAAAGTTCAACATCCATTTATGACAAAAATTCTCCATAAAGTGGGCTTAGAGGGAACCTGCCTCAACATAATAAAGGCCATATAGCACAAACCTACTGCTAATATTATACTCAACACTGAAAAGCTGAAAACATTTCCTTTAAAATCAGGAACAAGACAATGATGTCCAAGCTCACCACTTTTATTCAGCATAGTTTTGGAAGTCCTAGCCACAGCTATCAGAGAAGAAAAAGAAATAAAAGGAGTCTAAATTGGAAAAGAAGAACTAAAACTGTCACCGTTTGCAGGTGACATGATGCTATACATAGGAAATTCTAAAGATGATACCAGAAAACCACTAGAGCTCATCAAAGAAGTTGGTAAAGTTGCAGGATACAAAATTAATACACAGAAATCCCTTGCATTCCTATACACTAACAATGCAAAACAAAGAGAGATTAAGGAAACAATCCTACTGACAACTGCATCAGAAAGAATAAAATACCTAGGAATAAACCTATCTAATGAGGCAAAAGACCTGTATTCAGAAAACTATAAGATACTGATGAAGGAAATCCAAGATGACACAAAAAGATAAAGAGAAATACCATGTTCACGGATTGGAAGAATCAGTATTGTGCAAATGATTATACTATGCAAAGCAATCTACAGATTCAACACAATCCCTATCAAATTACCAAGGGCATTTTTCACAGAACTAGAACGAAAAAAATTTACACTTTGTATGGAAACACAAAAGACCTCAAGTAGCAAAAGCAATATTGAGAAAGAACAGAGCCAGACTGGCTCCCTGACTTCAGGCCATGCTACAAAGCTACAGTAACCAGAACAGTATGGTGCTAGAAGAACAGAAACAGAAATATAGATAAATGGAACACAAAAGTCCAGAGATAAGCCCACCCACCTAGGGCCACCTGATCTATCACAAAGGAGGCAAGAATATACAACTGAGGAAAGACAGTCTCTTCAATGAGTAGTGCTGGGAAAACTGAACAGTTACATGTGACAGAAAATAAATAAATAAATTAGAACACTTTCTAATACCACACACAAAAATGAACTCAAAATGAATTAAAGACCTAAAGGTAAGGCTGGGTACTATAAAACTCTGAGAGGAAAATATATGCAAAACATTCTTTGACATAAATCTCAGTAACGTCATGTTTTGACCAACTGCCTAGCATAAAGAAAATAGAAACAAATGAACAAGACCTAATTAAACTTAAAAGCTTTTGCACAGAAAAGGAAACCATAAACAAAACGAAAAGACAGGCCTCAGGCTGGGAGAAAATATAAAGGCTAGGACTTCCAAATGAAACAAGGGATTAATCTCTCAAATACACAAACAGCTCATGCAGCTCAACATAAATAAAAAATAAAAACCAAACAACCCAATCCAAAAATGCAGAGGCATTTCTTCAAAGAAGACATAACAGATGACCAACAAATACATGGGAGGGGGGTTCATGTTTGGGAACACATGTACACCTGTGGTGGATTCATGTCAATGTATGGTAAAACCAATACAGAATTGTAAAGTAAAATAAAAAATAAATTAAAAAAAAAAAAACTACACTGAGGTATCACCTCATACTGGTCAGAATGGCCATCATCAAAAAACCTACAAACAGTAAATGCTGGAAAGGGTTGTAGACAAAAGGGGACCCTCCTACACTGTTGGTAGGAAAGTAAAGTGGAGAACAGTACAGAGTTTCCTTAAAAAAACTAAAACAAGAGCTACCATATGACCCAGCAATCCCACTCCTGGGCATAAATCTGGAGAAAACGATGATTTGAAAGGATGCGTGGACTCCAGTGTTCTCTGCAGCTCTATTTACAACAGCCAAACATGGAAATACCCTAAATGTCTATCGGCTGAGGAATGGCTAAAGAAGATTGGACATACATACAATGGAATATTACTCAGCCATAAAACAAATGAAAGAATGTCATTTACAGAGACATGGATGGACCTAGAGGCTGTCATACAGAGGCAAGTAAGTCAAAAAGAGAAAAACAAGTATCATATAATAATGCATATATATGGAATCTAGAAAAATGGCACAGACGGAACATGTCTGCAAAGCAGAAAGAGATCCACAGATGCAGAGAACAAATGTATGGACCAGGGGAGTATAAAGGAGGGGAGGGGGGCAGGTAGGATGAATTGGGAGATTTGATTGACATAATATTTACTTTTTATATGCCTTTTCTCCTCTTCTAATTATGCCACCTCTGTCTATGGTGGAAAATGAAAGTTGAAGTCACTCAGTTGTGTCCGACTCTGTGCAACCCCATGGACTGTAGCCTGCCAGGCTCCTCTGTTCATGGAATTCTCCAGGTCAGAATACTGGAGTGGGTTGCCATCTCCTTCTGCAGGGGATCTTCCCAACCCAGAGATCAAACCCAGGTCTCACAGCATTTCAGGCAAATTTTTACCATCTGAGCCACCAGGGAAGCCCTCTGTCTATGGTATCTACTATTAATGAAATTTTGTGCACATCCTTTTTGCTCCAAAATCACTGCAGATGGTGACTGCAGCCATGAAATTAAAAGACGCTTACTCCTTGGAAGAAAGGTTATGACCAACCTAGATAGCATATTCAAAAGCAGAGATGTTTTTCCAGTGGTCATGTATGGATGTGAGAGTTGGACTGTGAAGAAAGCTGAGTGCCAAAGAATTGATGCTTTTCAATTGTGGTGTTGGAGAAGACTCTTGAGAGTCCCCCGGATTGCAAGGAGATCCAATCAATCCATTCTGAAGGAGATCAGCCCTGGGATTTCTTTGGAAGGAATGATGCTAAAGCTGAAACTCCAGTACTTTGGCCACCTCATGAGAAGAGTTGACTCACTGGAAAAGACTGATGCTGGGAAGGATTGGGGGCAGGAGGAGAAAGAGACGACAGAGGATGAGATGGCTGGATGGCATCACTGACTCGATGGACATGAGTCTGAGTGAACTCCGGGAGTTGGTGATGGACAGGGAGGCCTGGCGTGCTGCAATTCATGGGGTCGCAAAGAGTCGGACACGACTGAGCGACTGAACTGAACTGAACTTTCAGGTGTACTGATAAGCAAATTAATATGCACATCATTTGGAGGGGGTCTATATACTAACTATATATATTCTATGCATTAAACATGGTTTACATATAAATTGTAAATTTATCCAAACTACTTTGTCAAAATGATGCCAGTGCACTGGAGTTGCTAGAACCAAGGATACCCAAAATTTACAGTTTGAGTCCAAACTAGATTTTCCCTGCTTTATAGATGGGACCTCATCAATCTCATCCTCCAGCATTTATGTGGGTGTGTTTCCTAAAACTGTACAGAGATGATTCATCTTTGGTAATATGATATTACAAACAAATTACCTTTCTTCTGTTATCGTTCAGCTCAGCCATCTTCATATTTCTGGCTACTAGCTTTTCTAAAAGTCCTTTAGTAGCTTAATGAATTTCATAGTAATTTCCAGGACAATCTGGCAGACTCCCAGCCCTTGTAGTTATTGGGACTACCTGAGAGACTCAGGCCACTGGAATGTAAAACCAAGTGAAGAATGTCAGCAGTGCTCCAGGGATCACACAGAACTGTTGTAAGTTCTAAGTGTTTCTTTTCCCTGCTATGATGGCCTTGGAAGCCATGTGTTGATATGACTAAGTCATAAGATGGTGAAACTTCCATCAGCCTGAGGTGTGGAGGTTTGTCAGGTTAAGCCATTGGGTTGTTGTCGTTTAGTTGCTAAGTCACGTCCCTCTCTGTTGTGACCCCATGGCTGTAGCCTACCAAGGTCCTCTGTCCATGAGCTTTTCCAGGCAAGAATACTGGAGTGGGTCGCCATTCCCTCCTCCAAGGGATCTTCCCAACCCAGGGCAGATTCTTTACCATCTGAGCCACAAGGGAAGCCCAAGGTCCTGGTAGGCATCTTTATCTCCTCTGTCAATACACACATCACCACGCTAAGTACTTGGTCTTTTTAGGTCAGCTGATTTAGATATACAGATACACCTGTGCTATGCTATGCTTTTGAACTGTGGTGTTGGAGAAGACTCTTGAGAGTCCCTTGGACTGTAAGCAGATCCAACCAGCCCATCCTAAGGGAAATCAGTCCTGAATATTCATTGGAAAGACTTATGCTGAAGCTGAAGCTCCAATACTTTGGCCACCTGATGGGAAGAGCTGACTCATTTGAAAAGACCCTGATGCTGGGAAAGACTGAAGGCAGGAGGAGAAGGGGATGACACAGGATGAGATGGTTGGATGGCATCACCGACTCGATGGACATGAGTTTGAGTGAACTCCGGGAGGTGGTGATGGGCAGGGAGGCCTGGCGTGTTGCAGTCCATGGGGCTGCAAAGAGTCGGACACAACTGAGCGACTGAACTGAACTGAACTGAACTGATGCTATGTGAGCTGTGCTAAGTCGCTTCAGCTGTGTCTGACTCTTTGCAACCCTATGGACCATAGCCCTCCAGGCTCCTCTGTCCATGAGATTTCCCAGGCAAGAATACTGGAGTGGGTTGCCATGCCCTCTGCCAGGGGATCTTCCCCACCCAGGGATGGAACCCGTGTCTCTTATGTCTCCTGCATTGGCAGGTGGGTTCTTTACCACAGTCATCAAATCATCATCCACATTTTGGTGCCCAACCTTTCATACCTCTCTTGAAACATAAAGATATACTTATGTATAATTTCACATATATGCATCCCATAACCCTACATGTTGTTTTCATTTTGAATGGCATATCCTATCATTGTTATTTCAGGAAGATGGGATTCTAGGCTGTGCTTTTCAACTTTGTGAATTATTTGCACTTTTTTTAATGAGCAGATAATTATTTATATAACTTCACAATACAAGCGTAATGAAGCTTTCCAATAAAGTTGTTCTCAAATGGAGAACAAAGATTATAAAATCAGAATAAGGAGCAAGAACTCCCTGGTGGCTCAGACAGTAAAGAATCTGCCTGCAATGCAGGAGACCCGAGTTCGATCCCTGGGTTGGGAAGATCCCCTGGAGAAAGGAATAGCAACCCACTCCAGTATTCTTACCTGGAGAATTTCATGGACAGAGGAATTTGGCGGACTACAGTCCCTGGAGTCACAAAGAGTCAGCCTTGACTGCGCAAGTAACACCTTAACTTTGATAGGAAGCAAGAGACTCTCGCAACACACTGCAGATCACTCAGAGAGAGCACGCCACAGTTTAAGAAACTCTGCTACTTGGCTCAAATTGGAACTATCTCATTTACTTGGAGATTTTACTTTTTAGTTGTAGTCTGACCAGCACAGAAAAAAGTGAATTTTATAAGGTGATGCTAGTATAGGAAACACGGGAGAACAGCCAGGATGATACAGGAAATAATATCCATGGGAGAGGGACTAATCTCGTGGTCCAGCATTTAAGAAGCCGTGCTGTCACACAGGGAAGATGAGTTCAATTCCTGGTTGGGGAACTACGATCCTACATGCCAAGCCGCAACTAAGTCCACGTGCCACAACTAGAGAGTCCACGTGGCAACAAAGGATCTCGTGTGCTGTAACTAAGACCCATTCCGGTCAAATAAATACATATTAAAAAAAAAGAAAAAAGAAAAACACATGTAGGAGAGAATAGAGGAGGAAACCAGTGGAACTGTGTTGGAAAAGAAAAAAAAAATAAGGCTCAGAGGAAGACATAAGTGTGTTGTCCTCAAATATTTGAAAGGTTGCATTTGGAAAAGGGATTCACTTACTGTTTCTGTTTGAGTAGTTATAGAGGGTATGTCGGAACAAGGGATGAACTTTCCCAAGAGGGAAGAAAAGGCGGCAAACCACTTTTCAGGATTCTGCAGGGGAGATTCCTGCACCTGCTGGGTGAGGGATGGGCAGGTACAGATCTAAATTTCTCTCAATCCAGGATCCACAGCATCAGGTTTCTTGGAAAAGAGGAGACATCTTCATTTCCCTGCATTTCACACACAGGGACAGTTACATATTCAAGTAGCACGTGGCTTTTCCCAACGACAATGACAGAGGCTATAAAGCAAGCTTTTTCTAGGTAGTGAATCTGACTTCAGTGGACATCAATTCATAGTTTCCAAGATCCTAATAGAAAAGTTCAACGTGTAAAGATCTGCAAGAACAGTGATCTTCAAAGTTTACAATCTAGGAGTTTGTTGCATCTAAACACAAAGGCTATCCTGATGGCTCAGCAGTAAAGAATCTGCTTGCCAACGCAGGAGACTCAGGTTCAGTCCCTGCAAGGGTCAGCAAGACCTCCTGGTGAAGAAAGTGGAGGCCCACTCCAGTATTCTCGCTGGGAAAATTCCATGGACGGGGGAGCCTGGCGGGCTATAGCCCATCGGGTTGCAAAGAGCCAGACACGACTGAAGTGACTGAGTACGCACACATGCACGCACCAAACAAAAATCTCTCCATCAGAAAATGCTCACAGTAGTCAGTGCTTGGTTCAACAAGACCTTGCTTCCTAAGTGGCTCAGCAGTAAGGAACCCACCTGCCAATGCAGGAGACACGGGTCAGATCCTTGGGTCAGGAAGATGTCCTGGAATAGGACATGACAAACCACTCCAGTATTCTTGTCTGGAAAATCCCACAGGCAGAGGAGCTAGGTGGGCTGCAGTCCATGGGGCTGCAAGAGTCAGACATAACTGAGCTACTAAGCACACACACACACAAAACAGGACCTAGAAAGTCACATGTGGGCAGCCACTGAGCTACAGTCATGTGCACAGAACAATGACTGAGCCTGAGATATGAATATGAATATTAATAAATATTTATTATATTAACAAACCATCATAAACCAGAACTTTCTTTAACTGCGCAGGAGAGAGGTTTTCAGCTTTTACTTTCCTTCAACAGAGGTAAATGAAGAGTTCTATCTGAACAGGATAGGTCTGAAAGTCTGAAGCATCTGCCCTAACACATCTGGTGCCCAGTGGTGTGGACTCCCCAGGGGAAGGGATGTCAAGGTGTCATTAGTCAAAGTGACTCCCCCACTGCCACCACCCCGAAGCCAGTTGGGATAATCAGAAACAGTTCACAGATAAAATAAGCCATAAGATTCTCCATCTTCTCTGGGTACCCTCCCCCGCCCGGTGACATCACTCGACATGTGGCCATACGGTTTTTCCAGGACGTCCCCCCTCCCAAGGCTGGAATCTGGCGGCCGGCTAAAATTACTACTTAAAGCAAGGATTGACCCCTCCTTGACACTTTTGAAGAAGGATCCGTGTGAAAAGCTACCCTCGCTCCTGGGACGGGCCGGAGGGAAAGCCTCTGCTTTCATTCGGTAAAAGATTAAAAAAAAATGTAAATGAATAAAGAGATGCCATTTTTAATTGTTCTAGAAGTCTGGCATGGCTATATTAAGACAATTGCTATTTTATATGTAGAACGGGGGCAAACAAATCTCCAGGGATTACAAACCATGTTCTTGTGGTTTGCTTTTAAAAGCTGCAAATTTGAATTCAATTAAAAAAAAATCATGGCACAGGGACAAAATGCGAACGAACAAAGCTGGGGAAAATGTCCGTCCCCAGTCTTCAGAGCGAAGGCCGCTGTGAGTCTGCATGTTTCCAATTACACATGGTCAGACAGAACCAACGTGCGGGGTGTTAAGCAGAACCTGATCCAGAGAAAGATTCCCAGAGTCACTCTTTCATTTGAAACAACCACATAGACACTTCGGTTCATTAAAGAGAAAAACACGTAAAAAAAAAAAGAAAAGAAAAATATTATCATATGATTTGTCTCTTTCTCCTCTCAATACAAAGACAGCCTAGGCACATCAGTATAAGAACTAATATTTTGTATTTTCTTGGGTGTTTTTAAAACAATAGTAAGGAGCAAAGAGAAGCATGAGAAAGCTCAAGCATTGCCCAGGCAAGCTAACAAATTGCAGGGGGGGAGGGGTCCTTCCATTAATCACAGACACAGGCAGACGATAACTGTACACAGCAAAGTTTTGACAAGATGGAACTGTTAATGGGTGAGTCAAAGGTGTTTATTTCTAGCTTCTTTTGAGCTGTGGGGGAAAAAACAAACAAACAAACATTGACTTTTTTTTTTCACAACAGTGATCCAGTAGCTGGAGATGATGAGGAGAGTATGTATGAGGGAAACAGGTCTGTGGGCTTCCGTTCCAACTGATGCAACAAAGTTCCTGAAGTCACTTCTAAAGGTTATTTCACAGAACTGAAAGCAGCCTCCACACCTGTGTTCTCCCTTCATCTGGAGCGATTCTAGTTCAGCAAAGGTGACTCTTTGTAGAGGAGTTTCATGGAAAAGGCTATGAGGATTAAGAGGAGCTTCAGGGATTGAAGTGAGGAAAACAGCTGAAAGCAAAGATTTCTGAAGTTAGTTCTGACGTTAGGGTGTGTTCAAGATGAGAACAGACCATTTGTCACCTCAGATTATCGTGACAAAAAGGAAGCTTCAATGGCATCGTCTTCAATACACACTCTCGGCTACACCCCACCAACACCTCGAACCCAGGATTCCAGGTGATGCCAGCAGTAAAGAACCCACCTGCCAGTGCAGGAGAGAAAAGAGACACGGGTGCGATCTCTACGTCGGGAGACCCCCTGGAGGAGGGCACGGCCTGGAGAATCCCATGGACAGAGGAGCCTGGCGGGCTGTAGTTCACAGGGTCACAAAGAGTCAGACACAACTAAAGCAACTTAGCACATGTATATAGAAGGCATGATCACCTGGACATTCTCAATGGTGCTTTTGTGTTAGGGATTCCCAGGTGGCACAATGGTAAAACATCTGCCTACCAATGCCGGAGATGCAAGAGACTCCTGTTCAATCTCTGGGTCAGGAGAGAGAAATGGCAAACCACTCCAGTATTCTTGACTGGAAAATTCCATGGACAGGTCGAAAAAGAGTCGGACACGACTTAGTGACTAAACAACGACAGACGCCAAAGGAATGTAAAGAGATCAAATAAGAGAATTACATCTTCTGACCCAACAACTTCCAGTGCTGTAGCAGTCATCAGCTGACTTCAGAGACTTCTGGTAAAAAACTAACTGCTTAGTAAGCTACAGAGCTACCCCAGGGCGCTATTTCTTTTTTGAATGTGTTTCCCGAATCTGAAAGTCAACAAAACGCTTTTGGGATGAAAATGTAATAGAGCACTTTGAGATTTCAGATTTCTAAATTAAAGGATATATAAAAAGAACTTTTTTTTTTTTCAGACAAGGATTATTAGAACCCAGGAATAATACCCAGGCAAGGTTATCAGAACACCTTTTTTCGAAAAGTGCTCTACTAATCTTTTCTAAATTTCCAAACATGGAAATTTGACAAATGACCGAATGTGAACTCGGGCTGCACGTGGTCCGGGCAATGAAACAGGACCTGCAAAGCACAAGGCCATGTTCTTACAACAGAATTCTCCATCGCTGCTGCTGTCAGTATACTGCCCATGCCCCCACGTAAATGCAAAGACGTCAATCCGCTTAAAAACGCGTCTCTTCTTACTTGAGCGTGTTTGTGTCAAACTCAAAGAAGCCTCATATAAATGATCAAAGACTTTTCAGTGGTTCCTCCAAATATGCAGACGGGCAAGGGCTGCCCCCCTTCAATAATTTTCAATGAATCCTCTGAAATGAAGGTTTTGAAGATGCTTGCCAATGGAACGTCCTGCCTCACAGCTATAATATTTTTTAAAAGGCATTCAGTTTAAATTAATATATTTGGCCAGACAACTATATTAAAATTCTTGTTATTTTTTCTGTTATAATGGTAGCCTGTGGTATGACTAGTCTTCTTCAAAAATCTGTAGAGTTATTGCTTCGCTCTTGCCCGGGGTACATCATGTGGTTTTCATCTGTGCGTGCTACATGGCAATACCTCATTAAAACAAACACTTCAGCCAAACGAAAGTCTTCATATCGCGCCACAGAGAGCGCACGTAAATGCACTCGGAAAGTTTCAGAGCCTCGTAACTCATAGCCAACTGCTCTTACACCAGCCGCTCCACTGATATTTCACTCTGCCGGATGATGTCACGGGATTCATGCTCTTAAAACCGCCTGCCTTAGGCAAGTATATATTTTTTTCTCATATAGTAAGCAAGGGGAGGTTAAGGAGTAAACAGAGCTATTTTTTTCCCTACACAATAAACACTCCCTCTCCCCTGGCCACACACACACACACGGGAGCGCACACAAGAACACATCCAAACATTTCACTTCTACCCGCAGTGCAACAAAAAGTTGTAGTACATTCTGTGCAAATAAAACCTTTGTAACTTGCCTCTCTCCTGCTGGACAGCTCCTTCACCCACGCATTTCCCAAGACAGACAACACCAGAGGATCCACTCTGATCTCCATCCTCCAAGTTCAATCCTGGAATGACTTACCTACTAATCAGAAGCGTTGATGTGCGTGCTAAGTTGCTTCAGCCGTGCCTGACTCTGTGCAGCCCCATGGACTGCAGCCCGCCAGGCTCTTCTCTGTCCATGGGATTCTCCAGGCAAGAATACTGGAGTGGGTTGCCATGCCATCCTTCGGCGGATCTTCCCGACCCAGGGATCGAACCTGTGTCTCTTGTGCCTACCTGCACTGGTAACGGGTTCTTTACCGCTAGCGCCACGTGGGAAGCCTGTAAGCTTTGGAGGGACCTGAAAATCACTGTTGACAGAAGACTAAGTTGAGATTTTTCAAAAACAACCTCTACTATTCTTAAAGGTTGGAGAGAAGAGGTTATTTTGAATGTTTCATCTAAGTTGCCACTGCCAAAACAACACTTGACTCAAGCAGTTCCCAGAAGTCACACGTAGGAAGCCTACAACTTCAAAACATCATCTTCTTTGAAGAATAATTTCTTCAAAGGCACTGACTGATGGAAGGCAAGCAGGTGGCATTCAATAGCTTCATTTATTAATCTTAAAAAAAGAGTTTTGCACCTCACACCCATAAGGATGGCTACTATGAAAACAAAAACAAAAGTGAAAAATAGCAAGCACTGGCAAGGATGTGGAGGAATTGGAACCCTCGGGGCACTGTACATGGGAGTGTAAAATGGTACAGCTGCCATGGAAAACAGTATGGCAGGTCCTCCAAAAGTTAAAAATAGAATTACCCTATGATACAGCAATCCACTTCAGGATACATACCCAAAAGAACAGAAGCGAGATCTTCAAGAGATATTTGTACGTGAATGTTCACTGCATCCTCATTCACAACAGCTAAAAGCTAGAAGGAACATCAACAGATGAATAAACAAATGTGGCTTATCCATATAGTGGAATATTACTCAGCCTTAAAAAAGAAGCAAATTCTGACACCTATTGCAACATGGATGGATTCTGAAGACATTATGCTCAGTGAAATGAATCGGGCACAAAAAGGCAGATACTGTTAATATGAGCTAGTCTATTGGGCTAGAATAATCAAATTCATGGGAGCAGAATGCAGAATTGGCAGTTGCCAGGGGCTCAAGAGAGTAGCAAATGGGAAGTTGCTGTTAATGGGCACAGAGTTTCAGTTTTATCAGATGACAAGTTCTAAAGATCAGCTGCACAAAAAAGACCCTGATGCTGGGAAAGATTGAAGGCGGGAGAAGAAGGGGACGGCAGAGGATGAGATGGTTGGATGGCATCACCGACTCAATGGACATGAGTTTGGGTAAACTCCAGGAGTTGGTGATGGACAGGGAGGCCTGGTGTGCTGTGGTCCATGGGGTCACAAAGAGTCAGACATGACTGAGCGACTGAACTGAACTGAATACCCATATGAATATTCTTTATATTGCTAAACTGTACAATTAAAAATGCTTAAGATGGTAAATCTTGCTATGCATATTTTACTAAAATTGAAAGTAAAAAAGATTCTTCAGCACCTCCTGTGGACAAAAACCATTTGATTTCTAACACTGATAACCATTTCATGATTTTCAGGGCACCTCTCCCCAGACACTCATTCCTTCCTGCGCCTATCTGGTATTAGATAACTCACAATATGTACACCTATCAGCTATTCAACCTGAGAGACCCAAAGATGAATCAGGAGTGTGGCCTACATTTCAAGATACTACAGGGACATAAATACAAGTTAGAATGAGTTCAGTACTGAACGCTGCTGTGTTTCCTAGATTTTTTTTCAATCTGGTAACAATTTCATATATTCTGCCATGCTGGCCCCATAAGTTCACTACTGTTTACAAATTAATGTACTCGATTTTGACACAACTTCCCTTTTCATTGGAAGGATACAGATAAAATGCTAAAGGATTCCAGGGGTAGAAGGAACTTCCTGTTAAATCCATGTTTTCAACCATTAGGAAACACACACACAATTGTTTTGGGTTCTTTTAATCAATGGGCTTCCCTGGTGGCTCAGTGGTAAAGAATCTGCCTGCCAATCAGGAGACACAGGTTCCATCCCTGGCTCAGTAAGATCCCCTGGAGTGGGAACTGGCACCCCACTCCAGTATTCTTGGTTAGAAAATCCCATGGACGGAGGAGCCTGGTAGGCTGCAGTCCATGGAGTCGCTAAGGGTCAGACATGACTGAACGACTTCACTTTCACTTTTCTCTTTCCTGCACTGGAGAGGGAGATGGCAACCCACTCCAGTGTTCTTGCCTGGAGAATCCCAGGGACGGGGGAGCCTGGTGGGCTGCCGTCTATGGGATCGCACAGAGTCGGACACGACTGAAGCGACTTAGCAGCAGCAGCAGCATGCCTGATCACAAGCTTACAGGGACCAAGAGCCATCAGGGGAGCAGCCATCAGTTCCTCTGCCCCCTAGGAATGGAGCTTACGTGAGGACCTCCATCAGACCAGGGTTAAAGTTAAATATCTTGTTGGTAACTTAGCCTGGAAATTGAACTCTCCAGGTAGACACTGAGGTCATCTCCCACCGAAACCAACCTATACACAGGGCTCTGGGAGCCCCCAGAGCTGTAGTAACGCCTCTATCCAGGGCACAAGCTGGAAAGCTGGCCGGGCAATGCCAAGGGTGAGCCACAGGGAGAAGTAGCCCACACCAAATAACTGTGGTTTCTAGGACTGAAGCGGAAGCTGAAGCTTCAGTCCTTCGGCTACCTGAGGCCGAAGAACCGACTCACTGGAAAAGACCCTGATGCTGGGAAAGACTGAAGGTAAAAGGAGAAGGGGGTGGCAGAGGATGAGATGGTTAGATGGCATCACCGACTCAATGGACACGAGTCTGAGCAAACTCTGGGAGATGGTGAAGGACAGGGAAGCTTGGCGTGCTGTAGTCCATGGGGTCGCAAAGAGTTGGACATCATTTAGTGACTGAACAACAGAGCAGGCATTCACTCCCAGGTCTAAAACTCTCTTTCTTCTTTTTAATCTACCGTGAGACCTCCTCGCCGTCCTTCCGTACCCGATCGAGCCTTTCCTCCTAAGTGAAGCCTCTCCTGAAACGTTGCCCCTTTTCGGTGTCCCCAGCACTCTGTGCTTTTGTTTTGTGCTGTGCTCACTCACGTCCCACTCCTAGTGACCCCACGGATTGCAGCCTGCCAGGCTCCTTGATCCAAGGGATCCTCCAGGCAAGTGCTTTGTACGTCCTCTGTCAAAGCTTCTGTTTGTACAGCTGTGGCCACTACTACATTTGCAGGCAACAGACCACACATTTGAATGTCCAGAGCCCAACACAGAGCCTGAGACTCTACGCGTGTGGATAAAAGGATGCTTGAACACACAAAGGAAGAGCATCAGTACTCACAGTTCAACACACTAGCTGAAAGCTGTTCAATTAGCCATGATCCATCTGTACTTAGAAATGCCAATCTCAGCTGCCTGAAAGTATTTCAACCCCCAAATTTCTTTTTGCAAGGGAAGTCTTAGCTTAACCAACCCCCCCACACCCCCGCCTTAAGAAAAGTTCTTTCTTGATACATTTAACAGACGCACTTTTTTTTTGGAGCCAATCAAATCTCAAGAGTTAGCGCTATGGAAGAGAAACAGAATTAAATGTGTCCTTGAGTGTTCCTGGGCCCAGTAAGTCCTCCTTCCTTCACAGCTCTTGGACCACAGAGACAGAAATACATCCAACACGAGGCAGGGATCTAATGAGAACTGGGCTCCCGTCCAGGCACTAACCACATTACTACCCACCTGTACTACCCCCAACTGGCTGGGGGCAATTCCAGATTCCTGGAACCGGTGTCTGGCCAGTGCTTGTCCTAGGGCTAAGCAGCTAAGTTGGTGAGGTATTCTGCCGGTTTCCACGGTTTCAGCGGAGTGGGGCCATTTCACAATGTACCAAGGCCCTTTGCTTTCAGCCGCATGGTCAAGCGTGAGTGGTACTGACCAGGAGTCAGGGACAGGAAGTGCCCCAGTTTCCTGGGTGTAACCTGCAAGTCCAAGGAACTCTCCATGTGGTTCTTGTTCAAGGACCACTGTGGACTCTCCTCTGACCACCAGGACAGCTCCTCTACTGCTCCGAGATTCACTCTCTAAATGGGTGTCTTTCGCAGTGGCATAACTCCTTTCCCCCAGGAACAGAGACTTCCTGGAGTCTATCCAGGACTGCTAGGAAGCCAGAACAGCAGTTCAGTCTTCCTAGGAAGGAGTAAACGGGCTTCCTTAAGACATCAGATTCCCAGGTTTCTCACTTACATATAAAAAGAATAGTGCTTTTTTCACCTCCCTCACAAAAACGTGAGGTTAGAAGCTGCCCTATCCATAAAGGCATTTGAATGATAATGATGCTGAAGCTCTAACGTGCAGAGTGATGGTCATCTTCACCTGCCGAGCATCTCTGGAGCCCAACAAAAATAGCAACTTCTAAATCTGTGCCCCCTACAGCGGCCACGAGGCATGGCTTTGCAGCACTTGAAGGTAGATAGTCCAGACTAAGACGCACTGTAAGTATAAAGTGAAGTTGCTCAGGCGTGTCCGACTCTTTGCGACCCCATGGACTGCAGCCCGCCAGGCTCCTCTGTCCATGGGATTCTCCGGGCAAGAGTACTGGACCGGGTCGCCATTTCCTCCTCCAGGGAATCTTCCCGACCCAGGGACTGAATCCAAGTCTTCTACATTCGCAGGCAAATTCTTTACCACTGAGCCACCTGCAAACTCCCTCAAGGCAGATATTGACACAGTATTGAAGGAAAGTATTTAAAGAGAATATGTGATTAAAATTCACTTCACCTGTTTCTTTTTACTTCTCCTTTTATTATGTATTATTATTTTGGCTACTGGCAAATGGAAAATTACATACAAGGCTCACATTCTTATTTCTGCTGGAAAGCACTGCTCTAGACTGATAAATACCTTCTCTGGTGGCTCAGACGGTAAAGCATCTGCCTCCAATGCGGGAGACCCAGGTTCAGTCCCTGGGTTGGGAAGATCCTCTGGAGAAGGAAATGGCAACCCACCCCAGAATTCTTGCCTGGAAAGTCCTATGGATGGAGGAGCCTGGTAGGCTACAGTCCATGGGGTCACAAAGAGTCGGACACGACTGAGCGACTTCACTTTCACTTTTTCAGACTGATAAATATACCTTTTGAGTTATTTTTAAACATGAGAGCACAGAAGTCAATGAATAAAACCAAGGGGTTAAAAATCAGAGACATTTAGCAATCACGACTATATTTTTTGAAGCAGTAATTTTAGAGCTTACTCCTGACCACTAACTGCCTGACTTCCCCCCTCCCCAGCTTCCTTTTTGCTAATGAGTCCCACTCATGTGCACACTGACTCAAGCAAGAACAATCCTAGGACCTGCCCTGCGTGCAGTAAGCATGCTCGCCCAGGAACTCAGGCACAGCTCCAATCCCAGTGGGTATCACAGGCAGCAGCACTTGACCAGTTCTTCTTTGACTCCAGGTCTGATGTGCAAAACCAGTGCCCGATTCACCTGATTTTTTAGCATCATTCAGAACTGTTCTTGTTTTCTTGGACTTCCCTGGTAATCCAGGGGTTAAGAGTCCACCTGCCAGTGAGGGGGACACGGGTTCAATCCCTGGTCCAGGAAGATCCCATGTGCCGTGGGGCAACTTAGGCCCAGGCGTCACAACTCCTGAGCCCACAGGCAACAACCAGTGACACCCCTGTGCCTTCAAGTCCACGCTCCGCAATAAGAAAAGCAGTGAGAAGCCCTCATGCCTCAACTACAGAGTAGCCCCTGCTCACAGCAACTAAGGAGAAAGCCTGAGCACAGCCAAAAATAAACAAAAAAATAAATGTATGGTTTACCTTAGAAAAAAATTCTTTGTTTTCTCTTGTCATTTTTTAAATTGAAGCGATATTCATATACCATGAAATTAACCATTTTAAATAACTCCGAGGCATCAAACATGTTCACAACATGTGGCGCCAGCAATTCCATCTGGTTCCAAAGCATCTCCATCACCCCCAAAGGACACCTGCTCCCCGTTTCCTCCCTCCAGCTCTACTGTTTTGAGCACAAACTGATTTGCCCTTAAGCAACTGAATCTGCCCTTAAGCACAGGGAGCTAACAATTTTACTTAGATAATCAATAAACCGCAAGCCCATGGTGAGTGAATCATCTCTCAACATCCTGACCTGGTGTAAGTCGCCTAGAACACAATGGAAGACTCGGCCAAGAACAAGTATCTCCATCCCCTCAACTTCAGGGGAATGAAACCCCCTCCACGGAGCAAGGTCCAGCCAGGGGTCAGGTCCCTGGGACCCCATGACTCATCGACATACAGGCAAGCCTCAGACTTTGCCTTGGGGAGCTTCTCAACATACCCTGTCCTCTCCACCTAATCCTTCAAGGAATCAGGCTCTCCTGGGCATTGAAATGTCTCAGTCGGCCCCCATTAAAATATCTGCCACGTGCCAGCTGACGAGCCAACCTCCAAGACCTAAGGGAGAAGACTCCTGGTGACGACAGGGGTGGAGAACACACTGGGAAGGACGATGGAGACCATGTCTGGACCCGTCTCCCGCTCCAGAATTCACAAAGGAAGGGCTGGCAGCCACGACCCCCGGGCTGGAGGCCCTTTCTTTAGCAGTCTCTTCAGCACTGCAGTGCTTCTAAGAGGCCTGGGGCCAGGATGGAGCATGTGTACCCTCCAAGGTCCGCTGAGCTGGACCACAACTGCAAGTGCTGAGCACACCACCGTGTATCTATCCTGCCTTTCCGAACGAGGGTTTTAAAAACGCTGTCGAACCCATCTGGATGAAAGATGTCATCCAATTAGAAATTCTTATTCCTCTTTTTATTGCCTTGTAAGCATTCTGATGCTAGCTTTTACGTGTCCAGATGTTTCTGTTTAGGGCTCTTCATTCAAATGAAATATGAAGAAAAGTCCAGATTACCTAGCCACAAAGACCCGAGTAAAAATCCCCTCAATCATCCTGGTAATCCAAATAAATTCAGAGCATGAAGGTGGGTTGCTCTGGATAGCTCCAGCTTAAAAAAAAAAAAAAAAAAAAAAGCTTGGTCTCCCATTTCACTTCGCATTATTGTAACACACTTAATTACACTTTATTTATAATAATGGGAAGGACTTATTTTACACCATAGATTGTTTGCTGTAGCAGTACACAAGCCTTACACAGCTGATCTATCACTAACATTACTGAAAAATGCAACCATGGTATGCATTTTTAAGGCAATATTCAAGCTTTAACAGAATCAAACTAGCTGAAACTTATTTTGTGAATGACTGAGATAAAACAGGAGAAATATCAATAACCTCAGATATGCAGATGACACCACCCTTATGGCAGAAAGTGAAGAGGAACTAAAAAGCCTCTTGATGAAAGTGAAAGAGGAGAGTGAAAAAGTTGGCCTAAAGCTCAACATTCAGAAAACTAAGATCATGGCATCTGGTCCCATCACTTCATGGGAAATAGATGGGGAAACAGTGGAAACAGTGGCAGACTTTATTTTTTGGGGCTCCAAAATCACTGCAGATGGTGACTGCAGCCATGAAATTAAAAGACGCTTACTCCTTGGAAGAAAAGTTATGACCAACTTAGACAGTATATTCAAAAGCAGAGACATCATTTTGCCGACTAAGGTCCGTCTAGTCAAGGCTATGGTTTTTCCTGTAGTCATGTATGGATGTGAGAGTTGGACTGTGAAGAAGGCTGAGTGCCGAAGAATGGATCCTTTT
Organism: Oryx dammah; assembly: GCF_014754425.2. Taxonomy (NCBI): domain Eukaryota; kingdom Metazoa; phylum Chordata; class Mammalia; order Artiodactyla; family Bovidae; genus Oryx; species Oryx dammah. The sequence goes on along the minus strand of NW_024070186.1, from coordinate 6,522,740 downwards.
GAACTGTGGTGTTGGAGAAGACTCTTGAGAGTCCCTTGGAATGCAAGGAGATCCAACCAGTCCATTCTGAAGGAGATCAACCCTAGGATTTCTTTGGAAGGAATGATGCTAAAGCTGAAGCTCCAGTACTTTGGCCACCTCATGCAAAGAGTTGACTCATTGGAAAAGATTCTGATGTTGGGAGGGATTGGGGGCAGGAGGAGAAGGGGACGACAGAGGATGAGATGGCTGGATGGTATCACTGACTCGATGGACGTGAGTCTGAGTGAACTCCAGGAGTTGGTGATGGACAGGGAGGCCTGGCGTGCTGCGATTCATGGGATCGCAAAGAACCGGACACAACTGAGCGACTGAACTGAACTGAACTGAGATGAAAATGCCATCAATTTTACTACAAAAAAGTTTTATTTCAAACAGACTTAAAATCTATATTGAATAAAACATACAAAATCTGCAATGTACTAACCAGAGTGACTCAAGTAGAAATCTTATCATCGTTCTCAAAAATAGATAATCTGAAAATATCAACAGCCTCAAAGGAAAAATACCATATACTGTGAGTTCTACCACCTCATTTATAAATCCATCACGATGCCCTGTGAGTTTCCCAATTAAATTACTCAAATTACTGACTTTTCTTTGTATATATTTTGGTTTGTTTATGAATTCTACTGATTGGTTTGCTATGATTCCTGAAGGCTAAAAGATGTTTACAGGACAAATGACATCATCACCATGACAAGCTTAACCGTGTTTATACCAATTGGTTTAGAGGGTCTTCAAAACATGGCTTTAAAATCGCAGTTGTTATGCAGCTTAATGTGTTCCTGATGTTTCTGGAATAATAGATTTCTAAAAATCAAGAGAGAGTCTTGTCAAAAGAAAATCAATTAGTCTACCTCATAAAGAACTAATTCCTATTCATCACAGATAATGTGACATTTAAACTGTGAATACAGAGGGGTCTATTACAGAAAAATAAGTAAATAAACATTAAGTAGGCATTGCATGCAAGTCATTACTTTATAAGAAATAACTAGGATATTTTATAGAAAGGGAAAAATATTCATAGAAGTATAAGAAATGTCCTATTACTGCATGCAAATTTACTGTTACCAGTTTAAAACTAAGCTTTTTAAATTTGTTTTGCAGCTACCTAGGATTCTTCAGATGAAAGCCCTCAAGTAGAACACAGCAAGCCTGTGGTCACAGACTTTCTATCTGAACTTCCAGTGATGGAAAGGTTTATCTTTCAGAATTTAGTCCCACGGGTGTATGATCAAATTAGACAGAATTGATCTTTCTATGGAGCTGAAATCACCCTTTCTGTAGTTTTCACCACGAAAGCAGGTTCTGCTCATTCTAGCTCTATACAGAATAAGTATAATTGGTCTTAGGCATCATAATATCTAAAGCATTCCTATTCCCCAAGGCCTTCTATAATCTCCAGACCAAACATCTCTCAATCCCTCACCATCCTTCAGATGATTTGATTTCAGATCTTCATCCTCCTGGTCAGATTCCTGCCATTACATTCTATTTACCAACATCTCTATTAATATATCAACTACATATGAATAGATTTTAAAAAGAGAGATTACACCAAAGTATGAGTGGAGATTATTTCTATACAAAATTATGGGCTATTTTTATTTTCTTCTTTATGCTTTTCTGTATTTTCTCAACCTTCTACCAAGGGCACATGCGATTTCTGCAACCAACAAATTCAATACTCATTCATTCAGTGATCATTACTGGGCACCCATCATGCGCCAGGAACTGTCCCTTGAAGTGAGGATACTGTCAGAAACAGGTTAAATGAAAACCTCTGCCATTGTGAACTTACTTCTCACTGAAGGAGACATGCAGTTCAAAAAAAAAAAAAGAGTAAAATTACCTGCATGTTCGAAGGTGACATAAAATTGAGGACGGTAGGGGTGAAGTGAGAGGATGGGCACGGAAGACCCTTCTTCCCTGAAGGACGCTGATAAAGACCTAAAGGAAGTGAAGGCTTCCCTGGTGGCTCAGATGGTAACGAATCTGCCCGCAGTGCAGGAAACCCAGGTTCAATCCCTGGGCTGGGAAGGTCCCCTGGAGAAGGGAATGGTAACATGGGTTGCACTCCAAGGAGTCACAAAGAGTTGGACACGACTTCATGGCAAATAGATCAGGAAACAGTGGAGACAGTAGCTGACTTTCTTTGGGGGGGGCTCCAAAGTCACTGCAGATGGTGACTGTAGCCATGAAATTAAAAGACACTTACTCCTTGGAAGGAAAGTTATGACCAATCTAGACAGCATATTAAAAAGCAGAGACATTACTTTGCCAACAAAGGTCCATCTAGTCAAGGCTATGGTTTTTCCAGTAGTCATGTATGGATATGAGAGTTTGACTATAAAGAAAGCTGAGCGCAGAAGAATTGATGCTTTTGAACTGTGGTGCTGGAGAAGACTCATGAGAGTCCCTTGGACTGCAAGGAGATCCAACCAGTCCATCCTAAAGGAAATCAGTCCTGGGTGTTCATTGGAAGGACTGATGTTGAAGCTGAAACTCCTGTACTTTGGCCACCTGATGTGAAGAGCTGACTCACTGGAAAAGACCCTGATGTTGGGAAAGATTGAGGGCAGAAGGAGAAGGGGACACAACAGAGGATGAGATGGTTAGATGGCATCACTGACTCAATGGACATGAGTTTGAGTGGACTCCGGGAGCTGGTGATGGACAGGAAGGCCTGGGGTCACAAAGAGTCGGACAGTCGGACATGACTGAACGACTGGACTGAACTGAACTGAGTGACTAACGCTAAAGGAAGTGAGGGGACAAGCCACTCCATGGGGGCAGAACCTTGCAGACTGAAGGAGCCGCATCTGCAAAGGCCCTGGGGTAGGCGCATGCCTGGGAGGCTCAAGAAACACCTGGGAAGCCTGTGTGGCTGGAGTGGAGGGAACCAAAGGTCAGGCCCTAGTAGACGAGGTCAGAGCGTGCAGCGGCTCATGGACCTGCGTGAAGACGGGGGCCTTTACCCCCAGGCAGACGCCAGGTCTGCAGCCATGGAGTGACCTGGTCCATGGTGTGTTTCAACAGGTCACTTTAGCTGCCTGGAGGACAGACCCAGGGGAGGTCAGGGCAGCAGAGGAGACTGACCGGGAAGGAGGCAAGTCATGGTCCAGGCACAGGATGACCCAAACCCCAAGGACAGCAACAGAGAAGCAGTCCTGTCCTGGCTTCCCAGGGTTCCGACGGCAGGATTCGTGGCGCAGACACAGTTAAAAAGGAGTGCTGGAAGTAAAGCCCACACTCCAAACGCGGTCTCACTGTGGCAGGAGAGAGGGGCAAGTTCACGTTTCCTTTCCCAGAGTATCCGATTCTCACAGACACTGAAACCCTACAGGCGAGCCAGCCAGAGTGATGAGAATGATTACACGAGGCACACAGCCCACGTGGGGTCTGCCCTGACGAGGGCACGAGCATCTGTAAGCAAAGTCCTCCTAGGAACCACAGTCTCCGCTCTTTGCGCCCTTCCTCCGCCCTCCCTCTTTCTGAAACGCCCCTCGATAAGTTTCCCCTCCTGGGTCTGGTCTCTGCTTTCCCAGATCCCTTATCAGCTTCCGGCTTCACTTAATTTCCTCGAGGTCAGCTCATGATTATCCTCCTGGTCCCTGGAAACCTCTCATCTCCTTACTAACCAAGAGGCTGGGTGCCCCTGCTTCCTTCTTCACCCCGATTCCAGACACTAAGCATTGCTGGAGAAACCATGCAACTCTACTGGACGGGTCGACCACAAATTCTGTAACTTTTTAAAGTTCATTTGGAATTTACTACTGCTCCTTAACATTTTTTTTTTTTCATTTCTAATTCCCCTCCTACGTCATACCCCACACAGCTATTGGAAGCCTTCTGTTTGTCTGCATTGTTCTTAGCTGCTCAGCCATGTCCATCTCTTTGCAACCCTGTGGACTGTAGCCGGCCAGGCTCCTCTGTCCCTGGGATTCTCCAGGCAGCAGTACTGAAGTGGGCTGCCGTTCTCTTCTCCAGGGGGTCCTCCCAACCCAGGGATCGAATCTGCATGTCCTGTGTCTCCTGCACTGCAGGTGGATATTTTACCCACTGAGCCAGCAGGGAAGCCCTCTATTTTTCTGTCTCTTAACCCAAACCTAGGGGCTTCCCTGCTAGCTCAGCTGGTGAAGAATCCGCCTGCAATGCAGGAGACCCTGGTTCGATTCCTGGGTCAGGAGGATCCCCTGGAGAAGGGATAAGGTACCCGCCCCAGTATTCTTGGGCTTCCCTGGTGGTTCAGCTGGTAAAGAATCTTCCCGCAATGCAGGAGACCTGGGTTTCATTCCTGATTTGGGAAGATCCCCTGGAAAAGGGAAAGGCTACCCACTCCAGCATCCTGGCCTGGAGAATTCCATGGACTGAATAGTCCATGGCGTCGCAAAGAGTCAGACACAACTGACAGACTTTCACTTCGCTAACCCTACCCTGCCCTCAGCTCACTCAGAGATGAGATCTTGCTTTTTTACTTTGTTGAGATGAATGAAGCCGCATAAAGTAAGTGCTTATAGTAAGAGCCTCTCACTCTCAAGGCTTCTCAGGAGCTTCACCCATCTTCTCCCTCTTTTTTCCTGACTCAGAGAAAAATAATCTCCCTTGTGCCTTTCCCAATTCAACGCCTCCTTCTGTGCCCTTGAAACAGACCTGCCAAGGTTTGTTAGATTGCAGTCTTATCGACCGTCTATTCCTTTTTGTATCTTCTATTCTTCTTTCTGCAATGGGTATTTTCTCTGTGCAACAGAAATTTCTTCTATCCTAAAACAAATAATCCAAAACATCTCTTGATTCCACTTGAGCCAACATTCAATATCTCACTTTCCCTTGTTTCAACAAAAGCTAATTAAGCCAGGAAGGCGCTATGATTCTCAGACACAAAGACAAACACGACAGGATTCTGGCCTTCGCTCCTGTATTTCTCAAAAGAAAGAAGAGTCAGCACTCCTTGCCGCTCTGCCCGCTTTCTCTGTAATTACTTGTAAGACGGCTGTGAGTGAACTCCACCAAGAGAGCTTCCATGGGGTAACCAAACCCATTCCCAAGGGTGGGACTCTCCCTCCTCATCTATGTTCAAAATCCTCCAGCTCCAAGCTGTCTCATTAGCTCCAATCCACTTCCTGTGCAAGAGCTCCTACAACCCTTGCAAGCCAAAGGTCAGAAACCAAATTCTCCAAAGTTCTCCTCCCCCCTCTCTTCCATCCAACTCCATTTTTCTTTCCTCATGAACCTTCCCATTCCTAGAAATGGCCTCCCTGTCTCCTGGGCCTCTAGGTCCAGCCTTCAGTCATCTTTAACTCCTCCCTTCACTTCCCTGGTGGTTCAGACAGTAAACAATCTGCCTGAAATGAAGGAGACCCGGGAAGATTCCCCTGGAGAAGGAAACGGTAACCCACCCCAGTATTGCCTGGAGAATCCCATGGACAGAGGAGCCTGGTGGGCTTCAGTCCATGGCATTGCAGAAGAGTTGGGCATGACTCCGCAACTAAGTAACAACAACAAGCTGTGGAGGGAACACCTCATCGCCAATACCCAAGTCTATCCTCCATGCCCACATCGTGTTTCTTTATCACCAAAGCCTTTTTCCACCCCAGATGTGAGTGGCAACCGTCCTGCTTAAAATCCCATAGAAGTTTTAATTTTTTCCTGTTACCCCATCCACGCAGATTAGAACTAGCTTCCCTGTAGCTCAGTCAGTAAAGAATCTGCCTGCAGTTCTGGAGACCCGGGTTTGATCCCTGGGTCAGGAAGATCCCCTGGAGAAGGAGATGGCAACCCACTCCAGTATTCTTGCCTGGAGAATCCCACGGACAGAGGAGCCTGGCGGGCTACAGTCCATGGGTCGCGAGAGTCGGACACGACTTAGCGACTAAAGAGAGAGAGAGATGCTATGTTTCGCCTTCCTTTACTCACGCAGAAGTGCTCTAATCACAGGCGCCCTGTTCTGGTTCCTTTCCCCACCTACCACATATCCACGAGCACAGGGGCTGTCCAAGGCTCCCTCCAGTCCTGGTTCTACATGTCCTTCCTTACTCAGGTGGGCCCGTGTGATACCATCTCAGCCACTGCTTACTATGCAGCCCATCTTTGTCACCATCACAATAGTGTGAGACCAGCTCATTTTAAGGCGTTGGGCACACGTGCCCCCAAGAGAACACGTTTCCTTCTTTGTGTTAAACAGTGGCCAAGCTCTACTCTGGGGCCAAGGCCTTTTTCTTCCTAATCTATGTGTCCTCATCAAAAGAAACTCAGTGACCAGGAAGCTAGAGGTGGGTGGCACTAAGACACAGCCTGGTCCAGCCCACAGCCCACAGCCACCAGAGAGACGCTGAGAAGATGTTCATCCCTGGCCTCGACTTCCAGAAACCACTGCACGTCTTCTGGGGAAACTTCAGAGTGGACAGTGCAGAATGCCAAGGTCAATTTACCTGCTGACCTTGGTTATGTCTCCTTGTCAAGCTCCTTCCCTCAGCTGGACATTTCTTCAGAATAAGAGAGGTGTTTAGGTTAGGGACTTCTCCAGCAGTCCAGCGTTTAAGACTCCATGCTTCCACTGCAAGGGGGCATAGGTTTGATCCCTGGTCAGTGGGGAGGAGGAGGAAGCACTCAGTCGTATCCGACTCTGTGTGACCCCATGGACTGTAGCCCACCAGGCTCCTCTGTCCATGAGATTTCCCTGGCAAGAATACTAGAGTGGTTCGCCATTCCCTTCGCCAGTGGATTTTCCCAACCTGGGGATGCAACCTAGGTCTCCTGATTAGCAGACAGATTCTTCACCATTTGAGCCCCCAGGGAAGCCCCTTTGGTCAGGGAACTAAGGTCCTACTCACCAGGCAGTGCAGCCAAAAAGAATTAAAAAGAAAAAAAAAACTGTCCAGACCAATCCAAACACGTCTAAGTGCCAAGCAAAATGAACCAATGATCATTTATTTCTTGTTTGTGTGGCCACATGAAGTGGTTCTTAACCCAGATGACAAGCATTAGGAATAGTACTCCTCTCCTAAGCCTCGAAGGTGACTGTACCTGTCTGCACAGGGTCTGCCTGTCTGGAGAACTGTTTTTCATAATTTCCATTGAGCTGGGACCCTGAGAACTAGGATGTGAGAAGGAAGAACCTAACAGAGACCCAGGGCATTTCCCTTCTGCTTGACTGAGTCTGTGCTGGATAACCCGAGAGCCAGTTCACACAGTTAAGTGAAGAGAGGTGGATTTTCTGCCATCTTCTTGACCCTAAATGTCCTGATTTGGAATTAATGTCCAGCTTCCGTTGTAGGTGACCACGGGTTTATTCTCGCTAAAATATTTGGAATTGAGTCAGTGACGGAAGAGGGTATATTCTGCACCCACATCAGGACCAGCCTTGCTGACCATGGGTACATGTTTGCAAGTGACGTTTACAGACCCCACTATCAATGCATTAAAATGAAGAGGTTATGAAACTTAAAAAAAAAAAAAAAAAAGAGGGCCTCTGGAAGTCATTCTCCTAAGAGCACACAAGAAAGAAGACAAGGTGAGCAGTGAGCACTTAACTCTGAAAAGGCAGCAGCCAGGCCCTCAACGACACCTGCTCTTAGGACCAAACTGCCACTCAGATGATGTTGGCTCATGAATGCTTTTTGTTTTGCTTTGTTTGTTTTATTTATTCTGTGGAAACTGATTTGCCTTCCACAGGTAAAAGCTGGTGTCTCAGACAGTAAGGAATTGCTTGCAATGCAGGAGACTCAGGTTTGATTTCTGGGTCAGAAAGATCCCCTGGGGAAGGGAATGGCAACCCACTCCAGTATTACTGACTGGAGAATTCCATGGACAGAGGAGCCTGGCAGGCTATGGTCCAGAGGGTCAAGAGTCGGACACGACTGAGCAACTAAGTACACAGCAACATCTCCACCTACATCTACAAAAGTAAGATAAGACAGCATCCTCGGCCCATTTGGGTATACTCTTTGCCCCTGAAATATTAATATTTCCATGAATCTAACAGGCCAAGAACAGTCCAACACCAGAACCTTAGCTGCCCCAGCCAGCATCTCCTGTAAGACTGCACCATCATTATTTAATTTGAGGCAGTATTTAAATTTTAAGGTATAATCACATGCAATAAAAAGTACAAAATGCATAAAACATAACATAATCCTTTCCTCCCTGTGTAATTTAACACATAGATGCTAAGCAGGAAAGTAAGAAACCGAAGCTAAGATACCGAAAATTACACAATCATTGCTGTTTTGCATCAGAAAGACTTTGGTGAGATGTATGATGACACAGAGCCACAGAGACACAAATCGCACCTCTTAGCAACTCAGCGAAAGCAAAAACTAGCAAAAGATGCCCCTCCTGTCTCCCTCCGCAACCTCTGATTATCTGAGTCAGGATCAGAGCCCACACCGAGAACCAGGCTTTGGACTCAAGCAACAAAGAGACCTAAGACTGCATATTTTAAAAATGGTGAAGACTTCACTGGTGGCCCAGCAGTTAAGATTTCACCTTCCAATGTGGGGTGGTATGGGTTCAATCCCTCATTGGGAAGTGAAGATCCCACATGCCTCAAAGCCAAAAAAAAAATAATAAGATAGAAACAAGATTCTAACAAATTCAGTAAAGACTAAAAGTGGTGGTGGTGGTGGTGGTTTATTCGCTCAGTCGTGTCCAACTCTTGCGACCCCACGGACTATGGAATTCTCCAGGCAGGAATACTGGAGTAGGTTGCCATTTCCTTCTCCAGGGGATCTTCCCAACCCAGGAATCGAACACAGGTTTCCTGCATTGCAGGCAGTTTCTTTACCAACTGAGCTACAAGACTAAAAATGGTCCACATCAAAAATATCTTAAAAAATAAAAATTGTGGCACCATACCTAAGTTGATAGTTATTCATTATCCATTTAATTTTTAAAATTATGTTAAAAAAAATAAGGCCTCTTAAACCAATACAGGCAACCATTTTGAGATCCTAAATATGCTTCCCTTGAACAGGGGCCATCCTCTGGTGGCTCAGACAGAAAAGAATCCACCTACAATGTAGAAGATCCAGGTTCGATCCCTGGGTAGGGAAGATCCCCCAGAGAAGGGAATGGCTACCCCCACTCCACTGTTCTTACCTAGAGAATCCCATGGACAGCAGAGCCTGGCCAGCTAAGGTCCAAAGTGTTACAAAGAGTCAGACATGACTGAACATGCACCACGAACAGGAACCACTTTCGAATGATTTTTTTAAAGGGAGACTAAGTGATAATTTTCGGGAAATAGATGGGGAAACAGTGGAAACAGTGGCTGACTTTATTTTCTGGGGCTCCAAAATCACTGCAGATGGTGATTGAAGCCATGAAATTAAGAGATGCTTACTCCTTGGAAGGAAAGTTAAGAGCAACCTAGATAGCATATTGAAAAGCAGAGACACTACTTTGCCAACAAAGGTCCGTCTACTCAAGGCTGTGGTTTTTCCAGTAGTCAAGTATGGATGTGAGAGTTGGACTGTGAAGAAGGCTGAGCGCTGAAGAATTGATGCTTTTGAACTGTGGTGTTGGAGAAGACTCTTGAGAGTCCCCTGGACTGCAAGGAGATCCAACCAATCCATCCTAAAGGAAATCAGTCCTGGGTGTTCATTGGTGTCCCTGATGTTGAAGCTGAAACTCCAATACTTTGGCCACCTGATGTGAAGAGCTGACTCATTGGAAAAGACTCTGATGCTCGGAGGGATTGGGGGCAGGAGGAGAAGGGGACGACAGAGGATGAGATGGTTGGATGGCATCACCAACTCAATGGACATGGGTTTGGGTAAACTGCGGGAGTTAGTGTTGGACAGGGAGTCCTGGCGTGCTGCGATTCATGGGGTCGCAGAGTCGGACACGACTGAGTGACTGAACTGAACTGAAGTGATAATTTTTAAAAACTCTACGTACTCTGACTTTCGGGTAGTACTTTTTGTTATTGTTTACAACAGTTGTGTGTAAACTCCTGGAAGTACATTAGAATCACCTGGAGGCATTTTTTTAACCGATACACAAGCCAATCTGTTATCAATTAAATTAGAATTTCTGGGGGTGAGGAGAAGACACAGGCATTTTTTAATGCTCCCTGGATGATTCGTAGGTATCCCAGGTTGTCAACCAATGTGTTAAAAGCACGTGCTAGCTAATTAGAGGATTAGTAAAGTGATGTCACTCAGTGGTGTCCCACTCTTTGTGAGTCATGGTAGGTTACATAGACTGTAACCTACCACGCTCCACCATCCATGGGGTTTTCCAGGCAAGAGGACTCCAGTGGGTTGCCATTTCCTTCTGCAGAGAATCTTCCCAACTCAGGGATCGAACACAGGTCTCCCGCGTTGTAGGCAGACACTTTACCATCTAAGCCACCAGGGAAGTCCAGAGGATTAGAGGAGCTCTCAATTAAGATGACGCTCTGTTGCACAGCCTGACACCACCCAGCTGTGCAGACAACACAGGGACGTATCCAAGCAGCTAGTTTAGCCACTCCACAAAAATCTACAACCGGAAGTGTCTATCTAGGAAAGCTCAGGCTCCCCGAGCCTAGGTGTTCAACATGCTTTTCTGTGATTTGACAAGAAGGTGTCTGCCTCGGGGTTTCCCTGGTGACTCAGTGGTAAGGACTCCTTCTGCCAGTGCAAGAGATGTGGGTTCCATCCCTGGTCTGGGAAGGTCTCACCTGCCGCAGAGCAGCCAAGCCCGCGGGCCACAACTACCGAGCCTGTGCTCCAGACCCCGGGAGTCACAAGTACTGAGCTCACAGGCCGCGCTCCACAACAAGGGAAGCCACAGCGATGAGAAGCCTGAGCACCGTGCCGAGTGGGTGGCCTCACTCACCGCAGCCAGAGAAAAGGTCACGGGGCAACGAAGACCCAGCCCAGCCAAAAATAAATAAATAAAATGTAAAAAAACTGTCTCTCTCTCTCTCTCACACACACACACACACACAGTAAAGCACAGTGGAGTGCCTGCTGGGAATTGTTTCATACTCACGACTTTCGTTGCATAACTGGACCATGTCATGGGAGATGACATTGGCAAAACAAAGGCTAGTTTGTATGCATGTATTTATTTGTGTGGAAAAAAGAAAGAATTGAGACACAACAGGCCAGCAATAACCTTTGCTCATACTGGGTGTCTCAGGCCTGGGTTTCTTAGAAGGCGTATCCGGATGCTAAGCCCAAGAGCCGTTTCTTCGTTTGAGAGATGCAAACCCAGGGCGGTGAGAGTGAGGGGGGGGGAGGCCTGGGGAGCAAGCCCGCGGGCGGCCGCTCCCGGACAAGCCACAGATGGAGAGGCGGCCCTCTACAGAGGCCCACAGAGGCCCTCAGAAGGCTGCAGACACCTCGCCTCACTGCAGCCCACGGAGCAGGGAGAAGAGGGACCTCAGCTGCCCGTGTTATTCCTGAGTCTTCTGGGTCACTGATCAGAATTCACCCTGCACCCTTGGTGATGTCGTCAGGCCCCAGAGGTGACCGCTCCCAGAGTCAGGTGCTAAGGCCGATGCTGGGGGCCTCATCCAAGGGCAGACGTAGCAAGAGAATCCGCAAGCCCTCCTGCTGGGTTGGTGGCCACAGGCAGGAAGGCTGGGACGTGTGGGGCAGGGGATCGGCCGGCCCGGGCAGGGGAAGCCGGAGGAGCCGGTCGGGGACTTGGCAGCAGAGGCGGGCGAGGAGCCGAGGGTCTGGGAAAGAGGGGATCGGGAGGCCACGGAGGTCCTCACACTCAAACTCTGCTCCGCTGCTTGCGCTGAGCGGAGACTCCCAGAACTGAGAAAAAGAGACCGCACCTAACGCTGGCCACAGACTGGCCAGTGGAAGGGGGGCTCAATCTCGCACAAGGTCTGTGGCACAAGAAATAGGAGGCAGACGCATCAGCGAAGGCAGCCAGCCAGGAGCAACAGAAAACTAACAGTTTGATGAAGCAGGCCAGACAATCTCGAGACATACCTCTGTATACGTAATTCAGGATGAAAGGGCACATTTTCATACAAGCTATGTTAAAATGAGTTGTTCAATACAGAGCATTTATGTTTTAAAAAAGCTATCTTATATATCTAAAAAATCCAAATCGATAAGAGGTGTAAATATTAAAAACTAAGCCATAAAGAAAGAAAACTTTCAAAGATATATGTTTCTATAATTTAGCACGGTACAGCCTCTGTCATGGTGAACTAAGTCCATAAAGGAAAATACTGATAGACTAAGCTACGTTTAACATAATTAAGATGCTCTATATGTTAAAAAAAGAATCTAAGCAACATTAAAAAGCAAATAGTTTGTTCATTCTCAATGACAAAAAAATATATATTCTTTGTAAAAAGAAAAAATTTCAACCATCTGGAGAAAACATTTGACTTACCTTTGAACAGAATTTTAACATCCTTAACATAAAATAAAAAACCTTCCCACTTCCCTCTGTTTCTTTAATAAATGTTCATTGGCTGGCTATAGCATAGTAAGTACTGTGTCTCACACTGGCAAGACATTTTTGAGACACTGCATAAAACATATTCAAGACTACATGGAAAAATGGGCAAAGAATATGAAAGAATATGAAAAAAGTATGAATAGCTAATAAACTTTTTAGAAAAATTAATATTCAATGAAGTGCAAATAAAATGACATATCGACTTTTTGCCATTTACACTGTCCAGTCAGAAACATATGACAATAAATATTGGCAAGCACTGGGGAAAAAAAGTACCCATATACTGATGCATGCTTGAGTTGGTACAAGTCTTCAAATGGAAACTTGGAAATTCACGTAAAATATTAGAATTTTGCCTATTTTTTGACTTAGCAATTCCACTTCTATGATTATAACTTTTAAAAGTTGCCATAGGTCGAAGAAAAGATTATTCAACACAGTACACATTACAGCCAATATTTGAAGTAATCTAAAAATGCTGGGTAAGATTGAGGGCAGGAGGAGAAGGGGATGACAGAGGATGAGATGGGTGGATGGCATCACCGACTCAATGGACATGAGTTTAGTTGGGCTCCAGGAGTTGGTGTTGGACAGGGAGGCCTGGCGTGCTGCAGCTCATGGGGTCGCAAAGAGTCGGACACAACTGAGTGGCTGAACTGAACTGAAAAATGCATCAATAAATATTTAGTTCAAAGTTTATGGAATACATATAGGATGCAATTCCATGAGGCCACTAAACAGTGTTCAGGAGATGGGAAAACATCAATGTAATATTTATCGATGATACAAGGGCAGTTCCAAAAATGTTTATTAAATGCCCCTTTTTGGCAAAAATAGTTACATGTCATTTTGTTCATGAAAGCATAGACTGGAACGATGCCCATCAAAACATCGATTGTGGTTATCTGAGTCAGTGAGGTTTTACGTAATGATTTTAATTTTTGTTCAGCTGTTCACAATGACATATAGAGCTTTGTCATTAGAGAAAAGAACAAAAAGACTTTTATCTTGTAGTCACAGAAGGAGACAGAGGGAGAAAAGTCACAGACAGGGAGAGGAATGTGAAATGACGGACCTGCAGCTCCTCTGTGACTCAGGTTTCCACAGCATCTGTGGGCACAGGAGAACTGGCTAAGTAAGTCTTTGATAATGTTCTTTTTCCTCCTAGGTACCCAGGAGACTACATTTCCCAGCACCCTTTGTCGTCAGTGTGGTCATGTGACTCAGTTCTAGCCAATGGGAAGTGGGTGGAAGCCAGGATGGTCTATGAAACACTTGTATACTCCAATTACCCATTCTCTTCCCCGCTCAGTGGCTGAGAATGGAAAGGCTTCTGAGGACACAGAGAATATCAAAGTCTAGGCAGAGGCTGGGCGGGAAGGAGACTGGATTCCTGAGTCACTGCTGCTGCTACTGCTAAGTTGCTTCAGTAGTGTCTGACTCTGTGCGACCACATAGATGGCAGCCCACCAGGTTTTCCTAGGGATTCTCCTAGGGATTCTCTAGGCAAGAACACTGGAGTGGGTTGTCATTTCCTTCTCCAAAGCATGAAAGTGAAAAGTCAAAGTGAAGTTGCTCAGTCGTGTCTGACTCTTAGCGACCCCATGGACTGCAGCCTACCAGGCTCCTCCGTCCATGGGATTTTCCAGGCAAGAGTACTGGAGTGGGGTGCCACTGCCTTCTCCATCCTGAGTCACTGCTTACAAGAAAGACGCCAGAAGAACCATCACACCAGGAACCCCTGCCTTGAACTGAGTGAGAAATAAACTTCCTTTGTTGGACCCCTGAAATTAGGTGGTTCGTCAAAGCTATTAGTGGGCTTCCCATGTGGTAAAGAATCCACCATCTGCTGGTGCAGAAGACACGGGTTGGATCCCTGTGTCGGCAAGATTCCCTGAAGAAGGGAATGGCAACCTACTCCAGCATTCTTGCCCAGGAAATCCCCATGGACAGAAGAGCCAGGCCAGCTACAGTCCACGGGGTTGCAAAAGAGCTGGATGTGACTTAAACGACTAAACAACAAAGAGATTTTAGTCTTCCCTGATTAACTGTGAAGTAGTCCCTCACTCCTACCCAGTACCCTAGCAGAGCAGCCCACTTAGAGCAACTTGGAATTATGGGATCTTCCTGTATCTGCCCCAGGACCCCATCCCATACTTCATGAGACTCTGCACTTAAGACACTCACAAGCACTTGTATTCAGCCACTTAAAGCTACAGGTGCTCATAAAAAGAAAGTTCTGTTGCTGTGAGCTGGTACCCATGATATCATGGATGACATTCCTTAGAGTGCCAAGAAAAGTGTTAACTCTCTCCGCTAACTATGAAAAAAACGAGAAATTTAGGACTTTATTTTTAGTTGCTAACATATGTATTTCTGAAAACTTTATTTAAAACCAAAAGAAATATTTCCACATTGAATTTCAATAGTGCAATATGCTGTTTGAGAATAAAATTAAAAGATCCGGTACATAAAGAGCTGCAAAGTTATATAACCCTCACTGTTTTTCACTGTGATGTGGGCCTCCAGGATCCAAGTTATAAGTGGATTAAGCAAGACTTTGTGCCATGTGCTAGTAAGAGACATCTCCCAGATTTCTAGGGCTGCTCTGGGGGTTTTAAGGATCTATGAACATCAAAGAGCAAAGATTTATTATCTTAAGAAGAAGCTAAGATGGGTTAAATCTTGAACACCTTAGAAGTCTTGGGGCTTCAACTAACCAGACCAACAGAGTGAATAGAGCTTTTTCACGTCTCTTCAAGGTGCAGATTAAAGCCTAACTACACAGGGAAAGCAGCATGTGTTGTGGACAATTTCCCTTGTTTCCTCAGAGGATTCTCAGAATGTTCTAAATTATGTCTTTAGAGTGACTGTTCCGTAAGGACGCACACCTCCGCACCATCTGCATATTTACCTTTGTTCTCTGCGCGTAAAGATACAGAAATAACTGAAATTGGGGAGACGTATGAGGTTTTCCTTATCTGTCAGCAACTGAATGAAATTTTTAAAAATCCTCTCTGACTTGGAAGTATTTTATTGTTTAACATATGCTGTTGGCAACTGGCATTTTATATTTAATTTTACCACTTTTTCTCTTAACTGGAACATAACCTTAAGTTCCTGGCAGAACTTAAGACCTTTGGGCTCAAGCTTTCAGCAGGGGTCCTCATTCTAAAGGCAGGGACTAGACTACTGAGGAAGGACATGTTTAAGAGTTGCCCTAAAGATGGTCTGGCGAACTCTGCCCAACACTGATTTCAAGGGCACAGGAGAAGGAAGGAGACAATGGGGAAAATGGGCAAGTTAGATGTGACAAGAGGGAGCTAACCACACCACTCTCCCACTCTGAAGTTTCTCACCCTGAAACAGGCCAGAATGGTGGGGGGTAATAAACCGAAAACTGCAGGCGATTGAAGACTTCCCCGGTGGTCCAGTGGTTAAGAACCCACCTGCCAATGCAGGGGTCATGGGTTTGATCCCTGACCTGGGAAGATCCCACGTGCCTTGGAGCAATTAAGCCCATGTCCCACAACTATTGAGCCTCTGCTCCAGAGCCCGGGAGCCACAACTCCTGAGTCTGTGTGCTGCAGCTATGGAAGCGTGAGCACCCCGGAGCTCATGCTCCACAAAGAGAAGCCCCCACATCCCGACCAGAGAGCAGCCCCCGCTCGCCGCAACTAGAGAAAGCCCTCGCGCTGCAACGAAGACCCAGTGCAATCAAATGTAAGTAAACAAACAGCTTTTAAAAGAAAACAATTAACTGGGTTTCTGAGCACATGAAAATAAAACTGTATGTTAACAATTATAAGAGACCATAAAAAACTCTCGATGGATCTGAGATACTGTTTGAGAGATGAAGGAGACATTCAGCCTTAAGCGGGTGTGAAGAAGTCATGAGGAAAGTAAGGTTTTATGTGCACTTTACTGAGTCCAGCTCATTCAGTAAAATGGTTACATACATGTATGCTGGCAGTCCATGAAATGAGGACAACTTTGTAAAACTCATGTTGGTACCAGTTTGAAATTTCAGTCTTCCAGAAAGAGTAAATCATAATCCTATCGGGTCCCATGAGGCATTCTATTTTTCTAAATGCGTTAAAAACTTCTCGTCCAAAGGAAAAGATTACAGCAAGTGTGTTTCAAACAAGACATCATTTTCCATCCCTCTCCGGATCCTCAAACGGTAAATAGTGATGGCATGGAAATACAAGTGGTGTTTAATGTCGCCCCCACATTCCACAGCCTGGAATAGCTCTTCTTTGGGAGCTTTCTTTCCATCCTGCATCAATAAAGAAAGTGGCTTTAAGTCACTGAAAAGGAAGACATGAAGAAACCTTCCGGGTATACTTACCACACACAGAGGTGACAAAAATTGCACTGCAAGATGAAGGGGGAAATAAACAGCTCCAAGGAATAAACTAAAAACATGAAGACACATTTAAAAAGAAATGAGGTCATGATGGCAGTATTTGTAAACGCCTGAACCATCAATACAGGGAAAGGTGTGAAATGGACGAGGGCGTTCATCACCACGGAAGGGAACATGTGAAATAGTGCCAAAGGAAGCCACTGACCAGATAATCATAATGTACAGACAATAATATCCGAGAGTCAAGAAAGACAAGCGAAATCAAGATGCAGTCTCCTCTGGGGACACGGGACAGACTGAAGAAGTGTTGCATGGAGGAAGGCTGTCTAATGAGCCCCGCAATGGAGAGAAAGCTTTGCCCAGCATTGAAGCCACAGACCCCGCTTGAGGAAGCCTAGAAGGAGCCTGGAGTGGACATATCCTGAGTAGAACAGGAAACCCATAAGAGTACCCCCCTCAATGTTTTCCAGTCCAAAAATTCCCCAATCTGGTAGAAGCAGAACGCTGAAGCAGAAGCATGGCTGAAGCATGGGTGGGGCTGCCTCCTGGCGACCCACATGAGAGACGAGCTTTCTTTTCTTCCTGATTGAAGAATAGCTGAGTCACAATATCATGTTAATTTCATGTATACAGCACAATGACTTAACTATATATATGAAACTCCAGTACTTTGGCCACCTCACGAGAAGAGTGGACTCATTGGAAAAGACTCTGATGCTGGGAGGGATTGGGGGCAGGAGGAGAAGGGGACGACAGAGGATGAGATGGTTTGGATGGCATCACTGATTCGACGGACGTGAGTCTGAGTGAACTCCGGGAGTTGGTGATGGACAGGGAGGCCTGGCGTGCTGCGATTCATGAGGTCACAGAGTCAGACACGACTGAGCGACTGAACTGAACTGAACTGATATATATATGTAGTGTGTGTGTGTCCCTTATAGGTTATTCCAACTTGTTGAGTAAAATTCCCTGTGCTTTACAGTAGGTCTTTGTTGGTTATCTACTTTATATGTGTGTGATATGCTCAGTCGCTCAGCCGTGTCCCACTCTTTGCAATCCCATGGACTGCAGCCCACCAGGCTCTTCTGTCCATGGGATCTCCCCAGCAATAATACTGGAGTGGGTTGCCATTTTCTCCTCCAGGGGATGTTCCCCATCCAGGGGTCAAACCCATGTCCCCACCTTGGCAGGCAGATTCTTTACCACTAAGCCACCTGGAAAGCCCATTTTATATATAGCAGTATATGTATTTTTATATATATTAATCCCAAATTCTTAATTTATCCCTCCCCTCTTTCCCCCTTGATAACCATAAATTTGTTTTTGATATCTGTGAGTCTTTCTATTTTGTAAATAAATTCATTTGTATCTTTTTTTTTTATTTCACATGTAAGTGACATCATATGATATTTGTCCTTCTCTTTCTGATTTACTTCACCTACTATGCTAATCTCTAGGTCCATCCATGTTCTGCAAATGTCATTATTTTAATCTTTTTTATAGCTGAGTAATATCCCAATATATGTATCTCCTACCGTCTTTATCCGTTTATCTGTGATGGACATTTAGCTCCTTTCCATGTCTTACTTTTTGTAGACAGTGCTGCTATGAACGCAGGGCTGCATACACCTTCATGCACCACAGTTTTCTCCGGAGACGTACCCAGGAGTGGGACTGGGGTTGCTTGATCATATGGTAACTCTAGTGTTCGTTTTTTAAGGAACCTCCATAATGTTCTCCATAGTGGCTGCACCAATTTACATTCCCACCAATGGTGTAGAAGGGCTCCCTTCTCTACACACATGAGGGGGCCTTTCTGCTTTCTAGCACCATAGCTGATAGGTAATCAATTCCCTCTCCTTGAATCTCATGTAATTTCAAGCACTAAAGGTCACAGTTGGGCAATCCAGGCCCAAGGCAGCATTCGCATAAAGCCCCACTACTGGACGTAAATGCTGGGCACGGGGGGGCACGTGTTGACAGAATGACCAACATGATTTAGGTGTTTAGGCTTGAAATCTGAGGAACCAATAAAGCCTTAACCAAAAGCCCTAAGAGAACTTTACTGTGAATTCTGAATTGTAACAGGAGGCAGATAATGTAACAAATAGAGAAAAAAAAAATTGTATATCCAGAGGTCTAAAACCAAGAAACATCCAAACAGTAGCATCAACAATCTAAAAGGATTTTTTTTAATCATCTTTTTTTTTTTTTTTTTTAAGGATTCTGATTTTCCATAACAGTGGTACTGGATAAACAGTGGAAATTCTCAACAGTAAAGGGCCCCAATCTAAGTAGTAAGGACAAGAGGCTAACCCTGTTGGGAAAATTGTAGTTCATGGGAAAAACAGTTGTCTGTAGAATTGATATAATGTTAATTTCTCATATGATCATGGTTTAAAGGACTATCTTGGTTAAATCTATACTGGATAGATGTGTAAATGCTCATATCATTAGCACACATTAAATGATTTCATACATAGTCTCCAGGGGTGGGTTAAGAGTGGCTTGTGAAGCAACTGGAGGCAAATGGTGGCTCAGAGCCTCTCCAGGGAAGACTTCAGTGATAAGGGTCTCTCATAAAGAGAGCCAGGGAGAGAGACTGTGTAACGGTTACCGTTACACATTCATTGCATGGAAAAACATTTTCCAGAATTATGAATTAATTAACAGCCTAGAATTCTTTTGTTCATTCTTATGAACTATACAATGAAGGACTGCAATGCATTTTGCATAGCTTTCATTTCTTTAAAATTGCTGCTTTCTAAAATTCTCTTGTTCTCACATTTTGCTGGGGAGCCCAACTACTAATCAGTAGAGTTTCACCCAAGAAATAGCAATCGTGGAACATTTCTGAATTTTTCCATATTGCTCTTTTTCTTGTTACATTTATCCTTGATTTGCTTGTGTCACTGCAAGCAATCAGTACCCATCATGAGCAACACATGATACTTATTGTACAACAAAGCCTAAGGTTTTTTTTTTTTTAGCAACTGTAAACCCCTAGAGTTCGGAGAAGGCGATGGCACCCCACTCCAGTACTCTTGCCTGGAAAATCCCATGGACAGAGGAACCTGGTAGGCTGCAGTCCATGAGGTCGCTAAGAGTCGGACACAACTAAGCGACTTCCCATTCACTTTTCACTTTCATGCACTGGAGACAGAAATGGCAACCAACTCCAGTGTTCTTGCCTGGAGAATCCCAGGGACGGGGGAGCCTGGTGGGCTGCCGTCTATGGGGTCACACAGAGTTGGACACAACTGAAGTGACTTAGCAGCAGCAGCAGCAAACCCCTAGAGTCAGGTGTCTCTCTCCTAATCCATTCATCTATACCATGGCCTTTTCTCTCTTCACACTCAGCAGATTAATAAGGTTATCTGCCTTTAGTGATTTCACTTTCTTACAGTACGAAATGACTAAGGTTGATAAAAGGAGAGATTACATTAAAAAAAATAAATAATAAAGAACAGGAAAGCAAAGCTAAAAGAAACAGCAGCTCTGATTTACTTCTCTGTGAGACTCTCAGGTCTCCTTAAGTGTTTTTCTGTTCTGGCTCTCCAAATCCAGCCTAAGCAAAAACGAAGAGATACGGCAGATGCTGTTACCCATTCGCACAGTTCCCAGAGACCCCGGGAGGGTAAAGACCAAAAAGAAGCAAAACTAAAGGAAGATAAAACAGGAAAACCGGTTTCAATCCTTGGTTTGGGAAGATCCCCTGGAGAAGGGAACGGCAACCCGCTCCAGGACTCTTGCCTGGAAAATCCCATGGACAGAGGAGCCTGGCGGGCTACATAGAGTCCACGGGGTTGCAAAGAGTCGGACACAACTAAGCAACTTCACTCACTCACTCAGTCAGCAAGGGCACTTGCTATTCAGCAGAAGACAGTCCTACAGATGGTAAATTTGCAACTCCCTCTTAATAAAGGACGGAGTAACAATGTCCAGCAAACGATGGCCCTGTCGGGCTGTTCCCAGGAGGTGGCTACTTGCTGTTCTTGTTTCTGCAGACGCCCCTGACAGCCCCAGACGCGGGCCCCTCAGGTCTCCCTTCAGGAGACAGCCCAGTGTTCACCTGAACTGAGCCTCCAGATGCTCACAGCCCCTCCGCCTCGTCTCAGACTCATAACAGAACCCAGCAGGGCGCAAGCGCCTGGCCACTTCTGCCATCACTGGACCACTCCAGAGGCACCGCTGCTCCAGGGCTCCCCGCTGGTCGCTGGTCCGTTGGAGGATCCCATCCGCATCTGGCTGCGGCTATCCCTGCAGTCCTATCCTTCACGGGAGGGCCCCTCCCCCGCAAATAATCCTCTTGCATTCCTAATTCTGCTCCAACATCTGCTTCCCAGGGAGCCCAACTAACACAGTTCTCTAAAAACCGATGCTGTGCTAGCGCAAAGTGACTTTCCACACCCCAGTCTGAAGATCAAGGTTCCAGAAGTTAAAATGTCATGTGGCAAACTAGATATTGCACATAGAATGGATAAACAACAAAGTTCTTCTGTATAGCGCAGGGGACTATGTCCAGTCTCTTGGGATAAACGATAATGGAAAAGAATATGGAAAAAAAATGTAGATACAAGTGAATCACTTTGCTGGACAGCAGAAATTAAGATACAGCTGTAAATCAACTATATGCTGATTT
The DNA here is from genome assembly GCF_014754425.2 of Oryx dammah. NCBI lineage: Eukaryota > Metazoa > Chordata > Mammalia > Artiodactyla > Bovidae > Oryx > Oryx dammah. The sequence goes on along the minus strand of NW_024070186.1, from coordinate 6,501,267 downwards.
TAAAAATCATTTCACACCAAAAGCTGTTTCATGCAATTCCAATTAACCACGTTATCGAGCCACATCAAAGGGAATAAACAAGCATCTAAACTTTAACTGTCAATGAGGGAACCGAGGATTGAAATGCCTTTATCATCATCATCATCATGACACAAAATAATCAGGGCTGTATAGAACACGATACTATTTATATTTTGGGGCAAAGCTAAATAATTTTATGTGATGCAAAAATAACAGCAGAGATTTAATAAATCATTCAAGTGATTTATATTGTATCAATCAAAAGGTTTTCTAAGACATATACATTTTAATGAGCGTGTTTTAGAAAAGAACCTGGCAGGCTATTATGCGAAGTGAAATCAAGCAGACAGAGAAAGACAAATACTCTACGATTTCACTTAAACGTGGAATCTAAAGAAAGCCAACTCATAGAAATTGAGAGTGAAGTGGTGGTAACCCAGGGGCTCAGGGTAAGGGAAATGGGAAGATATTGGTCAAAGAGCATGAATTTCCAGTCACAAGATGAATAAATTTTGGGATCGAATGGACAGCATGACTATAGTTAACTATCTTGCATTGTATACTGGAAGGTTCCTAAGATCTGAAATGTTCTCATCCCAAAGGAAAAAAAAAGAAAGATAATTATGTGAGGTGATAGAGACATTAACTAACCCTACTATAGCAATCACTTAACAACATACACGGAACAAATCCTCACCTTATAACCTTAAACAATGGTGCATCCCAACCTTACCTCAATAAAGCTGGGGAGAAAAACCAACACACAAAGAAAGTTGTGTCATTTTTTTCTTATTCACAGCCACATCTCCTCACCAGGCATGCCTTATGTCACCTAAGGTTTTTTGTTTTGTTTTGTCTTGTTTTTATTAATTATCAGTGCATTTTATTTCAACAGCCCTGACTAAAATTTTTTAAAAATTGCAAAAATGACTATAAGCTTTTTAAAAAATGACTGTGAGCTTGATAAACTAAGTAGCAGCAGAGAACTGCTCTACTTTTTTAAAAAAAACAAATTGAGGTGCAGTTGATTTACAAGAATGTTAGTTTAGCTTATTATAAAATATTGAATATAGCTCCCTCTGCTATACAGCAAATCTTTGTTGTTTTTTATTTTTTTTCTAATTTCACTTTTGAGGAATAAACTAAAGGGACTTTTAAGTCCTTTTACTGAATACGTGTGAATTTTCCATTCCTAAAGACTAAGGGATAAGAACAACAGCATATTGTTTAAATTATTCAAAAGAGAAAAATATCCTCTCTCTTTGGGTCTGTTTTCTTTCTTGGTGCTTTTGTTCATGGCTAATATTGCCTTTTAGTTCAGTTCCATCGCTCAGTTGTGTCCGACTCTGTGACCAGGCCTCCTTGTCCATCACCAACTCCCGGAGTTCACTCAAACTCATGTCCATCGCCTATTTTCCGTCTAATTCTTCTAGGACAACCCTCCTCTGAAAGCCGAATAGGAAACCCACCTACCACCTCTTGTCTCACTGGCAGGTTCTAGATCCCTTTTGCAATGTGTAACAAAATACATAAATTTATATAAACTTTTTTTTTTCAAATAATAATGGAAAGTAAAAAATTGCAGACTTTTCAAACAATGATTAAGTCACAAAAAATTTGATTTCTGACTGTTACTTTAGGCATACCCTTTTAATCTGTGATGATAAACTTCAACATAAAGACAGATTAAACTTGGATTTTAAAACAAAGGATATGAGAATCATATGCTTAGAGTTCTATATTTCCGTCAGCCTCAAACTCAGTTGGCGCAATAATACCATTATTGTAAACTTTTATGGGGCTAATCTGGAGGTCCATATAAATCGGTATTATTGTTTATTTTTGGATACTGATAATAGCAGCCTATTAGCAGTTCATGCAGAATGCGAATGAACGGTACTTTTCAGAAAATCCACAAAGAATCACTAAAAAATTAGCAGCCATGCTTTGGTTCAGTTTGTTTACTTTTTTAAAGCACATTTGCAGAAGTAACATGTATTCTCTCAATTAAGGCAAACACAAGCAGGATTTTCTGTTAACCCTGGAATTTGATCTTTAAAATTAAAAAAAAAAAAAAAAAAAGCTTTCTCTGCTATTTACAGTTCCTGCTTTGGGAAAAATCCCAACATCTGGATACCAGAGTCAGCAGCAAAATCCACAGAGACACATGTGTAATTTTATGCCTGCAAACCCACTATTTTTTCGGGTAAAACGACTGGGGAGGTGCTTTTTCCTCATTTCTTACTCCACAGAAATTTTGAGGACTGTTTTCCAAATGGATCCAGGGTAGGAAATCATGTTATGTAACAGAAGCCGGTGTACACACCTACACGTGTATAACTAAAATCTCTTCAAAAGAGTACTTTTCCTTGCTATATGCGATGCACCCTGAACATTTCCACCCTTTTTCATTTCATTCCATATCCTTTTGTCAATACCAGCTTTGACTCACGTCCACAAATGGGTCGTGACCTGTAGTTTGAAAACCAGGCTTCCAGCCCATGCTGTGAAAAAGACCGGTCCTTGGGCCAGCAGCGCCAGCAGGGGCCTTGTCTGAAGGGCGGAACCCCGAGGCCCGTCCACACTAGTCTCCAGGTGACACGTGTGTACGTTCACGTTTGAGCAGCTTTGCTCCACAACACCGGAGAAGGCAATGGCAGCCCACTCCAGTACTCTTGACTGGAAAATCCCATGGACAGAAGAGTGGGCTGCAGTCCATGGGGTCGCTAGGAGTCGGGCACGACTGAAGCGACTTAGCAGCAGCAGCAGCAGCTCTAGAACAGGAGACTGCAGAAGAGGATCTGTCATCTGAACTGAATTTAGACAAAGAACGTGCCTTGAAACCAGCGTTGTTCAAAGGAGCTCTGTCATTCCACTGACTTCACAAGGCAACACGTCTTTCTGGCAGCAGAGTTAGGTGCAAATAAAAATTTACTTTCCGCTTTTATCAACTGCACCCCACAGGGCTTCCATTAAAGCACAGGGCTCCTAACCTGGGATCCCAGGGCCTCCCAGTGGCAGGGGGTGGGGGTGCTGAATTGGTTGCAACAGATCTGTGAGCATATAAGAGTGTGTACATGTGTGTACATGTGTATTTATTCTGGGTGGTAGGGAAATGGAGGAATACATAGCATTTACCAAATGCTTAAAGAGTTCTAAGATTTGGGCCCTTCCCTGGTGGTCCGGCGGTTAAGACACCACATTTCTGCTGCAGGGGGCGGGGGTCCAATCCCTGGTCCGGCAACTAACATCCCACATGCCATATGGTGCAACCAAAAACAGAAAAATTTATGAGTTCCAAGACTTAGAAAAGTCAAGGTGGGCTATCAGGCTATGAAAAGACCCAAAGGAAACGTAAACGCCTATCACTAAGTGAAAAAAAGCCAATCTGAAAAGGCTATATGCGATATGCTTCCAACTCTGTGATAGTCTGGAATCCACAAGACTATGGAGAGAGTAATAAGCTCAGTGGTAGCCAGGGGCGCAGAGGGGATGAAGAAGCAGAGAAGGAATGAACAGGCAGAGCACAGAGTCACAGAAACATGTTGGTCCAAGGCCACAAAATACACAGGGCCCAGAGTGAACCCGAATGTAAATTGTGGGCTTGGGGTGATGGAGACATGTCAAGGCAGGTTCACCAATTGTCCACAAATATGCCACGATATCTGGAGATGTTGATAGAGGGAGAGGCTGTGGGTGTGTGGGGAGACAGTATATGTGAAGCATCTCTCTTTTGATCAATTTTACTGTGAACCTAAAACCATTTTCAAAAAACATAAATAAAACTATATACATAAAGTGAAAGTGAAAGTGAAGTCGCTCAGTCGTGTCCGACTCTTTGCGACCCCATGGACTGTAACCCACCAGGCTCCTCCGTCCATGGGATTCTCCAGGCAAGAATACTGGAGTGGGTTGCCATTTCCTTCTCCAGGGGATCTTCCCGACCTAGGGATTGAACCCAGGTCTCCCGCCTTGCAGGCAAACGTTTTAACCTAAAAGCATACCAAAAACTACATATAGATGCTTTTGAGCTGTGGTGTTGGAGAAGACTCTTGAGAGTCCCTTGGACTGCAAGGAGATCCAACGAGTCCATCCTAAAAAGGAGATCAGTCCTGAATATTTATTGGGCTGATGCTGAAGCTGAAGCTCCAATACTTTGGCCACCTGATGGGAAGAGCTGACTCATTGGAAAAGACCTTGATGCTGGGAAAGATTGAAGGCAGGAGGAGAAGGGGATGACAGAGGATTAGATGGCTGGATGGCATCACTGACTCAATGGACATTAGTTTGAGTAAACTCTGGGAGTTGGTGATGGACAGGGAGGCCTGGCGTGCTGCAGTCCATGGGATTGCAGAGAGTCAGAAGCAACTGACTGACTGAACTGAGTGTCTTCCCCTCCATGGGTCTGGCACTCCCTCTGGCTTCTTGGCCCCGCCAGCTCTCCCTGTCTCGCTCTGGAGGGCTCTGGAGGGCTCTGGAGGGCCTCTGTGGGCTCCTTCTCCTCTTCCCAAACTCTGCGTGTTGGAGGGACTCAAAGCTCAGACCTAAGGCTCTTCTGTACCTTGGTTCCCGGGTGAGTTCATCAGTCACCCAGCCTCAAATGCAGGCCATTGACTCACCATGTAAATAACCCATCCAATATACATTATGAAGCTGTTGACAAAAATCAAAAAGCTTTGATTAGATCATGTCACCCATTCTGCTTAAGCCCCCAGTAGCCCCTTGCCCCTGACATGCAGAATAAAATGTTCAAGTCCCAGTCTTGGCAGATCAAAACTTCACATACGGCCTCAGCCTTACTCCACAGCATCCCCCATCACCTGCTGTTCCTTGAACAAGCCAAGCAGGCTCCAGCCTAACGGCCTTTGCCCGTGCTGTCCTCTCTTCTCCAGACACAATTCCTGCATCGGAACATCACTTCCTTCAGGTCCCTCTCTGAACGTGGTGCGTGCATGCTCCGTCTCTGAGTCACGTCCAACTCTCTGTGACACCATGGCCTGTGTGGTCTGTCCTCTGTCCATGGGATTCTCCAGGCAAGAATGCTGGAGTGGGTGGCCATGCCCTCTTCCAGGGGATCTTCCTGACCCAGGGACTGAACCTGGGTCTCCTTAGTCTCCTGGTAGATTCTTTACCACTTCAGCTGTTCCCAAAATCCTTCCCTAATCTCCTGGGCAAAACAGCACCTTTTGCTCCATCACTCTCCTGATGACCTCTTGATTCAGTTCAGCTCAGTCTCTTGATTACCTTACTTTAATTTTAAACACCACCAACCAGCATTAAAATATATATATTGATATCTGTACATACATATGTGCTGTAACACTGGCAATATACTATATGTATTTCTGCTTAATCTATCTCAGCCCTAGAATGTAAGCTTCATGCAAGCAGGGATCTTACCTGTTTGGTTCATGGTATATCCCCATCAATGTTGAATGGTTTTGTGGAAATGAATCCCAAAAATTACAAAATAGAAAGTGCAACTTGCTGATAAGTAAATGAGGAGATAGTCACTAGCACAAGCTTTCAAATAAAATAACATTGATGAAAACTCCACTTTCCACTCATCAAATCAGCATAGGCTAAAAATCACAACAAAGGCAATAAAATGGCATTTTCAGATACTCCTTGGAGAAGTACAAAAAGGCAGAATTGGGTGGGTAAATATTGTTATCCAAAGCCTCAAAAATGTTGGTAGTCCTTGAATTAATCAAGGTTTCTGATCAGGGAGGGCCTTCCCTGATAGTTCAGTTGGTAAAGAACCTTCCTGCAATGCAGGAGACCCTGGTTCGATTCCTGGGTCAGGAAGATCCGCTGGAGAAGGGATAAGCTGCCCACTCCAGTATTCTTGGGCTTTCTTTGTGGCTCAGCTGGTAAAGAATCCACCTGCAATGCAGGAGACCTGGGTTCAATTCCTGGGTTGGGAAGATCCTCAGGAGAAGGGAAAAGCTACCCACTCCAGTATTCTGGCCTGGAGAATCCATGTACTCCATAGGATTGTGAAGAGTCTGACACAACTGAGCAACTTTCGCTTTCACATTTCGCTTTCACTTTTCTGATCAGAGAGGTACTGAAGAAAGTGATCTTGTAGGAATGTGATCTTGTAGGCAGCTCGAGATAAAAAGCATGTAAGGAAGGCTGGGCGGGAAAAGCAGCAAGCAGATGAACAGTTAGAGACAAGAGACAGGGCAGCTCAGCTACGAATGTGACACAAAGTGGAAAGCGAAGGAGAGAAAAGTGTTAGAGACAAGCCCTGAGTTTTAAGTCGGGTCACTGGGAGAAGGGGCCATGATGGAAAAAAGAAAAGGGGGATTAACAAAAATTTTTAAATGATGGCAGGGCTGCTGGTGATGACGCTGATGATGGATAAGCATTCCTACTTACCAGTCACTATTTTAAGACCTTCACATGAATCACCCATCTGATCTCCCTGCAACACTAGGCAGTAGACACCACTCTCCTCATTTTACTGATAAAAGAACTGAGGTCCAGAGAGGGCTTTGTCCAAAGTCAAACAGCAAATGCCATGCCAGGGATCATAAAGGAAGAAGTCTGGCTTCCCAGCCTGTTTGCTCAGCCATTACTCTGGAACCTCCTTGTCCCAAAGGGAGATGTAAATAAGTAAAGTGAAGTCGCTCAGTTGTGCCCAACTCTTTGCAACCCCATGGATAGCAACCTATGAGGTTCCTCAATCCATGGAATTTTCCAGGCAGAGTACTGAATGCTGCTGCTAAGTCGCTTCACTCATATCCGACTCTACGCAACCCCATAGACGGCAGCCCATGAGGCTCCCCTGTCCCTGGGATTCTCCAGGTAGGAACACTGGAGTGGTTTGCCATTTCCTTTTCCAATGCATGAAAGTGAAAAGTGAAAGTGAAGTCGCTCAGTCGTGTCTGACTCTTCTCGACCCCACGGACTGCAGCCTACCAGGCTCCTCCATCCATGGGATTTTCCAGGCAAGAGTACTGCAGTGGGGTGCCATTTCCTTCTCCAGGGGATCTTCCCAACCCAGGGATCGAACCCAGGTGTCCCGCATTGCAAGCAAATGCTTTTACCGTCTGAGCCACCAGGGCAAGCCAGGAAATCTGTTTCCAACTGGTTTCAAACCGGGGACCTTTCGCATACGAGGCAAACGTAATAACCGGTACAGTACAGAAACAGGACGAAGGCGGGTGGTTCACCAGAAACGCCACGCTGCTGCATGGTGATGGATCTGGCTCAGAGAAGGCTGGACTCTCTGTGCCCTAAGCTCGGCATGCGACAAACCAGAATGCATGAAGGTGCTCCCGAGACGCGAAGCCACCGTTCAGCAGAGGTACGGCTCCTCTGATTGGCTGCTCAAGGTACATGTCCCCACATCCAGGCAAGGTGTCCACATCAAAAAAAAGTGTGAGACTGGTACTCGGGAGGGAAACCAGCCAGAGATGACAGAGTCCGCTGTATGAGGGTGACAACTGAAGTCATGAGACTTTGAGACCAGAAGGGAAAGAAGGTGTAAGAGGCAAAAGAAAGGGTGGAAGTAAACCACGGAGACGGTGCTGTCAAAGTGCTGCACTCAATATGCCAGCAAATTTGGAAAACTCAGCAGCGGCCACAGGACTGGAAAAGGTCAGTTTTCATTCCAATCCCAAACAAAGGGAGTGCCAAAGAATGCTCACACTACCGCACACTAGAAAAGTAACGCTCAAAATTCTCCAAGCCAGGCTTCAGCAATACGTGAACCGTGAACTTAAAGATGTTCAAGCTTAGAAAAGGCAGAGGAACCAGAAATCAAACTGTCAACATCCCCTGGATCATCAAAAAAGCAAGAGAGTTCCAGAAAAAAAAACATCTATTTCTGATTTATTGACTGTGCCAAAGCACTTTCACTGTGTGGATCACAATAAACCATGGAAGATTCTAAAAGAGATGGGAATACCAGACCACCTGACCTGCCTCTTGAGAAACCCATATGCAGGTCAGGAAGCAACAGTTAGAACTGGACATGGAACAACAGACTGGTTCCAAATAGGAAAAGGAGTCCGTCGAGGCTGTGTATTGTCACCCTGCTTATTTAACTTATACGCAGAGTCCATCATGAGAAACCACGGGCTGGGGGAAGCACAAGCTGGAATCAAGATTGCTGGGAGAAATATCAATAACCTCAGATATGCAGATGACACCACCCTTATGGCAGAAAGTGGAGAGGAACTAAAAAGCCTCTTGATGAAAGTGAAAGAGGAGAGTGAAAAAGTTGGCTTAACGTTCAACATTCAGGAAACTAAGATCTTGGTATCTGGTCCCATCACTTCATGGCAAATACATGGGGAAACTGGCTGACTTTATTTTTTGGGGCTCCAAAATCACTGCAGATGGTGACTGCAGCCATGAAATTAAAAGACACTTACTCCTTGGAAGGAAAGTGATGACCAACCTAGATAGCATATTGAAAAGCAGAGACATTACTTTGCCAACAAAGGTCCATCTAGTCAAGGGTATGGTTTTCCCAGTAGTCATGTATGGATGTGAGAGTTGGATTATAAAGAAAGCTTTTTATAGCGCCAAAGAGTTGATGCTTTTGAACTGTGGTGTTAGAGAAGACACTTGAGAGTTCCCTGGACTGCAAGGAGATTCAACTGGTCCATTCTGAAGGATACCAGTCCTGAACATTCAGTGGAACGACTGATGCTGAAGCTGAAACTCCAATACTTTGGCCACCTGATGCGAAGAACTGACTCACTGGAAAAGACCCTGATGCTGGGACAGATTGAGGGCAGGAGGAGAAGGGGACAACAGAAGATGAGATGGTTGGATGGCATCAGTGACACAGTGGACATGAGTTTGAGTAAACTCCAGAAGTTACTGATGGACAGGGAAGCCTGGTGTGCTGCAAACCACGGGGTCATAGAGTCAGACACAACTGAGCAACTGAACAGAACTGAAACCCTTATACACGTGACTAGGACATTCAGAGCAGTGGTGCAAAACAATGAAGCCACCAGTGTAGACAGAAAAAGAAAAAAACTCAGCTGCTTTGATAAATGCTTACCATCATACTAGACTGGAAAATGAGTGTTAGTCTCTCAGCTGTGTTTGACTCTTTTCGACCCCATGAAGGTGGCCCACCAGGGTCCTCCATCCATGGGATTCTCCAGGTAAGGATAATAAAGTGCCATTCTCTTCTCCAGGGAAACTTCCTAATCTTGACACCAGGTCTCCTGCATTGCAGGCAGATTCTCTACTGTCTGAGCCATTAGCACAGACCGGTAAGACTAGGTTAATCATTAATAATTATTCATTATCTAAGCAAGGTCCACAGAAACACCTCAGGTGCTTGTTAAAATGCAGATCTCTAAGTCCAGCCCAAACAATGGAGATGGAGCTTTCTCAGAGAGCCCAGGAATCTGCATTTTGATCAGATCTCCGGGCTATCTTCTGAGAATCACTTCTGCAAGAAATGTAGCATGAACAATGCACGAATCGTTCTGCAGGCAAATGATCTGAATGTCCTCCAACCCCCGTTTATAACCCTGGTAAAGCTGGAGCCCTCCCTGAAAGTCAGTGTCATTGAAGCTTAATGAGAAGTTGCCAGTTTGGGGGACAGCACACCATTAAGCCCCCTAGCACTTCCCCTGAGCCCAGCTCCCACCAAGAGATGGAGCTTAGCCCCAAAGAGGAGCAGGAAGTCAGTAGCTAGAGACAAAGTCAGCCCTGCTCCTGCAAACTTCACCCAGAATACGTGCAGGTAAGACTTTGGATGTTAAGTCTCTACAGTTTTGCCATATCGAATATCTTGATATTTTTAAACAGTGTTACCTTCTGGTTACACAAATCATCTCCATTCATTGTGGGAATATTCAGATTTGCTTTTCTGTGTTTCATTAAGTGCCACCATCCCACAGAAAAATGAAACCGCACCAAAATGACCTCGCAGCGATAAACAGCCAGAGTCGCCAGGTTTGTCGAGGGATGTGCTAAATAACCCCATCAGCATGTGATCAAAGCTCATTTACTGAGGAAAACACAGGCAGCATGTCGCAGTCTTGCATCATCTTCCCAGGACACAGATTCAGGGAGGAAAGCTCTGGGCCTCTGTTGAGCATGTCATCGAACAGATAAGCAGTCCACCCTCCTGGGAAGCAAAGTCACTGTGAATCAGATTTGCAAAGAAGTGCAAAAGGCTCACGGTTCAGGGGGTCCTCCATGGGTCAGGTAGGAGCTGGGTAGGGTGCTCCCAGCTGGGAGCCCTTGTCTCTTCTCCAGGGTGACAGGACAAGTCACAGAAGGCATCCAGTCTCTAACTCAGTTGCAGACCGAGGCACTTTCTGCATCTGCTTCGTGTTACTTTAAAAGCATCCTGCTCATCGGCTGGGTTCTCAGGCCTCCCAGTGACCTTGTGCTTAAGGCTGGCTACTTCTTAAATCTCTTTCAGACCCTTCCTTCTATGAAATGCAAACAGGGTTTAAGTTTAGCATCTTTTATGGTCAGAAATAGTTAGCATTGCTTCCAGAGAGGCAGCCATGGACTCATCTGGGAAAGAAGGCAGTCCAGCAGTGGACTTCCTGGTAACTACTGACCCTGTTATCTTTACAGCTATTTCCAGAATATTCCCTCTTTTTCATTCTCCCCTGCTACTATCACTCTGTAAGTGTATGCTAATATATTTATAATATTATACATTAATAATATAATAATATACAACTGTTTAGTTTTTAATAATAATATACTGTGATATCATTGGCGACAGTTAATATATTAATGTATAATACATTAATAACATATGAATTATATATGTGTGTGCTCAGTTGCTCAATTGTGTTCAACTCTTTCCAACCCCATGTACTGTAGCCCACCAGGTTCCTCTGTCCACAGGATTTCCCAGGCAAGAATACTGGAGTAGGTTGCCATTTCCTTCTCCAGGGGATCTTCCCAACCCAGAGATCAAACCCATGTCTTTTGTATCTTCTGCGTTACAGGCAGATTCTTTATCACTGTGCCACCTGGGTAATAAAGTGTTAATAATATATTATCAAGCTTATCAGTAATATATATAAACAATATAAAACTATATTATGTAATTACTATAAAACTCAACAATATATAATATACTGCATCATATATTAATAATACATTATATAATTAAGGACATTAATGATATTACAATATATTGATAATAATGTGTGATGTTATAGAAGTGAAAGTTAATCAGTCGTGTCTGACTCTTTGCCACCCCATGGACTATATAGTCCTTGGAACTCTCCAGGCCAGAATACTGGAGTGGGTAGCCTTTCCCTTCTCCAGGGGAATCTTCCCAACCCAGGGACTGAACCCAGGCCTCCCACACTGCAGGCAGATTCTTTACTAGCTGGGCTACAAGGGAAGCCTGTGTGATGTTATAATAAGTGTTTAATGGGAGCCAAGCACTGTTCTGAGTGCTTGAAAAGCATCAACATTACCTAATTTAATCCTCATGGTCCTATGAGGCAGGTGCACTATGTATCCCCAAGTTACAACTGCAGCAACGGATAAGAAGTGCTGGCTGTTGTTCAGTTGCTAAGTTGTGTCTGACTCTTTGCAACCCGATGGACTGCAGCACACCAGGCTTCCCTGTCCTTCACCATCTCCCAGAGCTTGCTCAAACTCACGTCCATCAAGTCGGTGATGCCATCCAACCATCTCATCCTCTGCCATCCCCTTCTCTTCCTGCCTTCAATCTTTCCCAGCATCAGGGTCTTTTCAAATGAGTCAGCTCTTCCCATCAGGTGGCCAAAATATCAGAGCTTCAGCTTCAGCATCAGTCCTTCCAATGAACATTCAGGACTGATTTCCTTTAGGATGGACTGGTTAGATCTCCTTGCTGTCCAGGGGACTCTCAAGAGTCTTCTCCAACACCACAATTCAAAATTCTTCAGCACGCAGCCTTCTTTAGGGTAAGTAATAGTGCCAGGCTTCAAACCTAGACCATCTGGTCCCAACCCACTTCTAAAAAATGGGCCAAAAAATATATAAACGTTAAAGGGTAAAGGAACAGGAAAGGGGGAAAAAATCATAATTAGAAACAAATCCTGAGAAAGTCGATTTTTCAATCCTTCTCCACATGTGGAAGCAACTAGAAAGCAGAGCAGAGAAACTGTTTACCCTGTAGTCAACTGTCTGCGACTGATCCTCACACGAAACCCTGGGAGTAGGAGCTGGAGGTTCGCTGGCTGTGGACCCCAGGCCTGAGCCTGGTGTGCTCCTCTGGACCACAGAGCAGCGACAGGCTCCAGGCATTTCTAGACGAGGCAGCTTGTGGGCCCGACCTGGGAGCCATCAGGTGGGGCACAGTCTGAAGCCCCCGACACTCCACCTGGACCAACACAGTGGGACCCCCAGGAAGATGCCAGGCTATCTGTCCCCAGGTAGAAGCCACGCTGGCCCAGCACAGGGCTTGTCTCAGGACCAGCTGGGACGGGCAAGGTGGGGTGGGGAGGTCCAGCCTCTGCCCTGCGCCGTGTTCCAGAACATGTGTTTGGGGAACACTTGTCCTCTGCCCTGGACTGCAGATGCTGTATCTTTATGGTCTCTTATTCCCACGTCCAGGCTTCCCTGCTCGCTCAGATGATAAAGAATCTGCCTGCAATGCAGGACACCCGGGTGCAACCCCTGGGTTGGGAAGATCCCCTGGAGAAGGGCATGGCAACCCACTCCAGTACTCTTGCGTGGAGAATCCCACGGGCAGAGGAGCCTGGTGGGTTACAGTCATGGGGTCACAAAGAGTCAGACATGACTGAGCCACCAGTACCTATACCCCCAACCCATTTCAAGTACATGGAAGACTTTGATAAAAAATGTTTGAATGAATGGACAAGTGAATCAGAGAGAGATTCCTTGTTGCAAAAGGATGCAATGAAGTCACTCAAAGAGCTAAAGACGGGTGGACTCACTCAACTTGGAAATGGCCAATAGACTGAACAGACGTGTGGCTGCCGGGGGGAGGGGGGTGCGGCTGAAGGAGGTGTGCATTGGGAGTCTGGGGTTAGCCGACGCAAACTGTTATACAGAGAATGGGTAAACTAAGAAGTCCCGCTGTATAGCACAGGGAACTCTATTCAAGGACCAGTGATACACAATGCTCGAAAAGAAGCGAGAAAAGAATTTGTATGTATGTGTATAACTGAATCACGCTGCCGTATAGCAGACATTAACATAACCCTGCAAATCAACTATCGTCTGATTTAAAAACAAAAGAGCAGAGCAAAGAGCCTGGAGAGCCCGCGCTCAGGTTCAGGGCAGGCACAGCCCATCACCACGGTCCCCTGCCCAGACGTCACGTAACCAGAGCTGGCTCCTGCCTTCCTCAGCAGCTAGACCAGCAATGGACCAAGAGGTCTCTATCTTCCATGGCGATCATCAAGGGTTTACACTTAGAAAGTGTCTTCCCAAATGTGATGCCATCCTGAGCAGCCCACCTCCGTCTTCCTGTACTCCTCTTTCAGCATCTTACCTTCTTTACTGTAAATATCACTCTTACACAAACAGGATACGTGACACCGTGCAACTTGAAGAACGCGGAGCAAACATTCTCACCTGGACTCAGCCGACACAGGCAACACCACGGCCTCAGAACTGCCCCCGACCCGAGGCCCTCCTCCAAGCCTTCCCCTCCCTGCAAGGCATGTTTTTCTGTCCTGAATTATTATATGCATATTGTGCCTTTGTTCTTCTTTTTGCCACATATGTGTGTGTCTCTGAGCAACATGTTTTGTAGTTTTTCCTCCTTTTTGATCTTCATATGCAGAATCATACTCTATTCATTCTGCTGTGACTTTTTTTTTCACCCAACCTTGATAATCACGCACTCGGATACACAGACACAGGTAGATGCTTGTAGTTTATTCTTCACCGCTGTGTAGTATTCCAATGAGGGCAGACTATAATTTATTTATCCTTTCTTCTGGTGGGCATTTGGGTGGTTCTAGTTGTTTGCTTATGCGTGTTTCCTGGCCACCTGTACATCCCTAGGGTATATACTAGGGCAGACCTGCTGGAGCATGATTAGCTTAAGTAAGCAACACCAAACTAGTAACAAAGTACAGTTGGTATTATACCAGCTTGGCACCCTGTGGAGGGAAGGACTTTCTGTACTACTTCTAAACCTCTATGCCAGTAATTGACATTATATGTATATCATTACTATCATATTCCTTATCCCTCAACCACCTCTCAGAGTTAACTAGCCAACTAGTTATTAGCCAACTAGCCAATGTGTCCCATACATGCACTCATTCCCTTGGATGTGGTCATGGTATGTTTCAGGTCCATACACATCCATGAAAAGTACATGAGGTTGTTTGGGAAGTGTGTGTGCTTCCCTCTATGGAAACAGTACTGTGCCACTGAGCACATCTTGTTTCAGATTTTTTTTTTTCACTCAGTATTTTCTAAGAGGTATCTACGTGGCTCTATGTAAATCAGACATGATGACACTGTGAATTCTTCAATATGGAGATGGTACCCTCATTTTACGGACCACCTGTAATAACAGATCACTAAATCCTCACACTAATCCCTAAAGTAGGCACCTCCACTTCAAAAAAAGAGGAAACCAAGGCAGAGAGATTAAAAAAGTCGTACAACATCACCAAGTTCCCAATGACAGAGCGGGAAATGAATCAGGTCCTAGGAGGCCAGGACCCATGTCATGAACTTTGCCAAGAACGCGCGGCTCAGGGAGCTTCAGGAACCAGCATCACGAGGTCACACAGCCTGAGATCCACGGGGTAGAACTAAAATTCAGACCCTTCCCCTCTCAGTCCCATCCTCTGGCCAGTTCAAAAATGTATAGTATTCCAAGTGGGTAGCTGGTGGATGGCAAAGGAAACGATTACAAAAGGCACCGATCGGACATCTCTTTAAAGTCATAGACTTCACTACTCTGCCATCCTCTTCACCCAATGTTAGTAAAAGGAAATATTAAAACAGAGCTCTTAGGGGGGAATGCAACGACACAAACGGGGAACTCCTTTATCAGGATGAGAATTCATCACCAAAATCTTTGCCAAATCCTAATAAAATGGATTTTCTAGTCTTTTTTTCCCTGCTGAGGGTGTAATAGGAAATAGGAAGCTCAACTCCACATTGGAGACTTTGTGGCCTGTGTTAGTCATGCTGGCCCAGCACCTTTGTAAAAATGTTGCCTATAGCCTGAAATATACAGAATAGCCCACTCTCAAGCCTCTAACCTTTAAAGGTATAGAACTTTTCCATTCGTGGAGATAAAAAGTTGCAGAGCAGAAAGCAACAGCTGTCTCATTGGAAGTTTATAGGAATATTGTGACAAGACCTACACAGACAGCTGCAAGAACAAAGGATTCCTGCACCAAGAAGTTTACAACAATGAGCCTCACCACCTCCCTCCTTTTTTTTTTTTTTTTTTTTTTAGTAAAAAAGAGGCCTGAGTTCTTCAGGACACTAGTCTACCATCTTCTCCGTCTGCTGACTTTCTGAATTAAAGCACTTTTACTCCAACAACTCACAACTTATCTCTGAATTTATTAGCCTGTCATGCAGCAACCAGTCCGAGTTTGGCTGCGGTAACAGGAAAGAGTCTGGATCCGTCTTTGGTGGTAAAAGGTGCTACCCGTTAGCAGAGCAGCCGAATGGTCACATGACCTAACCAGCTAAGTGCATACTGTTGTGACACCATGATTTTTATCACAAAAAAAGTGCTTGACCCTGCCCTGGTGGTCCAGTGGTTAAGAATCGACCTGCCAATGCAGGGAACACAGGCTCCATCCCTGGTCCGAAAAGATCCCACGTGCTGAGGGACAGCTAAGCCCAAGCACACGAGCCGCAACCACGGAGTCAGAGCTCTAGGGCCTGTGCTCGGCAACAACAACGAAAACCACAGCAAGGAGAGACCACCGCACTGCGGTGAAGACTGTGCGACCAGAGAAAGCCTGCTTGCGGCACCGAAGACCCAACGCAGACTTAAATAAGCAATAAAAAGTGCTTGGCTGCTGCTGCTAAGTCGATTCAGACGTGTCCGACTCTGTGCGACCCCACAGACGGCAGCCCACCAGGCTCCGCTGTCCACGGGATTCTCTAGGCAAGAATACTGGAGTAGGTTGCCATCTCCTTCTCCAAAAAAGTGCTTGGAAGGGCCAGAAAAGAAAGACAAATAAAATCTGCTTAAAAACTTACTATTCTCACCAATGAAGAATAGGCTAAAAATACATTTAAAGTTCAGTTCACTGTCCTTGTAAACCAACTGCCACAACCGTCCCATTATGTAAGTTAAGACTAACATTTCATAATTATTTACCATCCTTCCTTTGTAAAATAATTTCCAGCTCTTTCAGTGTAGACAGGATAAGAGTAATTTGCTCTGGCAGGAAAGAACTATAGGAAGCTATGTGGGATACATTTCCTAAATACAAAAGGATCATTTCTCTCCTCCAGATCAGCCTATGCAGGGGTACGAAGGATGCATAAAGTCTTTATGGCTGTCTCCCGGCACGACTGCCATGTGAGGTCAATTCTGAGGAGAATTCAAGTACTTTTCAGATGAGGAAAACATTTCTAGAGCAGTGAGCCAAAAACAAACTCTTCCACTCTCTGCATTAACATATCAAATGAACCCTGTCATGTGTCATTTATAAGAACTTCCTCTCCAAGAAATAAGAGCTGTGTCCCTTAGTCCAGAACCAGAAACATCTCAGCACAGAAAATTTTACTGAGTAAACTCCCCAAACTGGGTATTTTAAGGAAACAGTAGAAAGCAGTCTTATTTTCCTAACTGTTGTCAAGGACACCAATTCCATATACAGAAAAAAAAAAGAAGTCCAGGAATAATTATTAAAATTTCAGTAGGTGGAATTTGATAGATTTACAAGAGAAGCAAATGGCTTTAATAGAATTCTCTTTACCCCAGAGCCAACATCGGCTATTACTATCTGCTGCTCTAAATTGCCAGTTCATCTTCAAAGACACAGAAGCAATTTGCGTTGAAATTTGCTTCTAAGAAACTCTCAAGGTTACCATTTCTCAAAATTATTTCATTTATATTTACATTAAGCAATATGAAGATAATAAGATAAATCAGAGCTGAAAACATAGCTTATTTCTGAGATCAAATACAGAATGTTTCTCCTGAACACATTTACAGGGATCGTGTTTCTCAGAGTTGTCTGTTTGGACTGGATAAATTAACTTTAAAAATCTGCAATAATTTCTTGCTGACCTCATCTTTTCCTTCTGGTTGGTTACGAATAAAACGCCAGTCAAAATGAATTTCAGTTGTTGCTGCTCATACTCTGAGCTTCAGAAGATATTTCTCGTATCACCTTCCTTCTCCGAGAGCTTCTCTTTGCAACCTGTGGCTTCACGATTAACAGAGACTAAAAGAAAAAAGGTCCCCTCCCCCATCTGGGTGTAGCACGAACACACTCACCAAACACATTCCAGATATTTCTGAAGAAACCTTATCTCAGCCACAAGAGTTTTCCCACTTGTGTTTCCGTAGACATAGCAGCCATACCCCAATAAACCATCACACAGAAATCAAACGATAGTGTCTGCCAGAAGGTCCTCTCCTCTCAGTCCCTGGAAAAAATCTAGCATCCTCCACACCCTTCGGACTCCCCGTTATTTCTCACACTTGCAAGAACACCCACAAAGCTATAAAAAAAAACCTTAAAACTCATTACTTCTAATTCCATTCTCAAAGAAATCAAATGTGTGTGAACGTGAGTCGCACACGGTACACAACAATTTCCCAGATATACTGCTTTTAAAATGCACGCATGTATGTAAACGCATGTGTGTACATGGCATTTCGGAGGGCGTTTTATGTTTTAGTGCCCCCCCCGCTCAAAATGGTAAAATCGTTCAATACCATAAACTTTCTCCTTTATAAGCCATTTTCAATTTTCAATAAATGTTTCAGGTAAAGAGTAAAAATTAGTAAAAAAACAAAAACAAACAAACAAAAAAAAAACCCAACCAGGCCACTTGGGGAAATGAATTTATATGGGGAAAGTCAAGAACTGGCAAGGCAGTGAGCGAGCTGGGCCAACGCAGACAGCTGAACCAACCAGCGCAGGTGCAGACAGCCTGTCTGGCTGATGTAGCTCAAGCCCCAACATTTTCTGTAACTTTTATTTGGGTCAAGTATATGAAAACCATCACTTCATTTCCTCCCGGTGGCTGCAACCACGTGGACGCGGAGCCCTGAAAGGAATGGGCCGGCTTCCTCGCAGGGACTTGCCTTGGCTCGAGTCTCAGCCCCCCGGTTCTCTCACCTCCAGAGCCCGTGGAAGAGCTGTCAGTGGGCAGAAGAGGGGGGCAGGCGTGGGTGACGAGCTGCTGAAGTGTCGGGGCGCCCCGATAACACGGCGGCTGAGCGCTGGAAACCCGGGCCCCCGCCCCTCCCATCTCTCCCTAGGTAACCCCGGGAAGCGTCAAAGAGATGGAATTAGAACAGAAGTCAGAGAATTTGGATGTGGTTTTCGATGTTAACTCAGGGGTCAGCTCTCCTTCCCTGCAAAGAACCAGATAGTAAATACTGTCAGCTTTGCAGCCCATATGGTCTCCCAAGATGGAAGGGCTCAACTCTGCCATAACAACGTGGAAGCAGCCCCCGACGGCATGGAAATGAGCGTGGCTAGAGCCCAGGAGAACACTCCTTCTGCACAATGGAATCTAAATTTCTGTCATTTACATGCACTGTGAAATATTCTTTTGATTTTTTTTCAACCATTTAAAAATTTGAAAGGCGTTTTCTTAGCTCCTGAGCTGTGGAAAAACAGACAGTGGACTGGGTTTGGCCCACAGCTGTGGACGGCTGACCCTGGCACTCACTGAGAGGTGGGCAGAGGTCTGTGAAAATCCAGTCAAGGAGAAAGTCAGGGCAGTTTCGTGGCCAGGATGGAACCTACCTTGATATGAGCTGCTGGATCTGGGACAGTCTGAATCATGACCTTCAGGAGGCGAGCGCGGCTACCATTCACTCAGCATCCCAGGCAGCTAGGAGACACAAAGGGGTGTCACAAACAGTCCATGAAGACTGAACACAGCACACACACAACCCTAAAGAAATCCCAGCCCTGCATTAAACGTTTGCCTTTATTTAAAAAAAATTAAAATTTATTTTGAATTGGAGTATAGCCAATGAGGAAGGACAGGGAAGCCTCGTGCGCTGCAGTCCACGGGGTCGCAAAGAGTCAGACACGATTGAGCAACTGAAGAACAACAGCAACAGCCAATTAACGGGGCTTCCCAGGTGGTAAAGGATCTGCAGACGCAGAAGACATGAGTTCGATCCCTGGGTCAGAAAGGTCCCTGGAGGAGGACATGGCTTCCCACTCCAGTATTCTTGCCGGAATATTCCCATAGAGGAGCCTGGCGGGCTACGGTCCACAGGCTCGCAGAGTCAGATGCGACCTAGCACATATGATGATTCACAATGTTGTGACAGTTTAGATACGGACAGTGAATGAAGTGACTAGAAACCTGACTTCCCTTATGTTGGGAGTAACATTTAGTTTTAATCCCCAAACCCCTAAGATGTCAAGCTCCCCAAAATCCAAGTCAAATTCAGTTGGTACACATCATTTTCCAAGAGCAGCATCTATGAGCAATCATTCAAAGGAAGAAATGAGACCCCCAAAATGATATTTACTATTATATTGACAGAACTGGACTCTGACATTTCTACCCAAACTAATATCATCTGTACATCTGGACTTGGGCCACATTATGCAAAGAGTCAACTCACTGGATAAGACCCTGATGT
The DNA here is from genome assembly GCF_014754425.2 of Oryx dammah. Classification (NCBI taxonomy): domain Eukaryota; kingdom Metazoa; phylum Chordata; class Mammalia; order Artiodactyla; family Bovidae; genus Oryx; species Oryx dammah. Next base: position 6,481,490 of record NW_024070186.1, on the reverse strand, counting down.
TGGGAAAGATTGAAGACCGGAGGAGAAGGGGGTGACAGAGGATGAGATGGAGTTTAAGCAAGCTCCGGAAGATGGTGAAGGACAAGGAAGCCTGGCGTGCTGCAGTCCATGGGGTCACAAAGAGTCAGATGTGACTGAGCAACTGAACACCAACACAGGTCTGCAAGCTTTGTGATTAAGTGCTCAGCCATGGCTGACTCTCCGAAACTCTGTGGACAGGCTGTGGCCCACGCGATTCTCCAGGGAGGAATACCAGAGTGGATTTCCATGCTCTCCTCCAGGGGATCTTCCCAACCCAGGGATAGAACCCCTTGTCTCTTGCGTCTCCTACACTGGCAGGCAGATTCGTTACCACTGAGCCACCAGGGAAGCCTGTGGACACCCAGGGAAGTCACTAACTTCCCCAAGATCACATGCTTAATAAGAAACAATGCCAGGATTCAGGTCAGACTGGCCTGACACCAAAACCCAAAAGGATCTTCGGTTTCACATAATGAACAGGTTTCACCCTGTATTGTGAAGATAATTTAATGTACTGACAATTTAAACCCACATGAATTAAATGTTAAGATACCAATGTTCTAGGGATAAAGACTTCACCCAGGATACTCCTTTCTTCAGATTACAAACCAGCGTGCGGCGGTTCTTTTCTGCCCTCCCACACCAGAACCATTCTCCACATCCCCCCAACCACCGCCTGCCACACAGCCTGCTGGTACCCCCGAGGGTTGACCCTTACAGATGACCTCAGTTGGGCACCCTTGCCTTCTGGGCCCAATCAAGTCTGGCCAATGGGACACCATCTGGAGCTCAGGGGGCGGGAGGAGAGAAGGGCAGTCATACTTCTTCCCTGCAGCTACCCACCACCCCAGTGGAGGGCCCCTCCATTCCTGGCCACAGTCCAGCTGAAGCTGATCCTAAGGGGAACCTCTCTCATCCTTGGGACCCTTCCCCAGGGCTCCAGGCACCACTGCCCCAATCAGCCCTGGGCTCTCTGTAGATCTTAGCCATCGGCTGCTTTCTGGCACTGAAAGCAACTTTTTCTAATTTATGTCTTTAGGTGGCATCACTTTTTGTTTAATAGTTACTGTTGTGTGTTTTTCCGTAAATCAGGCATCTGACTCTGAGCAGTAGTAAACTTTGGAATGAAAATAACAGCTTGATGACAGGAAGACAGACAGAAAAGCGGACTTCCAAGCTTGCCTGGAAACACACCACTCCGGGGGGTATGCTGGGGCTCTCTGGGGAGTACATCTGTAATCCAGGCTTTCTAACCCTCTCGAGGTACAAACACATCGACTTTCGACACAGCCCGGCCTCTCATGGGATGCCTTCATCTTCAGGTCTGCATGCTTGGGGGTGTGTCTGACTCTTTGTGACCCCATGGACTGCAGCCAGCCAGGCTCTTCTGTCCATGGGATTTCCCAGGCAAGAATACTGGAATGGGCTGCCATTTCCTTCTTCAGGGGATCTTCCAGACCCAGGGATGACACCCGTGTCTCCGGGGTCTCAATAGATTGGTAGGTGGAGTCTTTAACTCTGAGCCACTGGGGGAAGCTCTAATGCTTGGGGATGGGTGTGGGGTGGGGTGGAGTCTATCCCCCAGGTGGCTGCAAGTCCCAAGAACAGGGGGAGCTTGGTTGTTCAAGAAGATGACAAACTTGGAACCTCAGACATTATTTTTTCCTAAAGCCAAATTTCTTCATCCTGGGAAATATGCAATTCCCCCTTCAAGTCAAAAGTAAGTCCTCGGGGGATAATAGTTGCTAAATATGCAAAAGGAATGAAGCACTGTCTTGAAATTGACTTGGAGAACAGTTGAAGGTAACCCACATTCTTGGCAAACTAGGGGGAGGACAGAGGATGGGGGAGGACAGAGGACGGGGCCTGGCCAGAGGTCTCTCGGAACTGGCTCCCCTGGTGGGGGGGGGGGATTCCTTCGACTCCCCCAGGACAGCCTCCTCAGGGCTTCTGGACAATAGGAAGCCCCCACCCACCCAACCGCTGTAGGACCCCATGCTTAGGAACAAGGGCCCTTTCTGTAGGCTTCAGCATCTGCCCTAGGAAGCTCACCCCACACCACCCCTCCCCCCTGCACACACACACCACAAGCCTGCCCCCTACCCCCAAAGCCCAGGACGCTTAGCAACCGCCTCTGGTCTGGAAATGCTGCAGAAGGAGGCTCTGGGGGGCTCTGAGTGCAGCTCTCCCTTCCCGCCTGTGGGAACCCAGTCCCCAAGCCCCAGGGTGGCACAGCAACCTGGCGGGGGCCTGAGACGGGTACATGGCTGACACCCGGCCCACGTGCCAGGCCCACAGAGGAGCCACCCTGGACGCTCCAGCATGGTCATGCCTCAGATGACCACAGCCCCCAGCAACATCGGGAGAGGAGAATTGTCCAGCCCAGTACGGGGTTACGGGAAACAGCAAGTGGGCTGTTGTTTGAGGCTGCTCAGCGTGGGACTGGCTCACGGCCCACATAGGAAACCAAAGTGCCCTGCGTGTGCTGGAGATACACAGAGAAGGCGGGGACTCGCAGGCTCACTCTCCCGTCGTGCTACGGTGGGTTAAAAGAACACCTAAGAACGAAAGTGTTAGTCACTCAGCCATGTCTGACTCTTTATGACCCCATGGACTGTAGCCTGCCAGGCTCTTCTATCCAGGGAATTCTCCAGGCAAGAATACTGGAGTGGGTTGCCATTCCCTTCTCCAGGGGATCTTCCCAACCCAGGGATCGAATCCAGGTCTCCTGCATCACAGGCAGATTCTTTACGGTCTGTCAGAGCTACCAGACATGATCTCAAACCCTGACCCACCCTCGGAACCGAGAAACTTCAACCAGAAGACTGGGATTCTCGGAGCCCTTCCCTCCGAGCTGAATCCTCACTTCCCATGATGGGACTCTGCCAGCCTGCTGGGGTTTCTAACTACAGTGAAACAGGATCAACATTCTGGATATCCAAGACCACAGATGCATCACAGAAGTCACAAAGGCCATTCGATCTGTAACCCAGTAAGACATAAACTTAATAACGACTGTTTATGTCTCATGTCTTTTATGAGGAAGTCTGGGGTACTTTCAAGGCATAAGGATAAAGCTGTGGGGAAGGGGATATATAGATTCCAGATGCAATACAGCCACGCCCTTCAAGGGATGGAGAAGGGGAAACAACTGATACAGATACTCAGAGTTCAGTCATGACAGCAGGCAGCCAGGGACATTGCCTGGTGAGGGACATGGAGAGTACCCAGAGGAGGGAGAGAGCCACAGAGGTGCCACCACGACACCTTGAAGAGCAAGAGGCATGCGGACTGGCAGGAAGGCAGGGAAACGGGAAGGCAGGGAAATGCTCCTCCCATCCCCCCCACCTTAGGGGAGCCAGGGTATATGATCCTAACCACCACCACCACCACCAGGATCATCATCAACTCAAGCAACTTATGAACCAGTCAATGTCAATGAATGCCAAAGAACTGATGCTTTTGAACTGTGGTGTTGGAGAAGACCCTTGAGAGCCCCTTGGGCTGCAAGGAGATCCAACCAGTCCATCCTAAAGGAATAGTCATTGGAAGAACTGATGGAGCTGAAGCTCCAATATTTTGGCTACCTGATGAGAAGAGCTGACTCACTGGAAAAGACACTTTTGCTGGCAAAGATCAGCGGGGGGTGGGGGGCAGGAGGAGAAGTGGGCAGCAGAGGATGAGATGGTTGGATAACATCACCAACTCAACGGACACAAATTTGAGCAAACTCAGGGAGACAGTGGAGGATAGAGAAGCCTGGTGTGCTGAAGTCCATGGGGTTGCAGAGTCAGACACAACTTAGCAACTAAACAACGGCCACGTGAATGGTGCTGTCATCCTCCAAACCAGATCAGCTAAGAAGCAACAGCCCCAAAGCCCAGGAGGTGACAGCTCTATCACCTTCCCCACTGTCTCTTCCCTTCACAAACACCCTCAACTGTCTTTGCTGTCATTTAGTGTTTGTTCTTCCTGCCATTTGAGAGGGTTTATGGATTTTTTAAAAGCTCTTCTAATTCACTTTTGTGTTTCCAATGAGCATTTCTCAAATATTTAGTCGTTGATGAACGACCTGATGCACTGATATCCCTGTAGGAACCTTTTATTTTCTCCTTTACTTGCCCTTGAACCCTTGCAAAACTTGGATCTGTGTTGTCTAAAAAGCCTTTCTCAACTACATACTTCTCGCAATAAATTCCTTGGGTAATGTATATGTTTATGACTTTGGATTTCACGACCCAGTGTTCTTTTATTATTGGGTATCTTGAAAACTGAAACGATCCCTTCTTCATCCCTGTTTTGAAAACGCCAATGCTTACTACACAGAAACAAATATTTGATTTGGGTTGCTTTAGATAAAACTGCATCAAGTGTGGACTGGCACACAGGGCCAAAAGGAAAAATAAGCGTTGTGTAATTAGGGAGGCACTGCGGTCAAATGGTTAAGAGAAGACCTGGATATCTGCAGGGCTGAGGCCAGAACAGAAAAAGGACACTCCTTCCCTGCTTCTCTTCCCAACCCGGTTCTGGCCCCCCACCCAATCATGGGGACATTCCAGTCTACACGGCCCTGATGGCCGTCTGTCAGGTCTAGAAAAAAACACATAGGACCTGCCAAGGGGATGGTTTTCAAGGAAGGAGCCTGTGTCAGCCCCAAAGATGTCGGGACAGTTTGGGCAGGAGCTCTGGGCTCCCAGGCACTTCAAGCGTGGTGTGGATTGGGGGATGGGCAAGAGAAGGCCCGAGAAGGCCTGGAGGCAGGGCTCCTGCGAATGGTAGTGCATCTGAGCAGAGGTGCAGAGTCAGATGCAGGATGGAAGCCACATCCAGTTTTCCGCCTCAGTTCAGTTCAGTTCAGTTGCTCAGTCGTGTCCGACTCTCTGTGAGCCCATGAGCCGCAGCACTCCAGGCCTCCCTGTCCATCACCAACTCCCAGAGTTTACCCAAACTCATGTCCATTGAGTTGCTGATGCCATCCAACCATCTCATCCTCTGTCGTCCCCTTCTCCTCCTGCCTTCAGTCTTTCCCAGCATCAGGGTTTTCCCCAATGAATCAGGTTTCCCTACCAGGGAACCCCAGCCCTCCATATTGGGAGCAGGGGCCCCATCCACTGAACCACCAGGAGTCCTAGGACCATGTTTTGTTCTCATGAAGGGACCTGTGATGGACCCCTTGATGGCTTCAGGCTGCTCTCAGAAGCTCTGAGCCTTGATGGAGACCTGGAACGTTCAGCCCCACCCCTTCTCTCTGGAGAGAGAGGAAGAGCTGGAGACTGAACCTGTAACCGATCCTGCCTACGTGATGAAATGTTCAGAAAACCCCTAAACAACAGGATTCAGAGAGTTTCCTAGTTGGTGAGCAATCCCCACGTCCCCGCTCCTTGGAGAAGAGGTCCCTCTGCTCGGGGCCCTGCTGGACCTCCAACCTACAAACTCCCGTCCATCTGTTCCCCTGTGTCCTTTGTAAAAACCTGTCACAGGAAGTACAGCACTGTCCTGACTTCTGTGGTTCCTTCTATCGAATCACTGAATCCTGAGTCATAAAGCAAACTCCCCTGGCTATCGATTTCACATATGTAACGTATACGTTTCAAGGCTCTTCTCTCAAATCATCCCACCCTCGTCCACCCCCACTGTGCCCATAAGTCTGCTCTCTAGGTCTGTGTCTCCTTTGAAAGTGAAAGTGTTAGTCACTCGGTCGTGTCTAACTCTTTGTGACCCCAGGCAAGAATACTGGAGTGGGCTGCCATTTCCTTCTCCAGGGGATCTTCCCCCACCCAGGGAATGAACCCGGGTCTCCCGCACTGCAGGCAGACTCTTTACCAGCTGACTCACCAGCGAAGCCACCCGGGTCTCCTTTGCTGCCCTGCGAATCGGTTCATCAATGCTGTTTCTCTAGATTCCATATATATGCGTTAATATTCAACATTTGTCTTTCTCTTTCTGACTTACTTCACTCGTATAATAGGCTCTAGGTTCATCCGCCTCGTTAGAAATGAGTTAACTGTGCTCCTTTTGTGGCTGAGTAATATTCCACTGTGTATATGTACCATACTTTCCTTGTCCCTTTTTCTGTTGATGGATATCTAGGTTGCTGCGACTGTAAATAGCGCTGCAGTGAACTTTGGGCTACATGTGTCTTTTTCAGTTCTGGTCCTCAGCATATATGCCCAGTAGTGGGATTGCAGGGTTGTACTCTATGACAACCCAGAGGGGTGGGATGGGGCGGGCAGTGGGACGGGGTTCAAGAGGGAGGGGACATGTGTATACCTGTGGCTGATTCATGTTGATGTGTGGCAAAAACCATCACAATATGGTGAGGGACAGTCTTGCGGGACTGCGCCTTCATCCTCTGGTGTCTGGCACTAACTCTGGGAGGTCTCAGGATTAAATCACATTGTAGGATGCTCAGTTGGTATTAGAGAGCTGGAGAACTGGGTGATGGAACTGGGAAAGATGACACCTATTTGATGTCAGGAGGAAAAAAGACCCTCAATTACCACCTCCAAACTGATGCTCTGCAATTCACATATGAAAGTGAAAAACACTTGCACCTTGGAAGAAAAGCTATGACCAACCTAGACAACATATTAAAAAGCAGAGACATTACTTTGCCAACAAAGGTCCGTCTAGTCAAAGCTATGGTTTTTCCAGTCGTCATGTATGGAAGTGAGAGTTGGACTGTAAAGAAAGCTGAGCGCTGAAGAATTGATGCTTTTGAATTGCGGTGTTGGAGAAGACTCTTAAGAGTCCCTTGGACTGCCTAGAGATCAAACCAGTCCATCCAAAAGGAAATCAGTCCTGAATATTCATTGGAAAGACTGATTGCTAAAGCTGAAACTCCAATACTTTGGCCACCTGATGGGAAGAACTGACTCATTGGAAAAGACCCTGATGCTGGGAAAGATTGAAGGCAGGAGAAGAAGGGGACGACAGAGGATGAGATGGTTGGATGGCATCACCAACTCAATGGACATGAGTTTGAGTAAGCTCCAGGAGTTGGTGATGGACAGGGAAGCCGGGCCATCCATGGCGTCATAAACAGTGAGACACGACTGAGTGACTGAACAGAACTGAACTGAATTCCACACAGCTGTGACATAAAATTTGCTGGTGTCTATTCTAACTGGTTAGTCCCCCAGTAGAAGCACTGTTTGGTGAATCCCCGCTACCTGCGACCAAAGGCCTTTGGGCATCTTAGATTGAATCATGCTCCTGAAACCCCTCACAGGGCTAGGCACAGAGTAAGCACTTCATAGGGCTTCCCTGGTGGCTCAGACAGTAAAGATCTACCCGCAATTTGGGAGACTCAGGTTCGACCCCTGGGTCAGGAAGATCCCCTGGAGAAGGGAAAGGCAACCCACAGCAGTCTTCTTGCCTGGAGAATTCCATGGACAGAGGAGCCTGACAGGCTTCATGGCGTCACAGAGTCAGACTACTCACCGAGTGACGAACACTTTCATTTTTCCTTCAAGCACTTGATAAGTGGCCATGAATCCTGGAAATACACGGGTCCACACAGAGTCAGACACGACTGAGAGACTGAACTGAACTGAACTGAATACTGGGAAGAAAGCAAGCAGGCCGATACTGTATAAAATTCTGTAACTTTGTGAAAAATAATTCCCAAGAAATAAGCTGCTCACTTTTCATAAGGGTCCTTTGTCTTTAATTTTAAAATGGAATTTTTAAGTTTAGGCTAACTAGTCATTAAGTGCTGACCCATTAGGTAAAATGGCTCTGAGCAAACTCATCATAACGGATCCGTTCACTGAAAGAGCCGGTCATCAGATTCACTGATTCCAGTTGAGTGAACATTAGGTAGGTCACTTTCTTACTATTAATAGCAAAACGTACCCTAAGAACTGCACAGGTCTGACTCTCCCCCAGGGAAGTGGTCTCCTAAATGGAGCGGGAGGTCAGCAAGACATCCACCTGGGGCCCACAGATTTCAGGAGGCACCCCCTCTCAGCTCCTGCAGGTACAGAATCAGCACCCGAGAGGGAGCATCTCCTTGAAACTGGTACCTCCCTCGGCTCAACCTGGCCCCAGCCGGGTGCCTGCTCTCCCTAAAGTAAGCAAAGATCAGTGGGAGGTGGAAATACAAGAAACCAAATGTACCTCTAAGTTCATCTAAAGATAAGAAACTGAACTCCTTCAGTACAATAAGGCTTTATCTTTCCAACAGATATAAATAACTACTGCAGTAGGTTGGATTGTTTCCCTCACACAACCCTTCATGGTATCGTTGCTCAGTTGCTTGGTCACGTCTGACTCTTTGCGACCCCATGGACCGCAGCACGCCAGGCCTCCCTGTCCATCACCAACTCCTGGAGTTCACTCAGACTCATGTGCAAGGAGTCAGTGATGCCATCTAACCATCTCAGCCTCTGTCGTCCCCTTCTCCTCCCGCCTTCAACCTTTTCCAGCATCAGGGTCTTTTCTAGGGTCTTTTCCATCGGCTCTTTGCATCAGGTGGCCAGAGAACTGGAACGTCAGCTTCAGCATCTGTCTTTCCAATGAATATTCAGGACTGATTTCCTTTAGGATGGACAGGTTTGAGCTTGCTGCTGTCCAAGGGACTCTCAAGAGTCTTCTCCAGCATCTTCTCCAGCACCACAGTTCAAAAGCATCAATTCTTCAGTGCCCAAACCCCCAGCATCTGAGAACGTGACCTTATTAGGGGAGAGTCTTTCTGCAGGTAATGAAGCTAAAGTGGGGTCATTAGGGTAGGCCCTAACCCAATATGACTGGTGTCCTTAGTTAAAATACAAAAGGGGGAAATTTACAAACAGGTTTGCATAAGGAGAAGATAGTGTGAAGATAGAGGGAGAAGATGACCATCTATAAGCCACAGAGATGCACAGACAGGAGGAACCGGCCCTGTCCTCACCCTGAACTCCAGAGCTGGGCGAGAACAAATTTCCACTGTCTAAGCCCCACCAAGTCTGTGGTACTCTGTCCCAGCATCCCTGCAAATGGACACTTCTTTATCTTCCACCTTTTAACTGATGAAGAGTACAGGCCGTGATGGGGGTGTGGCCTCAGGAACCAGGTCCAATATAACTGCACAGTTTCTTACTGGACACAAACTCTGCTCCAAGCTCATCCTGGGCACGGTGCACTGCTGAACCACCTACGCATCACTCCCGCCTTAACGTCAGGGGAGGAGAGACTCTTAACTTCAAGGCATAAGTCAGTGTTACACCAGCCCCACCATAATCTCTTCGACCGCTGGAATGCTTTTTTTTTTTTTTTTTTTTTTTGAGAAAAGCCTGACAGTCCTGAAGAAATAAGGGGCATATATTTTAGATAAAGTGCTGAGATTCTCCATGTTTATTTTTATATTTTTGCATAGCTAATGAAGGCAAAGACCCAATCCCTGTGTGGGCCTCTCAAAATGAGGTTGAAATTAAATTCAGGTAAAATAACTACTAACCAAACCTGGTAATAGGAGAGAAAAATACAGCTATCATAAAAGCACATTCAAGAAGGTATCACACTGATTTGCGTCCCTTCAGTAACAGATACAGTGTTTTATCACTTAGTTTCTGTTCTTACCACAATTCTTCAACAGCATTATTTCCTATAAATTTATACTATATAATGCTGCTGCTGCTGCTGCTGCTAAGTCATTTCAGTTGTGTCCGACTATGTGCGACCCCACAGACAGCAGCCCACCAGGCTCCCCTGTCCCTGGGATTCTCCAGGCAAGAACACTGGAGTGAGTTGCCATTTCCTTCTCCAATGCATGAAAGTGAAAAGTGAAAGTGAAATCGCTCAGTCATGTCCAACCCTCAGCAACCCCATGGACTGCAGCCCACCAGGCTCCTCCATCCATGGGATTCTCCAGGCAAGAGTAGTGGAGTGGGGTGCCACTGCCTTCTCCAATACTATATAATACCACCTGTTAAAATAGTACGTAAGAATCTTGGAAATATATTCAATATTAAAACGATCTACTGAATAAAATGGTACAGTAGAATACATGTTTATAATACATTCTTCTAGAACTGCAACGGGCTTCTCAGGTGGTGCAGTGGTAAAGAACCCGCCTGCCAAGGCAGGAGGCGGAAGAGGCTCGGGCTCAGTCCCTGGGTCGGGAAAATGCCCTGGAGGAGGGCACGGCAGCCCACTCCAGTATTCGTGCCTGGAGAATCCCATGGACAGAGGAGCCTGGTGGGCTATAGTCCATGAAGTTGCAAAGAGTCGGGTACAGCTTAGCAAATAAAAACCAACACAGTTGCAATATCACTTTATTGGGAAATTTTTCTACTCTTGATGAACTTTTTCTTCCAAAGTATCCTGCTCCTTTAAAAATAGATTTCTCAAATCAATACTGCAATTATCCTTTAATGAAAAATAAATTAAAAAATAGATTTCTCATTTTTGCTTATTACACTGATGCCGCTGGAAACTCAGAAACACAGAGTCTCCTAGGTATATGGATGGATAATCCTAAAATAAAGTTTTACATAATTATTCAGAAAATAGGAACTGAGCAGAGAATCACATAAATTATCTAAATTATCAGCCCAAGACAGAACGCTTCTACCTCCTCGTTCAGTGCAAGAATTGCCGCTTATTTTCACTGTGTACTTTGCCATGAAGGGATCCTCATGAACCAACAATTTCCATGTCAAAAAATAGCTTGAATAAAGAGAGATGGCAAGCAAAAAAAAAAAAAAAAGCACGGCTCAGTAGACATTGTTCTTGGCTTTGTCTCTTCTGGATGGAGCAGGAGAAAGCAGAAAGCAGTGGAGAAAGGAGGAGTTTTGATGACTACAGAACTTACAAAGTGGCGATTTTAAAGCCCCACAGTGCTGAAGGCAGGACAGGTGGTACTGGGTCAAGGGCATTTTGTGTGGCGGGGAGGAGAATCTAGGGAACCAACCTAGGCTCCTCGAAGTACATTAAAGGACACCAGGAAAGGTCTTTGGAGGTTTGGGTCCCCCAAATACCAAATACTGAAGATACAAAATCTTTACATTCACATTTTTCTAAAAACTCTTCAAAGGCAGGACTTTTCTGGGGCTTTTTGTTTTACCTTGAATCGCCCTTGGCTCCCCCATCCTTTTACTCTGTAAGTCATTTGTCTTGCTTTTGGTCAACACGGCTTCTTCTTGGATCTTCAAAGACCTTGGAAAAACCTGAAAGAGAATTTCAATATAGTAAACTTTGGGTTTTTTCCCAAATATTAAAACCAAGGATCAACTGTATATTTACCGACAAACCTACTGCTAAAATATTACTTTAAAGAGGGATGAACTAAAAATTCTTCCTTCTTAAAAAACGTAAGGGGGCAGAGTTGGGGCAGCACTTCTTCAAATAAAAGTTCAGCATCATATAGCAAAAATTAGGAATGAGATAAAGGCCAAGCTGTAACGGACGTACTGAGGTCCACGTATACTTTTGCAAAGAAAATATTTTGAAAATCTTGTCCTTTCCTCCCAGCTCCCAGGTTTAGTAATAATGGTTTCCCCAGATCAGTATTTCAGCACTGCTTTCTGCTCCAAAGAGTGATGGGATTTATTCAACATCCTGAGAACCGTAATTAGACAACTTTTTCAGTCACATGAAAGAAACAGTCTTTATAATGTGTAGATGCCACAAGGATCCATATTTTTTGCAAGCATAGAGCACTATTAAGATGAGAGCAATACTAAAAAAAAAAAGCCTTTCTTAGTATATGCCTGTCAGAGTGGCTCTAAAATCCATTCTCTTATTTTTTGGAGATACAGGAATTTCTGTGCTTCTGCAACTTTCCAAGTCAAATAACCAATCCCAAAATATTTAGTACAGGATCCTCATAACATGACGAATTGCAAATGACAGCTTTTTCAGCTGAAAATATTTTCAAATTAGAAAATGCCTTGAGTAGGGCATCAAAATCAATATTTGCAATGGGCGATATTATTTATAGATGGTTTCACAGGCCAGCCAAGCCTCCCACTCCACCCCAGAGGCCCTGAATGTAAATGGCCCAACTGGTGGGGCAAAGGGGTTGGTAGGACATGGAAAATCCAAATTCTTAGGGGAAAATTGGGAAAATTATGATACAAAATCATATGTATAGTCTGATTCCAATATTATATTAGTGTTGGAGAAGACTCTTGAGAGTCCCTTGGAGAGCAAGGAGATCCAACCAGTCCATCCTAAAGGAGATCAGTCCTGGGTGTTCACTGTAAGGACTGATGTTGAAGCTGAAACTTCAATACTTTGGCCACCTGATGCAAAGGACTGACTCATTTGAAAAGACCCTGATGCTGGGAAAGATTGGGGGCAGGAGGAGAAGGGGACGACAGAGGATGAGCTGGTTGAGTGACATCACTGACTCAATGGACATGAGTGTGAGCAATCTCTGGGAGTTGCTGATGGACAGGGAGGCCTGGTGTGCTGGCGATTCATGGGGTTGCAAAGAGTCGGACACCACTGAGAAATTGAACTGAACTGAACTCCAATATTATATAAAAAGAAAATAAAATGAATGAAAAACACGAGGGGGAAGGAGATTACAAAACAGAGGTAGAGTCACAGATGTAGAAAACGAACTTAGGGTTACAGGGGCTGAGGAGTGGGGGAGGGATACACTGGGAGATTGGGACTGACATATATACATACGTCTACTATATAAAGTAGACAGCTAGTAAGAACCTGCTGCCTAGCACAGTGAACTCTACTCAATACTCTGCAATGACCTATATAGGAAAATAATCTAAAAAAAAAAATAGTGGATATATGTAAATGTATAACTGATTCAGTTTGCTGTACAGCAGAAACTAACACTGTAAATCAACTATACTCCAAAAAAAAAAAAAAACCAAGAGGGAAGAAAGAGAAGGAGGAAGAAGGCTCTAAGGAGGTTCGGTTCAGTTCAGTTCAGTCACTCAGTCGTGTCTGATTCTCTGCGACTCTGTGGACGGCAGCACGCCAGGCCTCCCTGTCCATCACCAGCTCCCAGAGCTTGAGATCACAGCCGGAAGTGGTCCTTAGCTTTCCAACATGAACTACAAGGAGTCTTACTTTCTTCCTTCTAATCAAGGCTATTTTCCAAATTTCAGAATCAAGAATACTCATCTTGATAATCACAGAAGAGCTGCATAATGATCAGTGTATAATCCTAAGCACATCTGCAACTCGCTGTCTTCACAGTGATGATGGGAGAGCCATCTACCCCATGGAGCCACAGGACCTCCCTCCTTGGTGACAAGCCGCTCTGCAGGAAGGGGGCAGGGGTCAGCCTGAATTAGGCCATGCTTTGCTCGGCAGCACAGATCTTGAGTTAATTAAGGTGTCTCCAAATTTTCTCCTTTTTAAACCCAAAATCCAATATTGATTATTTCTTGGTTGAATGCTTTCCTCAGACAAGGGGTTAAAATAGTATTTAGTTTCCAATCGCTGCAAAGGCAACATGAGTTTTAAAAGCCTGGGCTCAAATTCCTATACTGTCATCCTATAATACACTTCTGTGCCCAAACCTCTTCTCTGCCAAAAGAAACACTTGATTTCCAATGAAATATTGGTGGGCTCGATTTAAAAGACAAGAGCTAAGGCCAGAGACGATTCTATTAAATATGTGCAACGGGTATTTTTCAATTAGCATGATAATGTTGTTAAAATCTCATCTACCCAGAGGGCACTTTATCTGACAAGGTAAATTACCCATAAGCCAGCTGAGCGGCCTCAAAGGATCCAAAGAGATGTCACGAAGTCTGGGGAGAGAGAAGCTTTGCCAGAGAAAGGCACGCTACCAGCCGCGTGAGGTTAACAGCCGGCCCAATCAAAGCAGAAATGTCAGACAATTATGCAAACCAGACTTAGGAACTCAAAAAACATAGCCATTTGAGAACTTTGCTATGAGAGCAAGCTGTTCAAGCCAGCTGAACAGAGTCCCTGGTACCACAAAGGGTAGATGACAAGGAACACAGCGCCCAACCCTGTCAAGGGCAAGTGGTAGGAACCCCAGTACCTCCCAGACGGGGTGAGCCCAGGGTTCTGCACAATGACAGGTAGAGGAACACATGTGATCGTGATCGGTGGAAAATTCCCCTCAGAAATGGTCAAAGCCAGACACGGTTGAGCATCTCAAGGGCAGAGTTTAATTTGCAAAGCAGCCGTGGTGCACAGAGAGACCTGGGCTTGGAGCCAGGTTGGTACTGACCACCAGCAGCCAGAAGACTGCTCAACTGCAATGGACAATTGTTTGTGGCCGTGCCATGCAGACAGACACAAGCGTCTCGTGCTCAGAGAAGTGCAACCTTTGCGTTCCCCAAACGTGCTGGACCAGAGGTCGCCTCTCACACAGAGGTTTTCCTGGCCACCTGTGTCAGTAACAGTGAACGCATCATCAGCTTAACCTCTGGGAAGATGGACAACCAGCTGTCCCAGAGAGCTGCCTTCTCACCAGAAAAAGCCCTGGACTTTGACTGAACAACAGCCGTCATTGGCGAAAAGGCGCCACGCCCGCCAGCAACACCAGGGACAGACACAGTGAACTGTCACCGAGGACCCCATTCATCCAATTACAGCCCCGTCCCCATCGGCGGGGTTCCCACGTGGCTCAGATGGGAAAGAATCTGCCTGCAACGTGGGAGACCCAGGTTCAATCCCTGGGTTGGGGGAGATCCCTTGGAGAAGGGAATGGCAACCCGCTCCAGTATCCTTGCCTGGAGAATCCCAGGAATAGAAGAGCCTGGTGGGCTATAGTCCATGGGTTGCAAAGAGTTGGACACGACTTAAGCGACTAACACTTTCACTCTCCGCGTAAATGGCAAAAGCAGCAGACACAACGGCGCCCACTTCTCCTAATAGAGGAAACCCAATGCCACTTGGGTGTGGAGCCCAACCCCCAAAACACCCTGGGGAGGGCTGACCCTGCCCCAGCTTCAGGGGGAACTCCTATCATTGGGCACCTGTTCCTCTTGCCCCGGGTGACTTAAAAGGGAGCATGTGGTATCATTTTAGCCAATTCAACCCCAGGTGAAGTGACCGGAAGACTTCTGGAGAAAGTCTCCCGGACAACAAAGAAAAGTCATCTCCTACTGTCCTGTCTGTATGACCCTTGAGCCATCTCAGGACCAAGAGAGGAAGGGGACTGGGGATAAAACCATACTCTCTGGGAAAAGGCGAAGGCAACCTCGAGATTCTGCTCAGGATGCAGAAAACAGGATTAGTCAGTCCTGAAGGCAGAAAGCATCGGCACCTTGTGTCTGTGTTCAAACGTCTCTGCTAGGCACACAGCATCATGGAGTGGCAATGGCTCTTCAAAGGGGTGATATATCATGGGCACTTGGTACTCCACAGGCAGAATGGGAAGGAAAGTACACAAGAGGAGACCGAAAGTACAGTAGCGGAGCAAGGCAGAGGAGGACAGATGAGCAAAGGCATGACCGTGAAAGGGAGGCACACTGGAGAGGCTCTTTGGCTATGAGAACAGTTCAGAGATGTTGAGTGACTTACCCCTATAATTAAGAAATTACATCGGTGTATGTCTCTTTCCACAATCTAAGCTCAACCTGCCCTTCAAATCCATCCATTCATTCAAGTGTTCCTCCATCCACCCATCCACTCACCCTCCATCCATTACGCATCTTCCATTCCTCCACTTACGAACATGCACTAAGTCAGTTTCCTCCAAGTTCAATCACTGAACTAAGCCCTGCCTAGAGGTGGGCTTTGCCACGACTTCAGGGTCGAATGGGAAGCACAAGGTTGTAAAGGCATAATCACAAATACCAACACCCCCAACACCTGGTTTGACCCCCCAGCAACAAGGGAGTTGCTGCTGCTGCTGCTGCTGCTAAGTCGCTTCAGTTGTGTCTGACTCTGTGCAACCCCATAGATGGCAGCCCACCAGGCTCCGCCGTCCCTGGGATTCTCCAGGCATGAACACTGGAGTGGGTTGCCATGTCCTTCTCCAAGGGAGTTAGGCAGATCCAACTGAGCACAGCATCTGAACTACTTAAGAAACTGACAGAGGAAAAGTGGGCGGCCAAGCACAGGGGCAGAAGCAGTCAGAAAATGAGGAGAGTGTCAGAAAAGGACCCAGCCCTGGATGCCAAGGAGGACCCCCAATAAGGCAGGAACAGTTCACAGCATCGATCTGCATAAAGCTGAATAAAAATGAGCAAGTCAATCAACCAACCACAAATGTTGAATAAATGGTACTAGACGTGGCAAGTCAACAACCTCTGGGTGACCTCCAACGACGTGGCCAGTTTCCAAAGGTTCACTAGAGGAAGGTTGGGAGGATGTGTGAAGGTCAACATAGGCTATTCACAAAAGATGCTGATGGACAGGGAGACAAGGGGAAGAGTGTTCAAGGGAAGAAGCACTAGGGTGTTCACCAATTCAACATTTGTTGCATGCCTACTGTGTGTGAGAAATTGCCAGCAGCCAGGGTTGGCTCCATGGTTCAGACGCCGAGCTTCCACTACAGGAGGGAGAAGGTTCAGTCCCTGGTTGGTGAACTGAGATCCTTCATGCCATACATCATGGCCAAAAAATACAATAAATAAAATAATAAAGAGGAAAGAAAATAAACGGCCAACAGCTAGAGTGCACAAGACTCAGTCATGCCCTCGATTAGATTACAATCTAATTAGAAGAAGGTTTATCTCGTTTATCTGGCTGGTTTGTTAAGGATGAGAAAAGGGGGTGTATTTACAGGTAGGATAGAGAGAAAGGCATAAAAGCAGAGACAGATTCTAGAGACAGAGGAAGAGGAAGACAGAGGCCTTTCCTCTGCCTCTTAGAGGAAAGGCCAGGGCATAACATCAGCTCTAGCAGGAGGGAGGGATCCCCGCGTCTCAGAAATGATGTGTTACCGTGTGTTTAGCAACTCGCTCCACAGGGGTAATCCCCTGATGGGAGGCGTTTGGCAATTCCTGGGGATAACTAGGTTTCCCTAGTGGCTCACAGGTAAAGAATCTGCCTGCAATGCAGGAGACAAGGGTTTGATCTCTGGGTCGGGAAGATCTCCTGGAGAAGAAAATGGCAACTCACTCCAGTATTCTTGCCTGGAAAATTCCATGGATGGAGAAGCCTGGTAGGCTACAGTCCATGGGGTCACAAAAGGGTCAGACACACTTAGCAACTGAGCATACACACACCAGTGAACCAGTGAAGTTGCTCAGTCGTGTCCGATTCTTTGCCATGGACTGTAGCCTACCAGGCGCCTCCATCCATGGGATTTCCCAGGCAAGAGTACTGGAGTGGGTTGCCATTCCCTTTTCCAGGGGATCTTCCTGACCCAGGGATCGAACCCAGGTCTCCCGCACTGCAGGCAGACGCTTTACTGTCTGAGCCACTAGGGAAGCCCAGGAGCACACACATGAAGTTATCTATTCCTATCGCGGGCAATTTCAAAAAACTAACAGAATCCCCAGGTGCAGAGCTGAACAGAGATACAGGCGATCTTTCCAGCAAGTCTGCTGGCACCAGCCTTGGCGGACCAGAAACCCAGCAGAGACCGAGGGCCCTGACGCTATTGGAAAGTCACGAGGTGACAGCGAGGAAATCTGTGAAGATCAGCCAGACAGCTGCTCTGCCAGCAGCTGAGCCCCGGTGACCTGTCCCTGTGGGCAGGGCAGACACTCGGGACGTGGGGCTGCAGAGCGAGCAACCGCCTCAGCGCTCTGAAACGGCGCCTGCATCAGCTCTGCTGCTTCCTGAATCTGCCCGCCATCCAAATCGCTTGCTGTTGTTGCTCAGCTGTGTCCAGCTCTGTGTGACCCCATGGCCTGCAGCCCACCAGGCTCTTCTGTCCATGGACTTCTCCAGGCAAGAATGCTGGAGTGGGTTGCTGTTCCCTTCTCCAGGGCATCTTCCCAACCCAGGGATCAAACTCGGGTGTCCCTCGTTGCAGGCAAGTTCTTTACTGTCTGAGCCACCAGGGAAGCCTGTAGTGTATATATATGTATTATATATATATATATATATATATATATATATGTCAATCCCAATCTCCCAATCCATCCCCTACCCGCCTCTTCTTGGTTTTTTTAAAATTATTATTCCTGAGAAGAGAACAAAATGAATGTAGACTGTAATATTCCTTTGGAGCCCGTGATATTCTAGGAGGAGTCAACACTGGGCCCTTCTCTCCCCCAGGCCTGGTCATGTGCATGTGAAAGCTGATCGAGCTGACTGCACAGAGGGCGCAGTGGGCGCCCCTCCCACCAGCCCCCAAACAGCTCCACCGCCCCTCGGGCTGGGGGCCATGATCGGCCTCAAGGTCCCCAGGAAAAATGAGACATCTGAAGGAAAACAGGCTAGATTTGAAAGGCTGGTGACATCTAGAAAAGGGAAAACAACTATAAATACTACTTCTCTCCTGTTTTACACTGAGCCTTCTGTTATAGGAAACACATTTAACAGAGTCGGGTTTTTTTTTTTCCCCCCTAAGCTCAACTGGAAAAACATAAATATTTAGTCATTTCATAACAGCAGACAACTGACAAGCAAGCCACAGATTAAAGGAACATGATGTATTTCTAAGAAAGTCCATCAAACAAAATATATCTTTGGGAACAGAATCCCAAAGTCTGTTTTAGAAGCAAATCTTGGCCTTCAGAATGAATTTTGTCTTGATGTAATCACAAGGTCACATCTTAAGAGAGAGTTAAGTGTATCGATAGCCATCTTTGTGAACAATGAGGTCTGTTTCACATTTTTATTTCATTATTTCTTTGTGTCATATTTTTAAACTAACGACACTAGGCAGAAAAAAAATTAAAACATTATAAATGTATAATTGGGCTTCCCTGGTGGCTCAGTGGCAAAGAATCTGCTTGTCAGTGTAGGAGACGTGGGTTTGATCCCTGAGTCAGGAAGATCCCCTGGAGAAAGAAGTGGCAATCCACTCCCGAGTTTTTGGTTTTTTTTTTTTTTCCAACTCTAGTATTCTTGACTGGGAAATCCCATGGACAGAGAAGTCTGGCAGGCTATAGTCCATGGGGTCACAAAAAGTCGGATACTACTTATAGCAGCTAAATAATAACAAAGCATAATTACTTTAGAGGTAGCATATAAAATAACTAATTGCCAAGTTAATTGCTATTGTAATTACCATCTCAGTATCATACATGAGAAATGTGAACTTCCTGAGTAGGAAGAGGATTTGTAACAGAGCAAAAGGAAAGAAATTTACATTAACAGAGAGATTACATGTAGGGATATTACAGAGCAAAATTTTCAGATGAAATTCCTTCTATCAGCTTCCTCAGATATCTTTATTTTGAATAGAGTTTGAAGAGACAGATCAGGAGAGTCAGAAGTTTTCCTAAGAAAAATCAACTTGATAAAGGCAGAAAGAAAAAAAACACTGAGACTTTCTAATAATGCAGATAATTCATTACATTATCTGTCTTTACTGTTCCCCCATTAAAAAGCAAACATCGCTAAACACTTAGAGAGTATCAAGCGGGAAAGCTTTCCTTGTGCTCTGTAAGAGGGAGAAAATTCAAAGAACCCTGAACTCGTCCTGAAGGTCGGTCTATGCCCGCCGGCTTGGCTAAGACACCCTGGCTCCCTGGTGATGGCATTTTCACCACCAGGAGCATGGAAGCCAGCTTTTCCGTTTCTGCTTGACTTTTGACTCGTTTAAGAGAACTGCATTCAAATTGCCTCCTAGGTACTGGACACACTTTGGAAAGAAAGATCGTTAAAACTTCTTATGTATTTAAACAGAAATTGTGAGCCTCAACACAAACGCCCTTCGCTGACACTCCGGACGTGAGGTTTATAACGCACCTCTGGCTGCACAGCTGTGCACTCCCTCCGCACAGAACCCTTCATGAAATCCACCATCAAGGAGCCCTGCTGTTCAGTTCAGTCCAGTCGCTCAGTCCTGTCCGACTCTTTGCAACCCCACGGACTGCAGCATGCCAGGCCTCCCTGTCTATCACCAGCTCCAGGAGTTTACTCAAACTCATGTCCATCGAGTCGGTGATGCCATCCAGCCATCTCATCCTCTGTTGTCCCCTCCTCCTCCGGCCTTCAATCTTTCCCAGCATCAGGGTCTTTCCAAATGAGTCAGCGCTTCACATCAGGTGGCCAAAGTACTGGAGTTTCAGCTTCAACATCAGTCTTTCCAATGAACACCCAGGACTGATTTTCTCTAGGATGGACTGGTTGGATCTCCTTGCAGTCCAAGGGACTCTCCAGAGTCTTCTCCAACACCACAGTACAAAAGCATCAATTCTTCAGTAAGTGCTAACTGAGGACAGCACCCAGACACAGAATTTCCACACTATGTCTCTCATGCCTTGAGGGAGAGTTGCTTACCTTGCGGCCTAATATTTTATGATATAGAATAAAGGGCGACATTAGTTGCTCAGTCCTGTTCGGCTCTTTGTTGACCCCATGGACTGAAGGAAGGAGCCCACCAGGGTCCTCTGTCCATCAAATACTCCAGGCAAGAATAGTGGAGTTGCTTCTCATTCCTTTTTCCAGGGGATCTTCCTGACCCAGGGATCGAACCCGGGTCTCCCGCATTGCAGGCAGAGCCACTAGGGAAGCCCAAAGGGCAACATAGCAAGTAAGATAAGAAGCAGTGGGCCAGCTCAGGGATGAGGAAGAGAGAGCTTCAGGTTCGGGTAGAAGGATTTAAATTAGATGATGAAAATCAGGAAGAACTTCTATAGATCTGGAGGAGGAGGACAGTCCAGGCAGCTCAAATAAGTGACACAGGCCATCACGTGGGACTCAACCGCAGAAGACACGTCTCCAAAGGGGACTCAGCACAGTCACTGCTGCGTGTGAGTCAAAGCCTCTGCCAACAGCACAGTGCTGGTGGCTTAGTCACTCAGTCGTGTGCAACTCCTGCCACCCTATGGACTGCAGCCCCCCGGGCTCCTCTGACCATTGGATTCTCCAGGCAAGAATACTGGAGGGGGTTGCCGTTTCCTTCTAAAGTGGATCTTCCCAACCAGGGGATTGAACCCCGGTCTCCTGTGTTGCAAGCGGACTCTCTACTGACTGGGCAGCAGAGAAGCTGCCAGCAGCCTGACGACATCTACATCACCTTTGCCCTCCCCCGCGGCTGTCAAGGAGGACTTTCAAGGCAGAACAAGGGGCCCAGACAGAGGCTTGTGGAGAGAAGCTGGCTCAGTTCCTCAGACGTGCTAGTAAAGTGGAGAATTAACAGAAGCCGCGGCGGGACGGTGGGCACCTGGCTGGACCCGGCAGGAAGGCTTGTGTGGATGGCAGACAGCCAGACGGAGCCAGAGGGAGGGCCCAGAAGGACAAGCTGCAAAGTGTGACCCTTGCGCTGCAAACAGCAACTGGGGGGTGCTTGCGCCTCTGCAGAGGGGAGCGTTCCATACAGGTTTCAGGGAAGATCCCCGAGGCGGCTGACGGCAGAGAGCGAGCTGCTGAAATGGTCCAGCTGGGGGTGAAGGCAAGGCAGCCGAAGAGCCAGGAGCAGGGCGGAGGGCAGAGGACGCGCCAAAACTGGGGGGCCCTCGGGAGAGAGAAGAGGGGATGGCATGCAAGGAGGGGGGCTCTAGGGGAAGATGGGGCGCCCTGATCCAGTCCAGGGACGACCAACAGCATCCTCAGGCCCCGAGCGGTGGACCTGGGCATGCTGGACCGGAGCTCTGGGGCTTGATCTATAGCTTCTCGGAGCCCCAGAGTGCTGCAGAGAGCTCCATGGAGCAGGGGCCAAGATGGGAGCCAAGAGAGGGGCTGCAGGGAAGGGTCTCCATGCCCTCCTGGGGAGCAGAGCCTGACCCTCTCTCCCCATGCTCCCTCCTGCTGAACTCACGCTCTGCTCTGTTCAGGGTGTCAGCAACTGAGATCTCTGCTGAGTTTTATACAAGGCTAATGCGAAACGCTGGGTTGGAAGAAGTACAAGCTGGAATCAAGATTGCCGGGAGAAATATCAATAACCTCAGATATGCAGATGACACCACCCTTTATGGCAGAAAGTGAAGAGGAACTAAAAAGCCTCTTGATGAAAGTGAAAGAGGAGAGTGAAAAAGTTGGCTTAAAGCTCAGCATTCAGAAAACTAAGATCATGGCATCTGGTCCCATCACTTCATGGGAAATAGATGGGGAAACAGTGGAAACAGTGGCAGACTTTATTTTTTGGGCTCCAAAATCACTGTAGATGGTGACTGCAGCCATGAAATTAAAAGATGCTTGCTCCTTAGAAGGAAAGTTATGACCAACCTAGATAGTATATTCAAAAGCAGAGACATTACTTTGCCAACAAAGGTCCATCTAGTCAAGGCTATGGTTTTTCCAGTGGTCATGTATGGATGTGAGAGTTGGACTGTGAAGAAAGCTGAGCACCGAAGAATTGATTCTTTTGAACTGTGGTATTGGAGAAGACTCTTGAGAGTCCCTTGGACTGCAAGGAGATCCAACCAGTCCATCCTAAAGGAGATCAGTCCTGGGTATTCATTGGAAGGACTGATACTGAAGCTGAAACTCCAATATTCTGGCCACCTCATGCAAAGAGTTGACTCACTGGAAAAGACTCTGATGCTGGGAGGGATTGGGGGCAGGAGGAGAAGGGGACGACAGAGGATGAGATGGCTGGATGGCATCACCGACTCGATGGACGTGAATTTGAGTAAACTCCAGGAGCTGGTGATGGACAGGGAGGCCTGGTGTGCTGCAATTCATGGGGTCACAAAGAGTCGGACACAACTGAGCGACTGAACTGAACTGAACTGAACGTTCCCTCAGCACTCTGCTTCCTCTCGCTGGGCAAAAGAGCCATCAGATACCTGGATTTCTCTTTGCCAGCCTAACTTTCTGAAATGTGACCAGGTTTGGAAACAGGGAAACATTTCTTCTTGGCAGGCTCTGTCAGTCTAAAAAGAGGATGGGTCCCTTCTCCCTCTGGTTTTGTGGCAGACAAAGAATCTTAGTCTTCAAATTAAAAACAAAGAAATGCACCAGAAGCCAGTTAACCCGGCAAGGCTGCTGCAGTTTCCCTGCGTGGTGGGCACGGCCTCAGGCACCATCCAAGCTGTGTAGCCTGCAGTGGCGCTGATCACAGGCTGGCTCACTGAGCGCCTGGGAGGTGACTATCACGCTCTTTATTTCTCTGATAAAGAAGCGGAGGCCTGGGAAGGTCACAGATCTGCTAAGTGGACGAGCAGGGATTGGAACTCAGGATTCAAACCAAAGCTCCGTCTATTTTGTGAACCTTGCCCTCTTTCCTGTGGAAGAAAACTCACTTGCTGGTTCAACAGCAGAGAAGACAAATGGGAGGTGAGCTTCCCCAAACCCTTTCTGTGTCATCTCCACCGCAGGGCCCCCTTCTGACAGCCACGATCCTCTTTCCGTTAAAGCCCAAGACGAGTATGAAAAAGCAGAGACACCACTTGGCCAACAAAGGTCCGTCTAGCCAAGGCTATGGTTTTTCCAGTAGTCAGCTATGGATGTGAGAGTTGGACCATAGAGAAGGCTGAGCACTGAAGAATGGATGCTTTTGAACTGTGGTGTTGGAGGAGACTCTTGAGAGTCCCTTGGACTGCAAGGAGATCCAACCAGTCCATCCTAAAGGAGATCAGTCCTGAATATTCATTGGAAAGACTGATGCTGAAGCTGAAGCTCCGATACTTTGCCCACCTGACATGAAGAGCCGACTCATTGGAAAAGACCCTGATGCTGGGAAAGATTGAGGGCAGGAGGAGAAGGGGATGACAGAGGATGAGATGGTTGGATGGCATCACCGACTCAATGGACCTGAGTTTGAGCAAGCTCCAGGAGATGGTGGAAGACAGGGAGGCCTGGTGTGCCGCAGTCCATGGGGTCACAAAGAGTCAAACACGACTGAGCAGCCAAACACCAAGAGGATGAGTGCACAGATGCCCCTTAGGGGGGTGGTGAGCAACCTTTTTGGCACCAGGGGCTGGCTTCAAGGAAGACAATTTCTCCATGGATAGGCAGCGGGAGGGGAGTGGTTATGTTTTCTTCATCTACTGCTCACCTCCTGCTGTGTGGCCCAATTTCTAACAGACCACAGACAGATAACCGGTCTGTGGCCTAGAGGTTGGGGATCCCTGCTTTAAAGAGCTGAATGCCGTTACGCTGATTGCTCAGAACCAACTCATACTCCAAAGACAAAAATCCACTCGAACGGACACAGGCAAGCCAATCTGTGCCTTAATGCCCTCCCAGCCTTCTCTGAAGAGTCCCTTAGTTTACCAGATGTCTCCGAAATGCTAAGTTCTGGCAATCCGTTGTCCGAATCAACATCCTCAAATCTCAGCCGGCCACTGTGGCCTTCATGGGAAGACTCAAGAGTGTCATGTCAGGTGGGGTCAGGTCGTGTGGACCCTCCCACAAGGAAGTGTCCCTCACCGGTGCTTCAGACGTTGCGTGGGCCCAGACATCACACTACCCACTCTCACCCCATTGTGTCCATCCACGTTTACCAAAAACGCAAGGCAGCCAGTCAAAAATGCCTTGAGTCCCTCACAGAGGAAAGCTGTTCAGTTCAGTTCAGTTGCTCAGTCGTGTCTGACTCTGCAACCCCATGGGCTGCAGAACGCCAGGCCTCCCTGTCCATCACCAACTCCCAGAGTTTGCTCAAACTCATACCCATCAAGTCGATGATGCCATCCAACCATCTCATCCTCTGTCATCCCCTTCTCCCCCAGCCTTCAATCTTTCCCAGCATCAGGGTCTTTTCCAATAAGTCAGCTCCTCACATCAGGTGGCCAAAGTATCAGAGTTTCAGCTTCAACATCAGTCCTTCCAATGAACATTCAGGACTGATTTCCTTTAGGAGGAAAGCTGAGAAGACACCTATTGATCAGGCCAGGGAGGAGAGCACAGCTTCTCTCACTAACATCATCATCTTTTTCTCCCTGTGATCACCAGCCTGCTCCCTGCTCCACAGAACTTTTCTTCAAAGCAGAGGAAGGGGGTCTGGTCACTCTCCAATCTACTGCTCTTGGTCTACACGGGGCCCAGAAAACACTTCGGCTGTACCAGGTGCTGAGCAGGATGAGTGAACGCAGGACAACCCCACCACGCCTTTCCATCTACCCCTGCTTTACATTTACAGCTTCATGAGTGAGCGAACGACAAGCTGTGTGACCCTGGGCAAGTGACTTAGCCCCTCCTCCAGGCACATCTATAAAACGGTTACAACAGTAACATCTACCTAAAAGTCTGTGGGCTCCCCAGTGGAGGCTCAGTGATAAAGAACCTACCTGCCAAGTGGGAGACACAGGTCAGTTCTCTGGGTCAGGAAGATCTCCTGGAGAAGGAAATGGAAACACTCCAGTATTCTTGCCTGGGAAATCCCATGGACAGACGAGCCTGGTGTGCTGAAGTTCATGGGGGTCGCAAAAAAATCAGACACGACTTAGCGACTAAACAACAACATAAGTCTGTTGAGAGAATTAAAGGCGCTAAGATATTTAAAGAACTCTAAGAGTTCTTGGAATATAGCAAGTGCTCAGTAAGCGTGAACTATTGGATTCGTTGTATAAAACGGTTTATGGAGAAGTTCCAAGAAGTTTGGGGGGATTACTTGTGAATTTTAAATATTCGATCCACTGGAGTCACCCTAATAATCACCTCTTGGAGGTCAGCTGGGCTTCCCAGGTAGCACCAGTGGTAAAGAACCCACCTGCCAATGCAGGAGACATAAGAGACGTGGGTTCAATCCCTCGGTTGGGAAGATCCCCTGGAGGAGGGCACAGCAACACACTCCAGTATTCTTGCTTGGAGAATCCCGTGGACAGAAGAGCCTGGCAGGCTGCAGTGTGTAGGGTCACAAAGAGTCGGACATGACTGAGCAACTTAGCACACTGCATAGAGGTCAATTAAAGGTGAGTGCTTTCAGTGAGCGTGGATTATGCACCCAGGGTAGTAAAGGCAGGGTGTGCACTCCTGACCTCAGCTTTGCCAACCAAGTGGTTCTGCAGGATGGGTTCTCAGGGAAGCAGAACTTGAGTCAGAGAGAATGGTCTAGGGCATTTGATGGCGTGTGCTTTTGAAATCAGCTCTTGTGGATGCAGGGTGACGAAGCAGGCCTGGGCAGGGAGGAAAGATGAGCTGTGAGGAAGCCCTAAGAAAAGCCTCAGGCCACCCTTGGGGGTGCTCTGCTGCTGATCTGGCCCTTCAGAGGTGGGGGGGCAAGGGCAAGGGGCCAGGCCTGTAACCCATGCTGTATGGTTAAGCCTTGGCTAAGCTCTGGTACCCAGCTGTTTGATCAAACACCAGTCTAGGCTATATTGTGATGGAATTGTGCGGATGTGGTCAACATCTACAATCAGTTGACTTGACATAGAGCAAATTACCCTCCCTAATGTGGGTGGGCCTCACCCAATCAGTTGGTCATAAGCAGGGGTGGGAGGGGGGACTAGGTTTAGGAGGAGGAGAGGATTCTGCCTCTAAATATAACACAGAAACCCTATCTGAGTGTCCCACCTGCCAGCCTGCCCTGCAAATTCCAGAATCAAGACTGGAACATCAGACCTAGAGATTCTTATCTTACAGAGTGAAACAGGTCAGACAGACAAAGATAAATATGAAATTATATCACTTACATGCACAAGCACACACACTGCTCAAAAGAGGTGAGTGAAGTTTCAGAAGAACCATTTGGGAAGCCTCACAGGGCCCCCCAGGTTCCAAGTGGCCAGGGTCTAGGGACTGACTTCCAGAGAATAATCCCTCAGAGGGGCAGCCTGCAGCCACCCAAGAGCAGACAGGCCGGGGAGGCCTGGTGGGAGCATGGAGAGCTGCTGGCAACGGCCTGAGCATCCTCTGCAAGGTTGGGTGCTGGCCTTCAGGACCAAGCCGCACCTGAGAGAAGGCAGCTGCAGGTATCCCAGGGGCAGAGAAACCAGGAGGAGGGGCTCGGAAGCAGATAAGCCTGGAGGCATCACCAAACCACGGAGGGCTGTGGTCCCTTTAAAGCCCTGAGAACCTTTCAACTTGCCCCATGGAAGACATCCAGTGCTTCACTTCAGTTCAGTTCAGTCATGTCCGATTCTTTGCAACCCCATGGACTGCAGCACGCCAGGCCTCGCTGTCCATCACCAACTCCCGGAGTTCACTCAAACTCATGTCCATTGAGTCAGTGATGCCACCCAACCATCTCATCCTCTGTCGTCCCCTTCTCCTGCCCTCAATCTTTCCCAGCATCAGGGTCTTTTCCAATGAGTCAGCTCTTCGCATGAGGTGACCAAAGTATTGGAGTTTCAGTTTCAGCATCAGTCCTTCCAATGAACACCCAGGACTGATCTCCTTTAGGATGGACTGGCTGGATCTCCTTGTTGCCAGTGCTGAGAGCCTTACAAAGCACAGTGCCCTGGGGAGAGGGGCTTCCAGCAGCCCCTGGCCACCCTCCACTCCTGCTGCAGTCCTGAAGGGCGGAGGCAGAGGGTGGAGGAGGAGAGGAACAGCAGGGCTGGGACAGGGACCGCCCATGGGCCCTGGACTTGCTGATTCTGAGACAGGCTGAATGTGCAAAGGATCTTTACATGGACTGAAAGACAGGCTTGCACTGATTAGACTAATCTGGGCTTCTCGGTGCTTGAAAATTAGACTGCCCCTGAGTCCCTAGAAGCGCTGGGGAAAGAGACTGGGGTGAGGATGAGACACACAGACTTGAACCATGTACTTGGGGGAAATAAACTTGATCCTGCAATGCCTTCCACTCAGCCCAGCACCTGTGACGCACAGGTGCCCAGCTTCTCACAGGTGTGGCTGAGGCCACAGGAGGAAAGCCTTGAACCAAACCAGGTGGGAGTAGGCACGTGAGGCAAGAGTGAGCAACAGTCCACCTGGACTGTGCAAGAAATGGGGAGACAGACACAGAATCAGGGAGCAGTGGGGACCGAGCTTGGGCACAGAGACGAAAACGACATGGACCCCTGGATAAACACCAAGAGGCAGAAGGGTCTAGAGAGGCTCAGGCTGATAACAGACCCATCATCCCCACCACCCACCCCCAGCTTTGGTTCACCTGGGACTACACAGCAATGAGTGGAAACATCTGACTCAAAGAACAGCTGAGCATTAAAGTTCTGATCACAGCACAATCAGAAGCACCTGCCTGTTACAGAACAGGGGCTGGAAGAGACATCCCGCTACTCCCACCCTGAGGTTTAGAGAAAGACAAATACCATGTGATATCACTTGGACGCAGAGCCTAAAAATGCCACAAATGAAGTTTTTTTCTTTTTTTTACAAGCACAGTCATAAACGCTTTAATAGCAGTGCTAAGGGCAGAAGACCAGGCCTCCCTAATCTGTGGGCAGTTTGGGGTGAGATGAAGCTGCTGATGAGATGTGGCTGGACTCAGGGGCCTGGGCAACCCTACTTCTTCTTGGGAGCAGGTGGTGAAGCTGCAGGCTGAGAGAAGGCACTGGGCTGGAAGAGGCGGCGGAGGTTCTCATTGTTGGTCAGCACCCTCTGCACGTGCTCCGGGCTGATGCGTACCCTGTGGTTGGCGCCGGCCTCTTGCCCCGCCAGGCCCAGGATGTTGGCCGTCAGGTACTCAAGGACTGCGGTCAGGAACACGGGTGTCGCTGAGCTCAGGCGGTGGGCGCCCTGACCCTCTCTCAGGAAGCGGGCCACGCGGCTCACGGGGAACCACAGCTCGGCCCTGGTGGAACGGGAGAGGGAGTGTCTCTTACTGCGACGGCAGTTCTGGAGGTGTCTTCTCCGAGACATGGTGTCGGCTGGATGCTGCCTCTATCAGCCCAGACTGATGATCCCGCTGGCTGGGGCCTCCTGAGGTGCCAGTCTCTCTCTGCCGGCTGTGTCCCCTTGCTCAGGTCTCTTATTGCTCAGGGAGCTGCCTTTGTGACAGCTCAGGCTTTGTGATGTCATCAGTGGCCACTGGGCCCTGGATCAGGACTGGCCTGGCCGTCACCTAGACGGAAGAACGCTGGTCCCCTCTCAGGAGGGGCAGGTATTCAAGGTTTAGTCGCCGAAGCTGGTGATGAAATTAGACCCCAGGCGGGAGGCGAAGTCCCGCTCCGAGCCCCGGGGAGCAGAGTGACTCACGCGCTCGGTGCCCGCCTCTCGCGCCGCACGCCCCTCACGCCACCCGCCCCTGGCAGATACCGGGTCCACAAATGAAGTTTTTTACAAAACAGAAATAGACTCACAGGCGCAGAAAACAAACTTAGGGTCACCAAAGGGAAAATGGTGTGGGAGGATAAACAGGGAATATGGGATATATACTGCTGTGTATACAATAGATAATCAAGGCCCTACTGAATAGCGCAGGGAACTACAATCAGCATCTTGTAATAACCTGTAATGGGATTGACCATAAAGAAGGCTGAGCGCCCAAGAATTGATGTTTTTGAACTGTGGTGTTGGAGAAGACTCTTGAGAGTCCCTTGGACAGCAAGGAGATCCAACCAGTCCATCCTAAAGGAGATCAGCCCTGAATATTCATTAGAAGGACTAATGCTGAAGCTGAAACTCCAATACTTTGGCCACCTGATGTAAAGAGCTGCTGGCTCAGTGGAAAAGATCCTGATGTTGGGAAAAATTGCAGGCAAAGGGGGCGATAGAGGGTGAGATCATTAGATAGCATACTGACTCAACAGACATTAATCTGAGCAAACTCCAGGAGACAGTAAAAGACAGGGAAGCATGGCATACTGCAGTTCATTAGGTTGCAAGGGGCTGAACAGGATTTAGTCATTGAACAACAATAACAAACAATGGAAAGAATATGAAAAAGAAAATATATGTGTGCATCACTTTGTTGTATACTTGATTTGATTTGTAATGTTTCAAGTAGGATTTGAAGTAGTTCAACTGGACCTAACAGGAGATATTAAGAACAGGTGGCAAGAATACACAGAAGAACTATACAAAAAATATCTTAATAACACAGATAACCATGATGGTGTGATCACTCATCTAGAGCCAGACATCTTGGAGTGTGAAGTCAAGCCAGCTTTAGGAAGCACCACTATGAACAAAGCTAGCAGAGGTGATGGAATTCCAGCTTAGCTATTTCAAATCCTAAAAGATGATGCTGTGAAAGTGCTGCACTCAATATGCCAGCAAATTTGGAAAACTTAGCAGTGGCCATAAGACTGGAAATTCAGGTCAGTTTTCATTCCAATCCCAAAGAAAGGCAATGCCAAAGAATGTTCAAACTACCACACAATTGCATTTATCTCACGTGCTAGCAAAGTAATGCTCAAAATTCTCCAAGCTAGGCTTCAAGAGTACACAAACCGAGAACTTTCAGATGTTCAAGGTGGATTTAGAAAAGGCAGAGGAACCAGAGACTAAATTGCCAACACCCGTCGGATCGTCGAAAAAGCAAGAGAGTTCCAGAAAGGTATCTACTTCTGCTTCATTGACTACACTAAAGCCTTTAACTCTGTGGATCACAACAAACTGTGGAAAATTCTGAAAGAGATGGGAATATCAGACCACCTTACCTGCCTCCTGTGAAACCTGTACACAGGTCAAGAAGCAACAGTTAGGCCCCACATGTAACAATGTACTGGTTTCAAATTGGGAAAGGAGTACATTGAGGCTGTATATTGTCACCCTGCTTATTTAACTTATATGCAGAGTACATCATGAGAAACCATGGGCTGGATGAAGCACAAGCTGGAATCAAGACTGCCGGGAGAAATATCAATAACCTCAGATATGCAGATGACACCACCCTTATGGCAGAAAGCAAAGAGGAACTAAAGAGCCTCTTTATGAAGGTGAAAGAGGAGAGTGAAAAAGCTGGCTTAAAACTCAACATTCAAAAAACAAAGATCATGGCATCCTGTTCCATCACTTCATGGCAAATAGATGGGGAAACAGTGGAAACAGTGACAGACTTTATTTTCTTGGGCTCCAAAATCACTACAGATGGTGACTGCAGCCATGAAATTAAAAGACACTTGTTCCTTGGAAGAAAAGCTATGACAAACCTAGACAGCATATTAACAAGCAAAGACATTATTTTGCCAGCAAAGGTCCATCTAGTCAAGGCTATGGTTTTTCCAGTGGTCATGTATGGATGTGACAGTTGGACCATAAAGAAGTCTGAGCACCAAAAAATTGATGCTTTTGAACTGTGGTGTTGGAGAAGACTCTTGAGAGTCCCTTGGACAGCAAGGAGATCAAACCAGTCAATCCTAAAGGAAATCAACCCTGAATATTCGCTGAAAGAACTGATGCTGAAGCTGAAGCTCCAAGACTCTGGCCACTTGATTTAAAGAGTGGATTCATTAGAAAAGACTGATGCTGGGAAAGACTGAAGGTAGGAAGAGAAGGGGACGACAGAGAACGAGACGTTTGGATGGCATCACCAACTTGATGGACATGAGTTTCAGCAATCTCTGGGAGACAGTGAAGGACAGGGCATCCTGGGGTGCTGCAGTCCACGGGTCACAAAGAGTCAGACACGACTGAGCAACTAAACAAACATCAACAGCAGCTGGAATTCCGTCACCTCCACTAGCTTTTTCTAATGATGCTTCCCAAGGCCCACTTGACTTCACACTTCATGATGTCTGGCTTGGTGAGTGGTCACACCATCGTGATTATCTGGGTCGTGAAGATCTTTTTTGTACAGTTCTTCTGTGTATTCTTGCCACTTCTTCTTAATATCTTCTGCTTCTGTTAGGTCCACACTGTTTCTGTCCTTTATTGAGCCCATCTTTGCATGAAATGTTCCCTTGGTATCTCTAACCTTCTTGAAGAGATCTCTAGTCTTTCCTGCTCTATTGTTTTCCTCTATTCTTTGCATTGTTCACCTAAAAAGGCTTTCTTCTCTCTGCTTGCTATGTTCTGGAACTCTGCATTCAGATGGATATATCTTTCCTTTTCTCTTTTGCCTTTCGCTTCTTTCTTTTCTCAGCTATTTGTAAGCCCTCCTCAGACAGCCATTTCTCCTTTTTGCATTTCTTTCTCTTAGAAATGGTTTTGGTCACTGCCTCCGGTACAATGTTAGGAACATCCGTCTGCAGTTCTTCACTTACTCTTATCAGATCGAATCCCTTGAATCTATTTGTCACTTCTGCTGTATAATCATAAGGGATTTCACTTTTTATACTTCAATTAAAAAAAGGAGAAAACTTCCAAACACAAAAATTAATTAAGTAAAAAGTAAAAACCATAAAGTTCACAGTTGGGTTTGCACGTCCCCACAGGGAAGGGTGGGTGAGAAAGAAAGTGTCCCCTAAAGACAGGACTCAGAACAGCTCCAGGGCAGTGTCACAGAGAGCCCCTCACCCCTGCTCCATAGAAGGCAGCGCAGAAGCAGGCAATGCAGGGCCCAGAGCGGGCACTGGAGTGACCCCACCCCAGGTGGCAGCCTGTCTCTAGGACTTCATCAATCCTACCAGCCACCCCTGCCTGCTCTTGAGAGGAGTGAAGGGCAGGGACGAGAAGTTCCATCTGACTTGACCAAGAAACACAATAATAAGAAAATCTTAATAAGCATAAAATCACACTACTAGTCAAAACCAGAATTAAACAATTAAGAGACATTTCCTGTTGAAATATGCCAAGAGGTTTTGGTTTTGTTTCTTGGTTTATGTTTTAGTTTTTCCAGACAACCAATAGCTAACATTGAGTATCTTCTATAGGTGAGCCACAGGATAACAGCTTGAGACCTCAGGCAATCTTTAAATTCTGAAAGAGCTCATGGAAAATGGAAAGGCAGCTCTCCAATTCCAGCAGGTCCATGCGTCTAGCCCCACCTGGAAATCTTTGGCTCTGAGATGCCCACATTGTCGCTCTTATTTTCCCCCCATTTCTGGCTACAAGACAATCATGTCTACAGGGGAAGAACAGACAACCAGAAGCATCATCCCTACCCAAAGGACACAGGGTTCTCCAGCTTGTGTTACTGAAACTGACGGATGTCACATGATTCAGAGCATCACTGGATTCCATAACTGGTCCCGGGATTCCCAGCCCTCATGCCCCACTGCCAGTGATTCAGATGACAGAGCCTAAAACACAGGCGCCGTATGAGGCGGGAACCCAAACTAACATTTAAAGAACGCAAGTGAAGGGAAGGCTCAGTTGTGAAGGTAGCGTGGTCCCGAAAGATCTACGAAACCTGGCGAAGCCTAAAGGAAATCAAAGCAAATCTCTAAGTTAGTTCGTGGAATGATTGTACTAGTCATGCGTCAGAAGAGAAAATCAGAGAGACAGACAGATAGAGAGATGGAAAGAGAGGTAATAGAAAGGTAGATGGATGATTAGTAAATACATAGTAGGAAGAAAGACACAGAAAGAGACAGACAGACACAAATGCTAGACAGTTAGATATCGATATCATTTTCTGTTTAAACTGCCAAAGGCTAACCAGAAAACTTGGGACGGTTACAGGAGTTGGGGGGAGATTAGAATAATGACTAAACACTGGCCCCATACCTAGCAGAGGAACTCCTCCTGCTTCTGTTCTCAGATGGCCTGACTGCCCAGGTTTCTCAGCCCCTTGGCTTGCTGCCATGAGCATTGGACTCCTGTTCCTATTTTCACTGATCCTCTTATTTCTGTGAGCACTTCCAGTCACTACCTTAAGGAGAGATGGTAACAGTCTTCTCCTAGAATAATAAGAGAAGACGTTTAAATAAATTCATAGGCATAAAAAAATCAAAATAAGCAGAAGTCAAAGCTTCACGAGCACTTCTGAAAAAGGAAGCTATTTCATGAAGAGTGTTTTGAACTTGGGAAGACTTTGAAGGTCTTCAGAGCCATTCCCATTGTCTTTTCTGATTGTACCGCATCCTGTTATTTGCGCTGGGCATAAACCTCCTACTTCTTGATTTAATTTCAGCCTTTAACTTTTGACACTTTTACTGCAAATGTAGGAACTTTGAAAAAAAAAAAAGGAAAGCAAAACAGCTGTGCAAACATCAGACATTTGAAAATCAAACAATTTTTGATAAATATTGACTTTAAACAGGGGGTAGAAGTGGTGGGGACTGAAAAGGCAGCAACCCATATATTTATAGTAATTTAAATCCACCCTTATCATTAGAGTGTTTCATTAGATTATCATATATTATACAAAATTATGGTCAAAAATCTTTTTGCATTCAGTCACTAGTGGCACGGAGCAACAGCACTGAAAATAATGCTTAATAAGACATTGATGTGTGTGGGCTTTGTCCTTTTTCTCTCAAGCCCTTTTGAAGAGTATCTTTGCACACCTCACAGGGATCTGATACTCCACATTCAAGCCCTTTCAGCAACTGGAAGTTTCCTGAATAAAACACAAGAGCCTTTCATTCCTCAAACTCTAAGATCTGGTGAAAGTCCTCAGAAAATTATGATCCAGTTGGAAGGAATTTCCTCCTGAGAAGTGAAAGATAAACCACATCAAAAAAAAAAAAAAAAAGGTACTGAAGCGCTTTCTGTCTCTGCTAAGAACGGGTGAGCTTGGCCAGGGCCAGGGCAGGAGCCCAACTGAGCCAAGGAGGCAGGGGACTCGGCCTTATTTCAGGAAGGAGCACAGGCTTGGTGACACTGAAAACCTGTCCAGCCCAGGATACCAGGAACACGCACTCGTGTCAAACTGAGCCAGTTCAACAGCGTTCAGTTCAGTTCAGTTCAGTCGTGTCCAACTCTCTGTGACCCCATGGACTGCAGCACGCCAGGCCTCGCTGTCCATCACCAACTTCCGGAGCTTGCTCAAACTCACGGCCATCGAGTTGGTGATGCCATCCAACCATCTCATCTTCTGTCATCCCCTTCTCCTCCTGCCTTCAATCTTTCCTGGCATCAGGGTCTAGCGTTACACTTTTAATTTATATGTGAATTACCTAAAAAGCTTTTCTTTGAGAGGGTACCTCTGCCACGGGAAGAGATCTGAAACGTGTCCAGATCAGATCTTCCTTCACCAAAAATGCACATAAAAATGTCAGGATCTCCAATGTCAATGTTCTCTTAACTGAACAGTTTCCAAGATTTTCAGGCAAGATTGCACTAACGTAGACAAATATCAGAGCCATCTTTGGGGGCTCTCTGTTCTGGGACTTTTGAGAGGCTCCACCTGTGTGGCTTCTTCCCTCGTGGCTCAGATGGTAAAGAATCTGCCTGCTATGCAGGAGACCTGGGTTCGATCCCTGAGTGGGGAAGATCCTCTGGAGAGGGGAATGGCAACCCGCTCTAGGATTCTTGCCAGGAGAATCCCACGGACGGAGGAGCCTGGCGGGTGATAAACCATGGGGTTACAAAAGGGTCCGACACGATTTAGCATTGACTTTCACTTTCACCTGTGTGAAAAGCAATGGATTTGGCGTCAGCCACTTGAAACACCCAGCTTTCTCACTGGTTTTCACTGAATCAGTCAGCTATTTTGCAAGCACAGTCACAAACACAGACATTGGTAAGATCCTCTAGTCACTAACCAGGTCCAGGGAATCTTTGACCCTGTTTTTGGATCAGGAAGTCCCCTCATGAGGTTTTCAAGCATCTTTGGAGAAACAGGAGGGAAACTGGAAGAAGAGAAATTTTATTCACGAAGCTAAGCTAAAGGAACTGAAGGCACTTTCCTTTGAGATAATATCCTTTTATCCCTCGGTGTTAAAATGTCCTTTAGAAATGCTGTGCAACTGCACAACAGGATTTTTTTTCTTGTTTTTTTTCCTTCCTGTTTTTTGCTTCCTTACTTGACAAAAAACAAACAAATTGGAAACCCTGGTTCCCTTTCTTTTTTTATTTTACTAGTCCCATGTCTTAATTGCAAGTTTCCACTCTAAAATGTCTGCAACATTATGAGAATTTAATCAGATACCTGAGAACATCTATCACAAAATAAACGGAAGAAAACACAAAACATTACTACCATATACAGAATGACTACAACCTGATGTGAAGAGCTGAAACTCATTGGATAAGACCTTGGTGCTGGGAAAGATTGAAGGCAGGAGGAGGAGGGGCCTACAGAGAGGAGATGGTTGGACGGCATCACCGACTCAGTGGACATGAATTTGGGTAAACTCCGGGAGTTGGTGATGGACAGGGAGGCCTGGCGTGCTGGGTTTGCAAAGGGTCAGACATGAGTTAGTGACTAAACAACAACAACAAAAGGAAGATAATACATAAATTTGATATAAAATGCAAAAGGAAAACAGCTGCATACGAATGGTATAATTGAGACAATGTAAAATTTTTTAATTTCTTTTTAACATTCCTACAGAATTATCTTTTTTCTTTTTTTTAAGCTACATGCCATGAGGCACGTAATGGCACCCCGCTCCAGTACTCTTGCCTGGAAAAGCCCATGGATGGAAGAGCCTGGTAGGCTGCAGTCCATGGAGTCACTAAGGGTCGGACACGACTGAGCAACTTCACTTTCACTTTTTATTTTCATGCATTGGAGAAGGAAATGGCAACCCACTCCAGTGTTCTTGCCTGGAGAATCCCAGGGACGGGGGAGCCTGGTGGGCTGCCGTCTGTGGGACAGAGTCGGACACGACTCAAGTGACTTAGCAGCAGCAGCATGAGGCACATGGGATCTTAGTTCCCCAACCAGTTATTCCCTCAGCCACAAAAGCAAAGCTTCTGGGGAAGGAATGAGAACCAAAAAGTTTTGATAAATGGGCTCCACGTTCAGACCCTGGCGGGGTGACGGATACAGCTTTAAAGCTGCTGGCAGCTCCGGCCAGGCCTCCTTCTTTGACCAGACAAAGGTCACAACTCAAAAACAGCCAGTCCGTGCTTGGGGGACTCCCTTCTGCACCAGCTTGACCTGCACCTCCACCTTCCACCTTCCCCATCGCTGTGTTAAACCCAATCCCCACGGTCAGTGTGAGCGCCAGCGGGAGGGGGCTGGATTCCTAGAAGTTTCCATGAAAACACAGCATGCAGACTAAGGCGGGAGATATTGAATTGCAATTGTACTGGCGCTTCACGACAGTGAACTTCTGATCCGAGCAATCACTCTGCTCTGCGGTGTCAGAAAGGAAACCTCAGGAATGACACCCGCCTTCCCGTGACCACACAGCAAGCAAGGCGCATCCGGGCAGCCTCTCCTGGGCCATCAGTTGGTCCTGAGCACAAAGCGGGACGAGCAGGGGGAGCTCCACGGAGAGGCTGAAGAAGGAAGGAAGCACCTCACAAGAGGGAGAGAAGCTTCAGTGTTAAGAGGCCCAAAGAAAAAGCTCCTCGCACTGCTCCCCGTGGATGGAGAAGCCTGGCCGGCTACAGTCCACGGGGTCACACAGTCAGACACGACCGAAGAAACTCAGCACGCAAGCATGCCCCGTACCCCACTGCACTGCCACCAAAACCTCCTCTTGCCCAAGAACCACCAAGACAGCAGAAGATGGGGCACAGACGTGAACCCCCTCCCCGCCAGCGGCTGAGACCCCCAAAACATCAGCTTCATCCCCACTTCCTCTTGCACCCAAACCACAACCCCAAAGTGACCCACCCGCCCCCACCCCACTCCCAGGGAAACCACGAGTGCCTAAGCACTATCATTTCTCATCTGGATTATTCCCAGAGCTTCCTGTGTTTCCCGCTTCAAGCCTACTGTCCACAGAGCAACCAGCATGACCTCGTAAAAACACACGATACTATGTCCCTCCCGTTGCTCAAAACCCTCCAGGCGGGGCTCCCATCTCACACAGATGAGAAAAGCGAAGACTCACGTCCTTACGGCGGCCGGTCAGCGTCCTGCATCCGAGGCCGTCCTCCTAGCGTCTCTGACCTCACCTCCACTCCTCCCCAGCCTTCCGTTCCCCCCACACTGGTCTCCTCACTGCTCCTTAGACTCACAAGGCACCAGTTCCTCCCTTCACCTGGAAGATTCGTTGCTGGGTGGTTGACGCTGACCCCCGCACCCCTTCTGCAGGCCAGTCACTCAAACATCACTTCTTCCATCACTGGTCACTGCACTGAAACACACGTCACCATGCATTCAACAGAGAGCCGGTGGGAACTCGTCGTGTGATGCGGGGAACCAAAGCCTGTGCTCCTTGACAGCCTACAGGAGTGGGATGGGGCGCGAGGTGGCAGGGAGGGGGCATGGGTGTACCTCTGACTGATTCCTGGTGGCTCAGATGGTAAAGAATCCGCCTGCAATGTGGGAGACCCAGGTTCAATCCCTGGGTCAGGAAGATCCCCTGGAGAAGGCAATGGGTACCCACTCCAGTATTCTTGGCTGGGAAATCCCATGGATGGAGGAGCCTGGCGGGCTACAGTCGGTGCAGTCACAGAGTCGGACACGACTGAAGTGACTGACACGTATATATGGCTGATTCATGGTGACCAAGGCAGAAACCCTCATAATATTGTTGTTGCTCAGTCACTCAGCTGTGCGTGACTCTGCCACCCCGTGGACTGTAGCCCACCAGGCTCCTCTATCCATGGCATTCTCCAGGCAAGAATACGGGAGTGGGTTGCCATTTCCTCCTCCAGGAGATCTTCCCGACCCAGGGATGGAACACATGTCTCCTGTATTGCAGGCAGATTCTTTACCAATGAGTCACCAGCAAAGCCCAACCATCAATATCATAATTACCCTCCAATTAAAAACAAAATAATTCAAAAAAATCCTAACCCTCTACATTATGTATTCCCTTGTCCCTGCTTTTCTTCCTTAGCATTAATTTCTACCCAATCAGGAATTTTGCTGTTTACCTCTATTTTTCTTACTGTCTCCCCAGGGGAAGAATTAATACTCCCTAAGGCAGCTATAGTCTGGGCTATGTCCTCAGCACCTAGAATAGGGCCTGGCATATAGGTCATGAGCAACAAATATCTGGGAACTGAATTATACAGAGAGTCTGTTAAAAATAATAGAGGAGGGGAGAGCAGGCTCCTATTTTCTAGTTTATGAAATTCATGTGAAGCAGAAAAAAAAAAAGGCGTTCTGTGTAATCCTTCTTTCCTGAGTCAAAATGTTAATGCCTTTGAGTTTCACATAAATTAAATTTAGTCAGAGACATTTTAAATCCATTTTGTCAAGTCAGTTATATGTACTCCCGCTTATGAACAGGAAGAATGTGGGTGACGTTCCCAAGACTGCAACAAACGCAGCGAATAAAAAACATATAAATCATCCTGAGAGTCCTACATTGAAGAACTCCACTTTACAAAATCAGAGTCATAAAATGTTTAGAAAAGCTGAAAACATTATTTAAGTGGGACCTTAAGATTTTGCTCAAAAATAGTTTCTTGAAAATGTGATTGACTGGAATTAATTTCTCTTTTCGTCTCCTTTTCTTAGAAATAACAAAACAGGAGTAGCATTTTGGTTAAAGCATGTTAGTAAAACGTTGATATTTTATTTGGTTATAAAATGTTTTCCGTTTTCTATCACTATACATGGTGCCTTCACTATAGTATGTTTATTTTTCATAAGGCTAAAACCAAGTGTCATCAATAGATGCCTTTTATATCAAGAGCATCTACACATATTAAA
Source organism: Oryx dammah (assembly GCF_014754425.2). Lineage (NCBI taxonomy): Eukaryota > Metazoa > Chordata > Mammalia > Artiodactyla > Bovidae > Oryx > Oryx dammah. The sequence goes on along the minus strand of NW_024070186.1, from coordinate 6,442,117 downwards.
TCCTGTACATTTCTTTAAGAAATCTTCCCTTGCCTTCCTCCACCTTCCATTTCAACCAGAGAATTATTTAGATCCTCATGAATAAAAAGATGAAGAAATAAAACACAGTCACTAGGTACCATTATAGTTATTTGTTTGACATTTCTAAGCAACAGATTGGGGACTTCCCTGGTGGTCCAGTGGCTAAGAATTCACCTTCCAAGGCAAGAGGTATGGGTGTGATCCCGCACCAGGGAGCTAGGATCCCACATGCCTCATGGCCAAAAAGCCGAAGCATGAAACGGAAGCAATACTGAAACAATGCAGACATTAAAAATGATCCACATCAAAAAAACCTGTTAAAAAATGAGCAGCAGACTACTTACAAACCATGTCAACTCTCTGTAAAAGATGTATAACTCTGAACAAGGAGAACCCTCAAATTCCCAGTTTATCTGAGTTTCCTCACTGGTTCTTATCAGCGTGCACAAAATATTCCCCTTGTCAACTTTATTTCAAGCACACAACAGGAACTGGTGTAGCAGGGACTCTGAAAGTGTCCACTCAGGGCAGCCAGGGACACGTGGGTCATCTTATTTAAGACTATTTAGTAAACTGACAAATGAGTTTACAGATGTAAACTGCCGTGAGTTTAAACATCCCCAGCCTCTGGTCAGACTTGTGAAGTCGTTCAGTCGTGTCCGACTCGTTGGGCCCCAGGGACTGTAGCCTGCCAGGATTCTCTGTCCATGGAACTCTCTAAGCCAGAACACTGGAGCAGGTAGCCTATCCCTTCTCCAGGGGAACCTCCCAACCCAGGAATCGAACCCAGGTCTCCCGCATTGCAGGCGGATTCTTTACCACCTGAGCCACCAGGAACGGAAACTTCCCATGAAAAGTGAAAGCGAAAAATGTTAGTTGCTCAGTCATGTCTGACTCTTTGCAACCCCATGGGCTGTAGTCTGCAAGACTCCTCTGTCCATGGAACTCTCCAGGCCAGAGTACTGGAGTGGGTAGCCTTTCCCTTCTCCAGGGGATTGTCCCAACCCAAGGATTGAACCCAGGTCTCCTGCATTGCAGGCGGATTCTTTACCAGCTGAGCCACCAGGGAAGCCCCTAGTCAGACTCAGTTTCCAAAATCAAAACTAGCACAAGCAGCAGCTACCTTCTAGTCTGTTGCTGATGTGTGTTCTCTAAGAAGTGACCAAACTATAAAATCTGATGATCGCACTCTCATCAGAGTTGCTGGGTGGATTCATGAAGTCAAGTCACTAAAGCACACGACCACCTTCCAATGAAGATGAAGCACGGTCCTCACGGAGAACACCGCTTCCCTCTGCTCCCCGTAGCAGTGGACGGCCCATCATCATCACGAGAACAGAAGAATGCTCCCCCACACACACCGTCCCCAAAGCGCTGCCGTAGGCAAGCAGCAGCAGCCAACACACCTGCAGACAGGGCTCTTCACTGTCCCCCGCGGGGACGAGCAAGGCGCAGCGCCTCTTCCCTTTCCTCTTTCTCCTTCAATCCGTTCCCACCAACTCCCTCTCCAGCAGGCAGACTATCGTGCAGACAAACAGCGAGGGTGACGCTCCATTCCTTCCCATTAGGAAGCAGAGAGGCGCCATGAAATCCGGGATTCCTGGTTAATTCTGCATTTTACTAAAGCAAGCAACCTGCCTGCAGAATTTAATGGGAAATAGCAGTGTTACTCACAGAACCCGCCACTAGCTCACCAGCAGATGAGCTCGATGATACAAATTAAACTTGAGAAGCGCTGAAACATCTGGCTGAAAACTGAAAGGGAAAGTTGCCCAGTCATGTCTGACCCTTTGCGACCCCATGGACTACACAGTCCATGGAGTTCTCCAGGCCAACATACTGGAGCAGGTAGCTATCCCTTTGCCAGCGGATCTTCCCAACTCAGGAATTGAACCAGGGTCTCCTGCATTGCAGGTGGATTCTTTACCAACTGAGCTTTGAGGGAAGTCCCCCATCTGGCTGAGTAAAACGATTATCTGAAGAGAATGTCCAAATGGAGTTGACGTGAAGGCTAGAAATCCCCCTGTTGCTCTGCCAAGGTGGAGACACCGTGCGTGAGGACAGCACCTGTTAACACCCCCGTGCGGTTCTTTGGAAAGGTCTCCTGGAAGGAGGCAGCAGAGCACAGTTGGGGGCTTTGAGGTCAAGTTCAATTCTGATTCTGGGTCTGAGGTTTGCTACAGTAAGTCCCCAACATACAAACCTTCAAGTTGTGGACCTCCAAAGATGCACACACATGTCCACGTGTCCAATCACAGAAGTTAGTTCACATGTCTGGTGTATACTGTCCCATTCATGCATCTTCTACAAGTGGCTGTGCTTCTGTGCACTTCAGGACTGCAGAGAGCACTGTAGCACGCATCTTTATTTCAAGCCCAGGACACCCGGAAGCAAGCAAAAAAAAAAAAAGCAGCAGGGATACAGGGGGCATTGCTAAGAAGCATCAGCTGTTGCTTTTGAAGCATCTACTGTACTTTTCAAGGTACTGTACTGTAAGATTAAAAATGTTTTATTGTTTTTTACATACTATTTGTGTGAATATTATCAACGTATTACAGTATAGTACTACATAGCCCAATGTATTAGCTGGGTACCTAGGCTAACTGTGTTGGACTTATGAAAAAACTGAACTTAAGAACATGCTCTTGGGATAGAACTCATTTCTATGCAGGGGCCTGACTGTATTGGTGGGACCTGAGGCCACCCACTCCAGTATTCTTGCCTGGAAAATGCCATGGACAGAGGAGCCTGGCAGGCTACAGTCCATGGGGTCACCAAGAGTCAGACTCAAATGAGCACACGCATGTGCACACACAGTTACACTCCTAATATTCCCAAGCCTCAGTTTTCTAATCAACACAAACCATCTCACAGGTAGCTGTAAAGATACTGAGACAAGGCCAATGAAGCATCTGGCATGCAGAAAACCAGGTAAATAAATGGCTTATATATGTACATAATGGTATTAAATACAGCCACACTTCAGAGAGACTGTGAGTTTGGTTCCAGACGCCACAATAAAGTGGGTTACACAAATGTTGGGGTCACTCCCCGCATATAAAAGTTATGTTTACATGAGACTCTGGTCTTTTAAGTGTGCAATAGCATAATACCTAAAAAACCTTAATTTAGAAATATTTGTTGCTAAAAATGCTACATTTTAGTATTCAGCGAGTCGTAAATGCTTGCTGGTAGAGGGTCTTGCCTCAGTGTTTGTGGCTGCTGACAGATCACTTGAGCTGATCTCACAGTTTCTTCCTTTCACTTGAACATTTGGCCATTGTGGGTTACTGTGTGTGCTAAGTCATGTCTGACTCTTTGTGACCCCATGGACTGTAACCCGCCAGGCTCCTCTGTCCATGGGATTTTCCAGCCAAGAATACTGGAGTGCGTTGCCGTTTCTTCCTCCAGGGGATCTTTCCAATCGAACAGGGATCGAACCCGTGTCTCATGTCTCCTGCACTGGCGGGCAGGGTCTTTACCATCAGTGCCACTGGAGTGGCTTCCTTTCAGTATTGTTATATTATTGTGCCTCAAGGAACAAGGAGGCTGGGGGCGTGGGAGAGAGAACAGCAGATCCATGGAGCAGTCAGAACACACACCTCCTTTACTAAGTTCGCCGTCTTATATGAGCAGTTTGCGTGGCTCTTAAGCAATTTCAATGGGAACATCAAAGATCACTGATCACAGATCACCACGACAAATATCACAACTAAAAACATCTGTAATGCTGTGAGAACTACCAAAACATGACCGAGACATGAAGTGAACAAACGCTGTTGAAAAAAATTACCCCGACAGACTTGGTCAACACGGGGTTGCCACAAATGTTAAATTTCCCAAAAAAAAAAAAAAAAAAAAAAACCAATATGTGCAAAGAACAGAGGAAAAAAATAATAAATAATGAAGTGCAATAAAATGAGGTCTGTCTGTAATAATACTCATAACACATGATGGTTGATTATCAGGGTGCAAGTTCAGGGATCTGATAGATAGAGTGCCTGATGAACTATGGAATGAGGTTTGTGACATTGTACAGGAGACAGGGATCAAGACCATCCCCATGGAAAAGAAATGCAAAAAAGCAAAATGGCTGTCTGGGGAGGCCTTACAAATAGCTGTGAAAAGAAGAGAGGCAAAAAGCAAAGGAGAAAAGGAAAGATATAAGCATCTGAATGCAGAGTTCCAAAGAATAGCAAGAAGAGATAAGAAAGCCTTCCTCAGCGATCAATGCAAAGAAATAGAGGAAAACAACAGAATGGGAAAGACTAGAGATCTCTTCAAGAAAATTAGAGATACCAAGGGAACATTTCATGCAAAGATGGGCTTGATAAAGGACAGAAATGGTATGGACCTAACAGAAGCAGAAGATATTAAGAAGAGGTGGCAAGAATATACAGAAGAACTGTACAAAAAAGATATTCATGACTCAGATAATCATGATGATGTGATCACTCACCTAGAGCCAGACATCTTGGAATGTGAAGTCAAGTGGGCCTTAGAAAGCATCACTACAAAGCTAGTGGGGGTGATGGAATTCCAGTTGAGCTGTTTCAAATCCTGAAAGATGATGCTATAAAAGTGCTGCACTCATTATGCCAGCAAATTTGGAAAACTCAGCAGTGGCCACAGGACTGAAAAAGATCAGTTTTTATTCCAATCCCAAAGAAAGGCAATGCCAAAGAATGCTCAAACTACTGCACAATTGCACTCATCTCACATGCTAGTAAAGTAATGCTCAAAATTCTCCAAGCCAGGCTTCAGCAATACGTGAACCGTGAACTCCCTGATGTTCAAGCTGGTTTTAGAAAAGGCAGAGGAACCAGAGATCAAATTGCCAACATCCACTGGATCATGGAGAAAGCAAGAGAGTTCCAGAAAAACATCTATTTCTGCTTGATTGACTATGCCAAAGCCTTTGACTATGTGGATCACAATAAACTGTGGAACATTCTTCAAGAGATGGGAATACCAGACCACCTAACCAGCCTCTTGAGAAATCTGTATGCAGGTCAGGAAGCAACAGTTAGAACTGGACATGGAACAACAGACTGGTTCCAAACAGGAAAAGGAATACGTCAAGGCTGTATATTGTCACCCTGCTTATTTAACTTCTATGCAGAGTACATCGTGAGAAACACTGGACTGGAAGAAACACAAGCTGGAATCAAGATTGCCAGGAGAAATATCAATAATCTCAGATATGCAGATGACACCACCCTTATGGCAGAAAGTGAAGAGGAGCTAAAAAGCCTCTTGATGAAAGTGAAAGAGGAGAGCGAAAAGTTGGCTTAAAGCTCAACATTCAGAAAACGAAGATCATGGCATCTGGTCCCATCACTTCATGGGAAATAGATGGGGAAACAGTGGAAACAGTGTCAGACTTTATTTTTTGGGGCTCCAAAATCACTGCAGATGGTGACTGCAGCCATGAAATTAAAAGATGCTTACTCCTTGGAAGAAAAGTTATGAGCAACCTAGACAGCATATTCAAAAGCAGAGACATTACTTTGCTGACTAAGGTCCGTCTAGTCAAGGCTATGGTTTTTCCAGTGGTCATGTATGGATGTGAGAGTTGGACTGTGAAGAAGGCTGAGCGCCGAAGAATTAATGCTTTTGAACTATGGTATTGGCGAAGACTCTTGAGAGTCCCTTGGACTGCAAGGAGATCCAACCAATCCATTCTGGAGGAGAGCAACCCTGGGATTTCTTTGGAAGGAATGATGCTGAAGCTGAAACTCCAGTACTTTGGCCACCTCATGCGAAGAGTTGACTCACTGGAAAAGACTCTGATGCTGGGAGGGATTGGGGGCAGGAGGAGAAAGGGACGACAGAGGATGAGATGGCTGGATGGCATCACGGACTCGATGGACGTGAGTCTGAGTGAACTCCGGGAGATGGTGATGAACAGGGAAGCCTAGTGTGCTGCAATTCATGGGGTCTCAAAGAGTTGGACACAACTGAGCGACTGAACTGAACTGAACTGAACTGAAGTTCGGGGCAGGGATGCACTAGTCAAAGTGTTGTTTGTTTCTTAAGGAACAAAAGCCCCAATTGGTAGCCATTACCAATTCCCACGGTGCAAATACTCCCACTGGGGCCAACTTCCAGCTACCACCGTGACGTCGGTGAGCAAACTCGGAAAGATAAGCACACGGTTAGCTCTCAGGATCATCAGAGCCGGCCAGCATCAGCTTGCCACTGGTCCAGCCCCAGAGTGACGCCCGTGCTCACTGTGGGTCCCCGAGTGTGAGGCAGAGCACCTGGCATGTGGGCACTAAGTGACGATAAGTGAATCGACCGATAGTTGGCTATTATCATTTCCTGTGTGCTCGCGCTCAGTCATGCCTGACTCTTGATGGCCCCATGGACTGTAGCCCGCCAGGTTCCTCTGTTCATGGAATCTTCCAGGCAAGAATACTGGAGTGGGTTGCCATGCCCTCCCTCCAGGAGCTCTTCCCAACCCAGGGATTAAATCTGTGCCTCCTGGGTATCGTGCACGGGCAGGCAGATTCTCTACCACTGAGCCACCTGGGAAGCTCACCAACATTCAGGCCCTCTGGTATTTTCCACCTCTTAATCATTTGGCATAAATCTGAACTGGGACTCAAGGGGAAAAAAAATGTTTTGATGACTATGAGATCAGGGAAGGGAGCTGTTTAGGATCTTGGGTTGCTGTCCACAGTTAGCTCTGGGCCACACTGAGGAAGGATACCACTTTCCCACCCCCTCTGCCCATCTACATTCGTTATCAACATAGATATCGATTTCTGAAATGTTCTTGGAGCCAAAAGATTCAGAAAACCAAGACATTTCCAGGAGAGTCCCATAGGAAACAAGGAGATATGGATAGACCCAAGGCTGATCCATCCATCAGAATATACTGAAGAGAGACAGCATATCATCAAATTACCTGCCTGGATTTCTAGCAAAGAGGCCTAAGGGGTCCCATCACATTCTGCTTACACAACCCCAGCTTCCAAATTGACTGCGCCTGGGGATAAGAGAGTCGCATTTAATAACACTGCTGCGTGCTGGGTAAATGTTGTCTTTTCCCCTCCTGGATTCTGGCAGAGATGGCTTCAAGGATCTTCCAATTCTAAGAGTGTTAACTGTAAATATGTCTTAAACAGAGAGATTTAATGAAAACTTGAGCTGTTCATGGGGAAACTCGGGAACACACCTCAGGCATGGAGCACCTGTGCCCTTCCAGCCCCTTCTTCCAGCCACAGCAGACCTGCAAACAGCCCCACATTCAGCCTCTCCCCACCTCCAAGCCAATCGGAAAGGGCAGGTGGATCACCTGCCCAAGGCAGTGAACTCTCCAAAGACCATCGGCCCCCACTGACATTTACGAGAACACTTTATTGAACAGATTTAGAGCTGTCTTGCAAGATATCCCTCTGGCTTTGTTTTAAATGGCCTTGACAGAGTTTTTAAGGAAGAAATAAGTACAGAGGGGCATGCTGTCTGCTTCAGCTCCTTCCTGACCTCTTCGGCTCATGTCAGTATTCAGTGACCAGGGGAGACGGTGTTACGTTCCGAGCTCATTTCTGTTCCAGCTCATTTCTGTTCCATACGGCGACTCACTGTATCACAATGTTTCTGTTTTCATGGAGGTGGTATGGAGACTTCCTTCAGTTTCTGTATAATTTCCATTTCACCATAAACATTTGATGTGACACGTTCCGACTGAAACTGAGTGTCCTTTGTTTTCCAAATGGCTTGCTGAGACTCTGCTGCTGACAAAGCCCCAGGAGGAATCCGTCTTCAGAGCAGAGAGGCGAGGAAGACCCTCTGTACCTGGTAGAGATGCTCTCACAGGGGACAGCAGGCACAGAGGGGACCACGTGGTGGCCCTGGGTCAGCCGGCAGCAGCTGCAAGGGGAGGGGGGACAGGCCGCAGCAGTGGTTGAAGGGATGGAGGAGGCGTGGGATGAGGCCACATGTGCCAGGCACAACCTCTGCTCATCTTACGGGAGGTTGGGGTGGGGGCGGGCAGGGGATGGGGGCTCCCAGAGCATCAGCAGTCAGATCAGAAAGCAACAGGACACAGACAATCAGGGCAAAGCCACCGGTGGGAAACTGGCAGAACCAGCCGCAGCAACCCAGCTCCCAGCCCCGCAGAAGTCGGAAGCCATGCTGGGGTAAGGCTCCATCATATAAGATACTTTCAAGAGGGAAAGTGGCCTTGGAACCTGTGCAAACCCAGGGCTGAAAGGGCAGCTTAGAATAAACAGACTCATGCAGGAAGTGACAGGAGTGGAAAGAGCAAACACCAGGATACATAAATTGTAGACATTTGTATACAGTGCCCTTAGAAATCACAGTTGGCAAGGAAAAGGTAACACAGAACGATCATCATAAACTAACTAAGATCAGGTTGAACCTCAAAGACATTCTTTGGCCCCAAAAGCAAGAAGCCTGGTTGGCAATGTTTTAAATTGCCATAACTATAAGGTTAGCACAAATGATCAAATTACCTTCCTTGGGGGCAGGACGGGGCCGGGGGAGGCGGGGAGGAAAGAAATAAAAATGTTTTTAAACATTAAAACATCATCATTCTAATAAAAACAGGTCATCCTGAGCCCTTCAGAAGACTCTTCTGGACAAAGACCACGCCTGCTGGTGGCACAATTCCTCTGTCACCAGAACCCAGTAACAGCTCCATCTCCCCCACCACACGGGGACATTCGGGACCAGTCCGCAGAGCCTCCTGTCCTGAAAGAGCAGTGCCTGTGCCCCTGCGATGGGGGACGGCACCGCCAAGGGGTGTCCCCAGCCCCCTCCAGCACTCCCTAGCAGCATGGCACTGATCAGCTCATTGCTCTGCGCCCGTTTCACCAGCAGATGGGAGGATAATAAAGGTATCCCAAGCCCCCTGGGCTGTGGGGACCACGAAATGAGTGGCTCTGCCAAAATTTTACTTAATACATCAAAGCCAGTGACTAAGGAACGAACTGAAGAGGAGCCTGAAACATTAAGGAGATGTCATGGAAAAGGGTCGTGTGAAACTGGTCACCCGGGAAGGCGATTGTGTCCACCAGGCCTCTCCAGCCCAACCAGACCCACTGGGCGCCGCTGCCGTCTCCAACCCAAGCAGGCCCACTGGGCGCCGCCGCCGTCTCCAACCCAAGCAGGCCCACTGGGCAATGCTGCCGTCCCCAACCCAACCAGGCCCACTGGGCGCCACTGCCGTCTCCAATCCAACCAGACCCACTGGGCGCCACTGCCGTCCATCCGCTGAATTAACCAGGACAGCACCAGTGACTGACTCTGGCGATAGACCCTCTCTCTTCCTCAAACCCAAGCCAGTCGGGACACTGAGCTGACAGTATCTCAAGGACGCCAGCTTCATAAGCCAATGGGGTCTGGAACTGTGGCCAAGACCTGGGATCCAGAGAACCAGCGAGAAGCCTCGGGCTCATCTCCGTGTCTCCCCCGAGACGTGATACGTCCTCCTTCTCCACCTCCCCTTTCTCCTTTTTCCCCTCGTCTCTCTCCCTCTGTCACGCAGCCGCCCTGCAATCCCAGCCTACCGCCTCACAGTTCATTACCACCGTGGTCCTCAGTCTTCCATGCAAAGGGACAAAACGGCACACGAGCTCTCCGAGCAAACCTCAGAGCATCACCTCTCTGAGATTCCAACTCACGGGGACAGCGCGGGAGGCCCCCACACGACACGCCAGGTCAGTCTATTATACTTCAATCTACACAGTCTATGGGGCCAGAATTTATCACCAGCCTCACGGCTTCATAAATTAGCAAGTCAAGCCATCGCCCCCTCTCAGCGCTCTGTTGAGGCCGGGAACTTACAGGACGCTGCCTTTGCGTAGCATCATCGCCACTGCCTCCCAGTACTGTGAGCATTAATTTTACCCCGGGATGTAATTCATCTCAGCTATTATGAGAAGACCAACATAAACACAAGAGGAAGGAAAATATGTAGGTTACGGTCTAATTGCCTGAATCAATCCCAAAAGGAAAGGAGACGCTTGATAAAAGTTTGCAGTCTGTGCATGATTTTCTGAATGTGCTTAGTGTTATTTCAACTCAAAAAGCTTTACACTTGAATGGGAAAATACGTGGTGAAGAGACCATTGACAACCCGCAGAACACCCGCCAAGCAGTAGAGCCTCATTCTGCTGAGGTATCTGGGCCGGGTTCCCTCTGCAAATCAGCATTTTAAGTGTTAGATAAAGAGACTCCATAAATCAGGATTATATTCCTTCTACATGATCTGGTGTCTTCAGCAAGGATCGTCTGTTATTCGGCTGTTTGGGCTGGTCGGGTTTTATGTGGTCGGTTGTGGGTTTGGTTTGGTTTGTGGGTTGGAGAGGCTGTGCAGCTGAAAAGCTATGACCTGTTCTTTTGTTCCCGATCATTACTCCAAGGACTAAGAGCCATGCCAAGTGGACTCTCCTGGCCGTGTGGAACAGCCAAACGAACCTCTGACTTCTGGCCACAAAATCCCCAGTGCCTTCTGCAGCCCTGCAGCCAGCTTGTCGGCTTAGGGAGGAACAATACCGGAATTTGAAAATGACCCACGAAAGAGAACACTGGTTTTATTTATTTTTCAAACACAGGTTACATTGTTTCATGGGTAAGGAACAGACGTTTTTTCAAAAAATTAGAAAATAAAGAGATTCCGAGCCATGAAAATGTTCCCATCACTAAGAATTTAAGAATGCCACAGCAGCAGACTTTCTCAACGACATCTGTGTACTGGAAAAAAGCATGGATTCAGGAGACAGAAAAATGTGGACTCAAACATGAGTGCCACCATTAACTTTTATCCAAGGACAGGACTTTACCTGCCCCCTAGTCCAGAGCTAAATGGAGTTCCCCACTATAGACGTGGCTCAGTAAGGGGGTGCGCGGGGGGTGGGCAGCAGCAGGCTGGTGCATTTGGTCTGTGGAGCTCAGAAAGTAGAACCCCCTAGAACCATCCCCACACACTCACCAACACACAGACTTGTCCAGGTGGAAGGATCTTCAGCTCAGTTCAGTTCAGTCGCTCAGTTGTGTCCAACTCTGTGACCCCAGGAACAGCAGCACACCAGCCCTCCCTGTCCATCACCAACTCCACGAGTCCACCCAAACCCACACCCATTGAGTCGGTGATGCCATCCAACCATCTCATCCTGTAGCCTCCTTCTCCTCCTGCCCTCAATCTTTCCCAGCATCAGGGTCTTTTCAAAGGACTCAGCTCTTCACATCAGGTGGCCAAAGTGTTGGGAGTTTCAGCTTCAGCATCAGTTCTTCCAATGAACACCCAAGACTAATCTCCTGTAGGATGGACTGGTTGGATCTCCTTGCAGTCCAACGGATTCTCCAGAGTCTTCTCCAGCACCACAGTTCAAAAGCAAGGAAGGAACCTTAAATACGCTCTAACATACTTTACCCCTGGCCTCCGGAGAGAGAGCTGAGGTTAACACCAAGGGTTTTCACCATTTAATAAAAGAGCACAGGGCTTCCCAGGTGGCTCAGTGGTCAAGAATCCACCTGCCAGTGTGGGAGACACAGGCTCGATCCCTGGCCCAGGAAGATCCCACGTGCTGCAGAGCATCTAAGCCCATCAGCCTCAATTTCTGAGCCTGTGCTCTAGAGCCCGCGTGCTGCAGCTACGAAGTCCACACACCCTAGGGCCCACGCTCCACGACAAGAGAAGGCCCTGCAATGAGAATTCCCTGCACCACAACGAGAGAGTGGCCCCCCTCAGCACAGCTAGAGAAAAGCCTGCGCAGCATGAAGACCCATCCCAGCCATACACAAACAAACAAAATCACTGTTAGAAAAGAGAAAACAAAAATATTTTCTAAAAAAAAAGAGAAGAGCACAGTCTACTGGAGGAACAATTTTAAAGACGTCCACTGGGTATGTGAGTAAGATGTCAAGCCAACAGTTGGATACAGGAATTTGAGTGTAAGGGGGAGCCAACAGGCATGGGGATGTTTGGCAGTCACTGGCCCACGAGGGCTGCTGGAAGTCCAGAGGGACAAGATGAGGCCACTCAGGGAGACTGATGGTGCCTGTGATAAAGGAACTACAGGAGATTACTGTCGATGACTTTCCCAACTCATCTTCCGTCCGTCCTGTAACAGGATAATGCAGCCCCACACTCTTGTCTGTGACCTGCCCTGGCCTGTGTGTGGGCACAGGACACTCAGCTCCCCCTTCACTTTGGTCTTGCCCGTGAATTTTGCTTCGACCAATAAACGTGGGCAAAAGTGAAAGGGTGCCCGTTCCATGGGGCAACTCTGAGAGGAATCACAGGATCTGGCTCCACCATCAGCTTCTGCCCCTTCCATCTGGGACCCAAAACAGAGCCCAGTAGAGCCATGTCTGACCTGAAGTCTTCTGAGTCGGAAATAATGGTCTGTTGTGAGAAGCCATTGAGAGTTAGTGAAAGTGAAGTCACTCAGTCGTGTCCGACTCTTTGCAACCCCATGGACTGTAGCCTACCAGGCTCCTCTGTCCATGGGATTCTCCAGGCAAGAATACTGGAGTGGGTTGCCATATCCTTCTCCAGGAGGATCTTCCCGACCCAGGGATCGAACCCAGGTCTCCTGCAAAAGCTAACTGATACATAAATGAAACTAATCACCCCCCAGTAAATACTTCCCCCAAAGTAGGTTTAGTTACGAAGCTATGCCTGACTCTTTGCAACCCCGTGGGCTACAGTATGCCAGGCCACACCGTCCTCCATAATCTCCCAGAGTGTGCTCAAATTCATGTCCATTGAGTTGGTGATGCCATCCAACCATCTCACCCTCTGCTTCCGTCTTCTCCTTTTGCTCCAATCTTTCCCAGCATCAGGGTCTTTTCCAATGAGTCATCTCGTCACATCAGGTGGTTGAAGCACTGGAGCTTCACCTTCAGTGTCAAGCCTTCTAATGAATATTCAGCATAGACTGGTTTGATCTCCGTGCAGTCCAAGGGACTCTTAAGAGTCTTCACTAGCACCGCAAGCATCAGTCTGCCTCAAAGGCCCCCAAACCTGAGAATGTTCCAGGGAGCCATGCAAGGCCAGCATGAGGGCAGACGATGAAATGGTCCACGTGTACCATCGGAACGTCCAGACTTCCCATGGGTTATTTCCGCCTGTGGGTTATTTCCGCCCACTCCCCACCGGTGCCTCTCCCGGGAAGGGAAAACTTGCCCTGAAGACAGATTCTGACATGAGTCACTGTGGCAGCCCAGTTCAACAAACAGTTACAAGATTTATGAGCCAGCAGAGTTGCTTACGTACGACGATGAACATAAGACAACCAGGGCCTTTGGTGGGCTGACATCCAGTCTGCTCACTGAGTACAAAAGACTGGTGAATGCGAGAGGGTGACAGGTAGAACAGCCTTAGGAGAATACGCTGCCTCACCAACTTAGGGACGACACCCCTTACCAGCAGAAGCAGTTAGAGGAGGAGAACGACGCCCGTTTCCCTAGGCAGCATGAAAGTGAAAGTGAAGTCACTCAGTCGTGTCCGACTCTTTGTGACCCCATGGACTGTAGCCTACCAGGCTCCTCCCTTCATGGGATTCTCCAGGCAAGAGTACTGGAGTGGGTTGCCATTTCCTTCTCCAGGGGATCTTCCCGACCCAGGGATCAAACCCGGGTCTCCTGCATTCCAGGCAGATGCTTTAACCTCTGAGCCACCAGGGAAGGCCCAGGCAACATAACTCTCCTAAAATCAAAGAGGGGAATGAGAGGGTAACAGGCAGGAAGGCGAGGGGTCCCCAAGCAGACAAAATAGGCTGCAAGTATCAGACTTTTTTCTCTCTTAATCAGCAGGAGGAAACAAACCACAAGTGTCAGACTTTTTTTTTCCCCTTCTCTATACAAAATTAAAAGGAGGTGGCTCAGAATCTGCCTGGCATGCGGGAGACCTGGGTTTGATCTCTGGGTCGGAAAGATCCCCTGGAGAAGGAAATGGCAACCCACTCCAGTATTCTTGCCTGGAGAATCCCATGGATGGAGGAGCCTGGTAGGCTACAGTCCATGGAGTCTCAAAAGAGTCAGACACAACCGAAGCAACTTCTCTTTCTTTTCTTTTAAAATTCTGTGTTGTCATGATGACACCTGGTTCCACCTGAACTTTTCTCAAATCTTGAGCTAAATGTGTTTTTTTCTTATGGAAATGTTTTTCTTAAGCTATGTTAATGAACTATGTATTTACCTTAGACTCTGTCTTTCTTCAAGTCGTTTCCGCCTAAGACTCAGAACCGATAATGGCTCAACAAACCAGTATGTTTTACTCTGGACATGTTCTCTTAAGCTATGTTAATGAGACTGTGTATTTGCTTGAAAATCTGCCTTACTTCCAAGATTCATGTCAATTGTTTCATGGCCCGGGATGACTCACCTGGTGCCCATGTTATCTCAAAATGCATGGCGTGGGTGAGGGGCCTGGTGCCACTCTCTGAGTTTTGAGACATCTCCTTTCTCTAATTAACAGCTTGCTGATAGGTATATAAGTGAAGTGAAGTGAAAGTTGCTCAGTCCTGAGTCTTTGTGACCCCATGGACTATACAGTCCATGAAATTAGATGTATAACATCCGGCTAAAGACTAGCAGGTAGGCACTCTTTCCGCTCCCTTCTGATGTCTATGTCAGAAGCTTTCTCTATCTCTTTTATACTTTAATAAAACTTTATTACACAAAAGCTCTGAGCGATCAAGCCTCATCACTGGCCCTGGATCGAATTCTTCTCCTCAGAAGGCCAAGAATCCCAGAGTCATTCACGGTTCACAGCAGCAAACTTTCAAATGCACAGAGGTCACAGACCACCTTGAATCTGCAGGTAGACAAGTAAGCAACTGCTGTGGAAGGCAGCCTGACTCGGCTGACCTGTGGAGCTCTGGGTCCCATGCACTGCTCAGGCGCAGCCGCCAGCTGTGCCGGGCCACCTGCCAGAAGGGTGGGGAGCCCCCGGCTGTCACCACCCAGATGCACCGCACCAGGACACACGTGTCACAGGTCTTCTGCTCAGGAGGGGCACTGGACATGCTCTCATGCTGTGCTGAGCCTAGTCAGCCAGTCATGCCTGACTCTTAGTGACCCCATGGACTGTAGCCCGCCAGATTCCTCCATCCATGGGGATTCTCCAGGCAGGAATACTGGAGTAGGTAGCCTTTCCCATCTCCAGGGGATCTTCCCAACCCAGGGATCAAGCCCAGGTCTCCCACATTGCAGGTGGATTCTTTACCATCTGAGCCACCTGGGAAGCCCAAGAACATTGGAGTGGGTAGCCTGTCCCTTCTCCAAGAGATCTTCCTGACCCAGGGATTCAACTAGCGTCTCCTGCATTACAGGCGGATTCTTAACGTGCTGAGATACCAGGGAAGCTGGAATATGCTCTCACTCTGACTCTAATCTGCCTGGGCTTTTCATTCTCCACAGTCAATGTAACTCACCAAAGAGCATTCCTTTTTGCATTCACTGAATCAAGGGAGGAGACTGAAGGCTGGATGACCTCTAGGAGAATGAGACTCTGCCTTTCCTGAATGAAAGGCTTCCTAGGTCCCTTGCAATATCAAATAGCTCACACACACACACACACACACACAGAGTTTGCATGAAGTAAAGAGAAAGCAAATAAAAAACAGAGGCATCTTTCTTGCAGTACAGATTAGATTCAAACTTAGAGAAGACCAGACAACCGCAAGATCCTTATACATTATCTCTGAAATCTTCATCATGCGCAACATACAATTTCACGTATCTCTTCACCTGTCAGGTAGTGTCTGGGGTTTCATCACCTGTACAATAGCATGTTTTGTAGCATCACAGTGCAACAGAGCTTTCACACACGTGAGCTTCTTTTGTACATCATTGCAGCAGAAAAGGAAGGCCCTAGACTCAGATATGATCTCCCCCACACAAATGAGGCACATGTATTGCTTTCTGCACTGACAGCTAACCTATAACTAAGGTGTAGGTGATCATCTGTCCAGGAGAAGAACTTGAAATGAGTCGATACACTTGCGCCCCTTTGACTGAGACACACACAAAACCTTCCATAATGAAACGAGGCAATTCCTAACATTCAGCGTTTCGATTTCTTAAAGGACATACGGGCTCTATCTTGGCTAAAATACAGTTCAAGTGAGCCATTTCTTCCCTAGCAAATTTTTTTCACAACAGAAGTTTTAAAGCTCTCAGAGTCATAGTCATCACATATCAAATAAAAACATTCTTGAGATGCTTTTCATTTTGAAGAGTATAACTGTTTATTAAGTAACCTCAGCTTGTTTCATCCTTCAGGCTATGTTTGAAGACTTAGAGCAAAGCTCTGAGCTAAGCCAACCATGGGACTTGAAGGTTCTCACTCCCACCTTCTGGGTTACCTCTGGCCATTCCTTGCCATATATCCTACGGTCCAGCCTCGGTGAACTGCTGACTGTCTCCAGAGGAGCACCAGGCGTGCTTTGGCACGCTTCCTGGAAACTGCTTCCCTCCTCAATCCAGCTGACTCGTGTCCACCCTTGAGACATCATATATGCACCGGCTCTTCTGAGCTGCCATCCTTGACCCCCAAATGGTTTTGGTAAAACAGCACTTCCAGGGCTCCTCCTAGAGCACCTGTCTCTCTCCATCTTCATGTAACAACCTGGGTTTGAATCTGAGCTCTGCCAGCAGCCAGCTATGCAACCTTGGTATGACCCCTCGTAGGCCAAACACATTCAGTTTCAGAGCCATAATCAACAGAGAATTGCTGAATACATTTCAGTCATTTGGAGAGGTGTGTGTGCTCAGTCATGTCTGACTCTTCGTGACCCCATGGACTGTAGCCCACCAGGCTCCTCTGTCCATGGGATTCTCCAGGCAAGAATACTGGAGGGGGTGGCCATTACCTCCCCCAGGGGATCTTTCTGACCCAGGGATCGAACCCAGGTCTCGTCATTTCCTGCACTGGCAGGTAGATTCTTTACCACTGAGCCACCTGCAAAGCCCATAAATATCACACTATTCCTAGTCAAAGAAGGGATGCAATGTTTTTTACAATGTATTGTGTATCTTTATACAAATATGCATAGAAGAGTCTGTAACTATTTAAAACAGAATAACAATAGTGGATAACTCTACAGGGACATTACAGGGAGTTTTACTTCTTTTTGCTTCTCAGTATTTATAATCTTTTTCTACAGTGAATTATAAGCTCCAGGAGTTGGTGATGGACAGGGAATCCCAGCGTGCTGCAGTCCATAGGGTCGCAAAGAGTCGGACACGACTGAGCGACTGAACTGAACACTGAATTATACTCACGGCATAAGAACCAAAGACCCCAGGGTCATAAGAGGTTGACATGAATTCAGCCATTTAAAAAGACTTTTCCTATCTGAGGGATCGTGTGAGCTGTCAATCATTCATGCTGCTACTAAGTCACTTCAGTCATGTCCACCTCTGTGCGACCCCAGAGATGGCAGCCCACCAGGCTCCCCTGTCCCTGGGATTCTCCAGGCAAGAACACTGGAGTGGGTTGCCATTTCCTTCTCCAATGCATGAAAGTGACAAGTGAAAGTGAAGTTGCTCAGTCATGCCCAACCCTCAGCGACCCCATGGACTGCAGACTTCCAGGTTCCTCCGTCCATGGGATTTTCCAGGCAAGAGTATTGGAGTGGGGTGCCACTGCCTTCTTCAAATCATTCATGGGCCCCACACAATACCCGAACCACAAACACATCCAATATGGGTGTGATGGCCTTAGCCCAAGTTTGAGAAAGAGTCAATTAAAACACACAACTTCGCACCTCCAATCACTGGGCAAAGCATATCAGCCCGTGCATTCCACCACACATCCATCACAACAGAACTGGGAACAGAGTTGAGTCTGCCGGCTGGGCAGCTCAGCAGTCTACCTGGCGGCCTCCTTCCCAGGGTTGAGGGCACAGCACTTCCACTCCCCTGCCCCACCTTCCTTCCTGTCAAACCTTCCACCTCTTTCATCCACCTGCTCCAAGATCTCAGAGCCAATCAGGCTAAAGCAAACATTTTTTTGCCACTTTATTTTTTAATTGAAGGATAACTGCTTTATAGATGGGCACAGGGCCCCTGTTTGAGTTCCCTGAGTCATACAGCAAATTCCCATTGGCTATCTATTTACATATGGTAACTAAAAAGCCTCTTGATGAAAGTGAAAGAGGAGAGTGAAAAATTTGGCTTAAAGCTCAACATTCAGAAAACGAAGATCATGGCATCCGGTCCCATCACTTCATGGGAAATAGATGGGGAAACAGTGGAAACAGTGGCAGACTTTATTTTGGGGGGCTCCAAAATCACTGCAGATGGTGACTGCAGCCATGAAATTAAAAGACGCTTACTCCTTGGAAGAAAAGTTATGACCAACCTAGATAGTATATTCAAAAGCAGACACATTACTTTGCCAACTAAGGTCCATTTAGTCAAGGCTATGGTTTTTCCTGTGGTCATGTACGGATGTGAGAGTTGGACTGTGAAGAAGGCTGAGCGCCGAAGAATTGATGCTTTTGAACTGTGGTGTTGGAGAAGACTCTGGAGAGTCCCTTGGACTGCAAGGAGATCCAACCAGTCCATTCTGAAGGAAATCAACCCTGGGTGTTCTTTGGAAGGAATGATGCTAAAGCTGAAACTCCAGTACTTTGGCCACCTCATGCGAAGAGTTGACTCATTGGAAAAGACTTTGATGTTGGGAGGGATTGGGGGCAGGAAAAGAAGGGGACAACAGAGGATGAGATGGCTGGATGGCATCACGGACTCGATGGACGCGAGTCTGAGTGAACTCCGGGAGTTGGTGATGGACAGGGAGGCCTGGCGTGCTGCGATTCATGGGGTCGCAAAGAGTCGGACACGACTGAGCGACTGAGCTGAACTGAACTGAACTGATGAAAGTTTCCCTGTTACTCTCTCCATACATCTCCCCCTCTCCCCCCTCCCCCTGTGTCCATAGGTCTGTTCTCTACGTCTGCTTCTCCACTGCTGCCCTGAAAATGAATCTATCAGTGCTATCTTTCTAGATTCCATATCTATGCATCAGTGTACGAAATTTACCTTTCTCTTTCTGACTTAGTTCACTCTGTATAACAGGCTGTAGATTAGTCCACCTCATTAGAACTGACTCAAATGTGTTCCTTTCTATGGCTGAGTAATATTCCATTGTATAAATGTATGACAGTTTCTTTATCTATTCATTTGTTGATGGACATCTAGGTTTCTTCCATGTTCTAGCTACTGTAAATAGTCCAGCAATGAACACTGGGTTGCATGTGTCTTTTTCAATTTTGGTTTGGTTTGGCTGCTCTGGGTCTTTTGTGCTTCCATATGAATTGTGAAATTTGTCCTAGTTCTGTGAAAAATGTAAGGTAAGCAGTTTTACACAATTTCTCATAAAAATCACTGCTTATGATAACTGCATTATTAACTGTTTTCTCTTTTATCATGAGATAAAGAGACCAGCAATACACAGATTTTACTTATGAATAACTAGGGTCCTCCAAAGTATCCCCCGGTTCCACCAAAATCTAAATAATATCATTAGTATTATTGTGATTTATATCACTATTACTGGGCTTCCCAGGTGGCACTAGTAAAGAATCTGCCTGCCAACGCAGGAGACGTAGTGGGTTCAGTCCCTGAGTTGGGAAGATGCCCTGGAGGAGGAAATGGCATCCCACTCCAGTATTCTTACCTGGGAAATCCCACAGACAGAGGAGCGCGGCGGGGTCCAAAGGGTTGCAGAGTCAGACACAACTGATTATCAGAGCACATGTTGCTGTCGTCACTGATGCCTAGACATGGGCTGCTTTTAGGCAGCGTAACATTTGCTGTTCACTGGTGAATTTCCCTGTGCTGACTTCACAGTTCACAGCATCCTGCAGCCCTGGGACAAGGACATGCAGCTCAGAGAGGCCTGCTTGCGGGCCCCTTCAGTGGGACAGTGAGATGTAAACCCTGGGAATAGAAGAAAGGAAACCTAAGTCCCCCCATCCCTACAGGGAACCTGAGGCAAAGCACCCATTCTCTCAGCCCTGGGCCAGAGGCCATGGGAACTGACCTCCAGGAGGGGCACATCAGGACCCTGTGACCTCCCCTCCTAGGCCGTTTTCACCACAAGCCGAGCAACAGATCGGTGTATCAGGTAGGATTCATTTCAGTTGTAAGCGGCAGAGATAACACTAAGGAAAATGGTGACTTTTCCAAAAAAAGCAACTAAATTTAAAAATGGGTGAAGGACTTGAACAGACAGTTCTCCAGTAAGAGATGCAGACTGGTCAATAAGCTCATGAAGAGGTGTTCAATATCACCAGTCATTAATAAGCTGTAAATCCAGACCACACCAACATACCACTTCACACCCATTATGGACAGATCCTATCAAAATAACAGAAAATAGAGTTGGTGAGATTGTGAAGAAATTGGAATCCTTGGGCATTACTGATGCAAATATATACTGCAGCTACTGTGGAAGTATTTTATTTTTCGGGCTCCAAAATCACTGCAGATGGTGACTGCAGCCATGAAATTAAAAGATGTTTACTCCTTGGAAGGAAAGTTACGACCAACCTAGACAGCATATTAAAAAGCAGAGACATTACTTTGCCAACAAAGTTCCATCTACTCAAGGCTATGGTTTTTCCTGTGGTCATGTATGGATGTGAGAGTTGGACTATGAAGAAAGTTGAGCACTGAAGAACTGATGCTTTTGAACTGTGGTGTTGGAGAAGACTCTTGAGAGTCCCTTGGACTGCAAGGAGATCCAACCAGTCCATCCTAAAGGAGATCAGTCCTGGGTGTTCATTGGAAGGACTGATGTTGAAGCTGAAACTCCAATACTTTGGCCACCTCATGCAAAGAGTTGACTCATTGGAAAAGACCTTGATGCTGGGAAAGATTGAGGGCAGGAGGAGAAGGAGACGACAGAGTATGAGATGGTGGGATGGCATCACCGACTCAATGGACATGGGTTTGGGTGGACTCCGGAGTTGGTGATGGACAGGGAGGCCTGGCGTGCTGTGGTTCATGGGGTCACAAATAGTTGGACACGACTGAGCAACTGAACTGAACTGAACTGAACTGTGGAAGAGTATATGGCAGTTCCTCAAAAAGTTAAGTGTAAATAAAATTCTGTATTATTCAGCCTTAAAAAGATTAAATTCTGTAAATTCTGCAACATGCTGCAATATGGATGAGCCTTGAAGACATTAGGCTAAATGAAAGAGGCCAGACACAAACAGACAAATATTGTATCATTCCACTTACATAAGGGCTTCCCACATGGCTCAGACTGCAAAGAACCTGCCTGCAACTCAGGAGACCTGGGTTTGATTCCTTGGTTGGGAAGATCCCCTGCAAGAGGGAATGGCATCCATTCCAGTATTCTTGCCTGGGAAATCCCATGGACAGAGGAATTCCTGGCAGGCTACAGTTCAAGAGATGGCAGAGTCAGACAGGACTGAGCAACTAACCCTTTCATCTTCAGCTAGGTAAGGCCCCTAAAGTCGTCAAATTCATAAAGACAAGAAAGAGGACAGAGGCCACCAGGGGCTGGAGGCATAGAGGAAGGAAGTGTATTATGCCCTGAATGTTTGTGCTCACCTAAAATTCGTATGTTGAAGCCCTAACTGCCAACGTGATGGTATTTGGAGATGGCGCCTTTCAGAGGTCAGGAGGAGTCACCTTCAATGACTGAGTTAGCGTCCTTGTAAGAGACAAGAGGAAGTTTCTCTCTGCTTCTGCCCTGTGAGAGCATAGCAGGAAGGCAGCTGTCTGAAGCAGGAAGAGGGATATCACCAGAACTTGACCATGCTGGGACCCTGATGCTGGACTCCCCAAAGCCCAGAACTGTAAGAGATATATATTGCTTAAGACATACTGCCTATGATGTCACAGATTCTCACACGTGAGCTAAGGGAGTTAGTTTAATGGGTACAGAGTTTCTACTCATGATGATACAAAAAGTTCTGGAAATGCATAGTGGTAATGGTTACACAACAATGTGAGTGTACTTCATACCACTGAATTGCACACTTAAAAATGGTGGCCATGGTGGGTTTCATTACATAGTTTTTTTTAAATAGTGGCTTGTTGTTGTTCAGTTGCTCAGTCGTGTCTGACTCCTTGCAACCCCATCGACTGCACAACGCCAGGCTTCCCTGTCCACCATCTCCCAGAGTTTGCTCAAACTCATGTCCAACAAGTCAGTGATGCCATCCAACCATCTCATCCTCTGTCGTCCCCTCCTGCCCTCAATCTTTCCCAGCATCAGGGTCTTTTCCAATGAGTCAGCTCTTTGCATCAAGTGGCCAAAGTATTGGAGCCTCAGCTTCAGCATCCAGTCCTTCCAATGAATATTCAGGGTTGATTTCCTTTAGGATTTACTGGTTTGATTTCCTTGCAGTCCAAAGGACTCTCAAAGAGTCTTCAGACGGTCATACTTAAATCACACCAAAACTGACAAATAAAGGCTGTTATGTGTATCGTGGACCCAATTCCTTCTGTTTTGAGGTTCTACTACCTCAATGCACAGCTTACTTCTGATAACAAGACAGCTGCTCCAACTCCAGTCATCACATCAGCAATCCAGCAACTACAGTGAGGAAAGCAAAGAAGGGCACACCCTTCCCTTTAAGGATTCCACCTGGAAGGTCAGCTTCCTGTAAGCTGTACACAGCTCTTTTGCTCATGTGCTACTGTCCAAAACTCAGTCACATAGCTGCACTCAGCTGCAAAGGAAGCTGGGAAATGTGACCTTCATGCTGGGCATGCATCTTCTCAGCTAACATTCAGGAGTTCTATTACCGAGGAAGAAGGGAAGGATGAGGACCGATCACAAGCCATCTCTGCACAAGTTGAAAATCACCTTGTAAATGTTTTTTGGCACAAAGCTACAAATCTTCAAGATTTCCTAGGATCACACACGGAAGAGGGGAGCTTTAAGAAACAGCTGTGAAGTACTGTGAAGAAACAGTACTTCCTTCTTCAGTAAGCTCACTTGGCAACCTACAAGGAATCTGGACCCTTATAAGTATGTGCAATCCAAAAGCTGTTATTCACCATGTACTCCAAGGAATAACTACGGTTAGACTGAGAAGCAATTAGAAGAAAGCAAACAAACCAAAAAAAAAGTAAACAAATGCAAGAAAGAGGGATGGAGAGGGAGAGAGAGAAGGAAGGCAGGCAGAGAGGGAGGAAAGGAGAAAGAGAAAAGTGAAAACAAAAGCTGAAGTTAAGGGGTTACCCTCTCCATTTTGTAAAACGCCAAGCACCTGCAATCACTGAATTCAAAGAAAAGCTCTTATAACCTGGGCTGAATGCAGCTTTGGCAGAGACCAGGAAACACCCACTGGTACATCCGTGCCATTTCAGGTGGGCAACACACATGCGCCATTTCCAGGGCACCGCCTCCCTCAACTCTGACGCCTCCTGCCCTCCAGGAAAGAGGCTCAGCACCTTCCAGCCTCCCCTTCCCTACACTTTGTTTCCCATTGAGGCTGTCTCTGGTTGAACATTTCAGAGGCCAAGTACAGGGTCTCACATATTCGCACAGTTGAGAGAGAGAGAGAGAATTAGAGTTCTTATGAGTCATAGAGAATTTGGTTTCAGGAAAAAAAAAATGGCATCAGGAAGAATCAGTAACACGAAACGCCTACATGTCTCATCTCTTTAAAGCACACTGGGAGAAATTTTGCTTTTAGTGGTAACCTAACATTCTGTTGCTGCTATATATGTCATTTTCAGCAGAGACAAAATAACTAACAGCCTGGGAAGGATTTTATAGCCTTCTCATCCTTTTTAAGGGATGGCACGGTCCCAGTTTTGACCCTGTTTCACTACTTTCCTTTCCTTTGGACAAAATCCACATAAATCCTCCAGAATACTAGGACAACTCAGGGTGACTGTATGCACACCTGATTCCCACGCCTTTTCCAGCCCCTGTTTTGGAAGAGATCTGTCTCTACGGAAAGGTCAAAAGCTCCCTGATACCCCTGTGCTGGCAGCCACAACCCTTATCCCTCCTCAGCCCTCCTGGTATTAGCTGTCTCCTGCCACTATTCAAGCAGGAAGCACTTCAGCCCCAAGGCCGGCACACAAAATCCCACAGACAGTTCCAGAGGGTGTGCTAGGCTGCAGAAACCCAGCTTCCACGGCTTCTGCTTGAATCATGGCTCCATCACCATCACCACTGAAGAAATTCATCTCCTGAGTTTTTAGAAGGCTTCCCTTTTATTCTGAGCATTTATGATCCAACTCATATTATGACTTATCAATCTGTCTTATGTCTAAGGGAATCACACATTCTTGTCTGCCCAAGGCAATTCAAGTTTAGCCTGTCAGTATAACCGTTCTTTATTTGCATTTATTTATTTGTTTATCTTTGGCTGTGCTGGGTCTCTGTGCTACGCCGGCTTTTCTCTAGTTTTCAGAACCAAGGACTACTCTTTGCTGCAGGGCACAGGTTGCCCGTTGTGATGGCTTCCCTTGCCCCCAGCACAGGCTCTAGGGCATGGGGACTTCAGGAGTTGCGGCCTGTGGGCTCAGTTGTTGTGGGTCCCGGGCTCCAGAGCACAGGCTCAGCAGCTGTGGTACACACAGGCTTAGTGGCCCCATGGTGGGTGGAATCTCCCCGCCTCAGGGATGGAACCCGCATCTCCTGCACTGGCGGGCGGATTCTTTACCACCGAGCCACCAGGGAAGCCCGTCAATATAATGATTCATTGCATCTTCTTTCACTTTGAGTTTGGAAGAAAAATTATAGGGACACATAACCCATCTCTCCGATGTGTGTGTCACTTTTTGATCACAGGAGAGAGTCTGGCAACCTTTCCATTCTCCGAGGAGCGTCCCTTCATACGGCAGCTGATGCAGCTGGAATACAAGGCTCGCTATCAGTGAGGTCGCTCAGCTGTGTCCGACTCTTTGCATATGCAGACTCTTTGGAATACAAGTCGATACCGACAAAGAAAGGAGGGAAGGGAAGGACGGAGGGAGAGATGGCGTGAACGACTCTCTCCTCCTTCTGCTCGAAGTCCAGGTGTGAGCCCACTAGAAGAAAGAGTGTTAGAAAAAATTACTTGAAGAGTCGCATTCTCCCCTCAAAGGGAGGGATATAACACAGTGGATGAAAGTTAAAGATTCTGGCTGCCTGTCCAGATTCAAATTCTAATTCCATAATTTACTATCTATATGCCTTTGAACAAGCTGACTAAACTTTCATTGCCTCCACTCTCTTATTCCAAAAATGGGCGTGTACTGAAGACAACTCTCCACATACAAATGACCAGCAAGCGCACAAAAAGATGCTTGGTATACTAGTCATCAGAAAAGTGCAAATCAAAAAACCACAGTGAGATCCGACTGCATACCCATCAGGATGACTACTATGAAACAAAAAAAAAAAAAAAAAAGAAAAGAAAAGAACACAGGATATAGAGACCAGAATATAGAGAAAGTAGAACCCTTGAACACTGTTGGTGTGAGCTTTAAATAGTGCAACTGCTCTGGAAAACCATATGGAGGTTCTTGAAAAAGTTAAACATAAAAATAAAACCCCATATGATCCAGTGATTCCACCTCTGGGTTATTTACTCAAAGGAACACAAGACTCCCTTCGGAGTCGCGAAGAGCTATCTGCACAGTCATGTTCATAGCAGCCTTTTTCATTGGCCAAGAGAACAGGAACAACCCAAGTCTCCATCTACCGAGGAATGCATAGGGAAAATGTGGTCTGCACACACACAGTGGAAAATTATTCAGCCTTTGAAAAGGAGGGAACTGGGCCACAGGCTGTAACAGAGATGAACCGTGTGGACCTTGAAAGCGAAAGTCACTCAGTCGTGTCCGACTCTTTGCGACCCCAGGGACTCTCTATGTCCACGGAATTCTCCAGGCCAGAGGACTGGAGTGGGTAGCCTTTCCCTTCTCCAGGGGATCTTTCCAACCCAAGGATCGAACCCAGGTCTCCAGCATTGCGGGCAGATTCTTTACCAGCTGAGCCTCAGGGCAGCCCTTGTGGACATTATGCTGGTGAAATAAGTTCGTCACAGAAGGATGAATATTGCATGATTCCCCTTATGTGAGGATTCGCAGCGGCCAGGCGTGCAGTATGGACGGCGGTTAGAATGGGCTTGATGGGGACAGAGCTACAGATGTGAGAGAGGACACAGCTCTGCCGACGCACTCTGAAACAACGCTAGCGTGCCTAGCCCTGCCGAGCACCCAGGGGTCAGCGATAAAGACTGCAGACAACACAAGAGACTCAGGTTGGATCCCTGGGTTGGGAAGATTCACGTGGGGAAGGACATGGAAACCCACTCCGATGTTCTTGCCTGGGAAATCCCATGGACAGAAGAGCCTCGCGGACTACCATCCTTGAGGTCACGAACAGTCGGACACGACTGAGAGACTAAACAACAACCGACGGTAGACTTAAAAAGAGTTAAAATGGTACATTTTATACTAGGTGCTTTTTTAACCACACAGACAAAACAATTATCATTAAAAATGTGCCTCCCCGTAGGGCTGTCGGATGGATGAAGTCAGTACACTCGTGTGAAGCTCAGAACACTGAATGGCACAGACTGAATGTCACGATTGCCATCTTCATCAACAGATTCATTCATTTCGTTCCACACTACATCAATGTATGTGAGTCATTTCAGGCCTGGTTTGGCATCTTTTTTATTTGTTTGGGGTTTCGTTTTCTTACTTCTCTTCACCTTGTCATTTCTTATGGCATTCTAAAGGCCAACTGTTTTAGAAGCTTCACACATTCTATTTTAAAATTATTCATTATTAGGATAATAAAAAGCATAATATGAATTTTTAAGAAAAGATTAGCTGCCAGTTTTTCAATTTCAAAAGATATAATTTTAAGTTTGGGTTATTTCCTTTGCTTAGACTTCTTGAGGGCTTTCCTATTTACTGTGGACTTGGCAAAAATTGATCAAAAAGAGACGCGGTTGTCCTCAAAGGCACTATGATGGGGCTGACCAAGAATGAACGCACACAGAAGCACGAAGCCCAGATCACAAATGGGCCCAGGGTTCTCAGGACTACTAGAGCTCCCCCATGGCTCACGGGTAAAGAATCTCCCTGCCAGTAAGAAAGCAGAAGTCTCTCAGTCCTGCTGACTCTTTGTGACCCCGTGGACTGTAGCCTGCTAGCCTCCTCTGCCCATGGGATTTTCCAGGCAAGAATTCTGGAGTGAGTAGCCATTCCCTTCTCCAGGGGATCTTCCCAACCCAGGGATTGAACCAGGGTCTCCTGCATTGCAGGCGGATTCTTTACCAGCTGAACTCCTGCAATGCAGGAGACTCAGGTTCAATCCCTGCGTCAGGAAGATCCCCTGGAGCAGGAAATGACAACCCACTCCAGTATTCTTGCGTGGGAAACCCCATGGACAGAGGAATCTGACAGGCTACAGTCCATGGGGTCACAAGGAGTCAGATACAACTTAACAACTAAACAAAAATTCTGGGCATGAATTTTTAAGAACATTTATTTTTAAAAATAATACATCCATAAAAATAAAACCAATATATGATAGCTCTAAAAAGAGTAGTATACGAAATGCATGTGTTAGTTGCTCAGTCATGTCTGACTCTGTGAGCCCATGGGCTGTAGCCCACCAGGCTACTCTGTCCATGGAGTTCTCCAGGCAACAATACTGGAGTGGATTGCCATTTCCTTCTCCAAGGGATGTTCCCAACGCAGGTATCAAAACCAGGTCTCCCATACTGCAGATCGATTCTTTACCATCTGATCTACCAGGGAAGAACTTCCCTTGTAGCTGAGTTGTTAAAACAATCTGCCTGCAATGCAGAAGACCAAGGTTCGATCCCTGGGTTGGGAAGATTCCCTGGAGAAGGAAACGGGAACCCATTCCAGTATTCTTGCCAGGAGAATCCCAGGGAAATCCAATATATGAAATAGAGGTTGAAGAAATTACTTGTGTTTTATTTGAAAAAGAGAAGTTTAAGGAAATAGCTATTTGAAATATATGAAGGTCAGTCAAATGATGAGGCGTTCACTTATTTAGTTTTGAGACTATCAGGTACATATTTATTATAAGATTTTTAAGAATGAGGCAGTGTGCTAGGTGTTAATGGTACCAATCATAAGCAAAAACAGCCAGTGCATTATGCTATTCTAGAAGGTAAAAGTAGGCAGGATGAAGGAGAAAATCTGAGGGAAGTCTGAGGAAGCATGTACTGATAAATAGCTGTCTTGCAATGTGTCAGTCACTCAGTTGTGTCGGACCCTCTGTGATCATAAGGACTGTAGCCCATCAGGCTCCTCTGCTATGGGATTCTCCAGGCAAGAACACTGGAATGGGTAGCCATTCCCTTCTCCAGGGGATCTTCCCAACCCAGGGATTGAACCTGGGTGTCTTGCATTGCAGGTGGATTCTTTACCAGATGAGTCGCCAGGGAGGCCCTGCAAAGGGAAAAGTGGCTTGCTGAAGGAGTGAGCTCCCCATCCTGGGGACTATGCAGGCAGAGGCAATACGGGCATTAAGAACGTGAAGAAATGTCTACACTAGGCTCTAAACAAACGCAGTGCAGGCTTACAATCTCCCTCCCCTCCAACCGGAAACTCTGTGAAGTCCAGCTGTAAAACACACTGAGTGGGGAGGCTGCAGGTACATTCAAGGGGACCTCCGGGTAGAATGCTTGGAAGAGCTTCACTCCCGGTCACAACCTGATCTGAGACCTAAACTGACGTAGACCTGGACTAAGTTTGCAAAGTGTATTCTATCAAATGTGACTGTGGCTCTTTGCATGGGTGCATACTGTGTGTGTGTGTGTGTGTGTGCGTGCGCATGCACACGCGTGTGTGCACACGTGCTCCATTTTGTCTGACTCTTTGCAAGCCCAGGCTCCTCTTTCCATGGGGTTTCCCAGGCAAGAATCCTGGAACAGGTTGCCATTTCCTCCTCTAGGGCATCTTCCCAATCCAGGGATGGAACCTGTGTCTCCTCTCTCCTGGCTTGGCAGGCGGATTCTTTACCAATGTGCCACCTGGGAAGCCTGGATGAGTACTGATGATTCATTACTAAAATCTCAATGTAAATTACAATAGCACAGCAGTCCATCCAGAGGTAGTATCCTTTCCTTGTAAATTTCATTCCAACTTTGAAAACAATCAAGAAGGTATCTACTAAAACCTGGAAGCAATCAAGATGCCCTTCAATAGGTGAACGGATAAACCAGCCATGGTATATCCATGCTGTGGAATGTTATTCAGCAATAAAAAAGAAATGAGCTGTCAAGCCACAGAAAGACATGGTGGAGGAGCCTGAAGGTGGTGCTGGTGGTAAAGACCCCATCTGACAGTGCAGGAGACAAAACAGATACAGGTTCGATCCCTGGGTCAGGAGGATCCCGTGGAGGAGGAAATGGCAACCCACTCCAGTATTCTTGCCCGGGAAACCCCATGGACAGAGGAGCCTGGCAGGCTACAGTCCACAGAATCACTAAGAGGCAGATAGGACTGAGCATTTGGTGTACACAGTTTCAGTATAGAATGCAACTGACATCACACAGCTTTGCAATCACTTTCTGAGTCTAGGTGAGGTCAGCTGAAAACCTGAAGGCTGAGCCATACACGTTTGGGGTCGAGTGAACAGAGATCCCCTCTGGCTGTGACCACACACGTTCCATCGAGGTTGACCCCAGCATGACTACGAGTGCAATGAGATGCAGGGAATAAGACACTGGGCAGGGACCTCACTTTGCTGATCACTAGTTCTGCAATAACAGGCAACCGACTATGACAGGTGTCTACCTTCTCACATGAGAGAGAGACTTCCCTGGCGATCCAGTGGTTAAGACTCTGCACTTTCACTGCAGGGGCACAGATCTGATCCCTGGTTGGAGAATGAAGATACCACATGCCATGTAGTACAGGCAAAAATAAATAAATAAATACAATTTACTTTCAAAAAGAAGACAACGTGAACAGGTCAGCCAGCAGTTTTGTACAACTGGTCTCCAGCAGAAGAGGATCTGAGTGGATTGAGGGGGATGGCAGGGTTGGAAGGGGCAAGAGGGGACTGGCTTCCAGCAAAAGAGTTCCACTCTCTTGGGGTGGGTTTTACTTACTGAGCTTTTGTGTACAATTTTATTTGAACAAAAGCCTCCTCCACTATTAAAAAAAAAAATTAAAAGAGACATCTGGTTCCTTTTCCCTGAAGATATTTGCTTACGCCAAGGAGCAAAGCACCTGTGGGTGAGGAGCAGATGAAAGCTGGAAATATAAAAACTCGAGGGGGCCACTTTTTTCATTTCGAAGGGGATTATCGAAGGCAGAATGTACTTTGGCTCCTATAAAGTCATCCAGTATCTCATCTCCCACCTTGGCCCACTGCTGCAGTTCTGTAGGATGCTATCCAAAGAGTTCCTCTCCCATTCCAACAGCCTAAAGGGAGGAAGATTCTACCTGAAACACGGAGGAACAAGTGAGTATTATCTGAGTGTCTGCCCTACTTAAGAGGGCAGGCGTACTCAGTTGCTCAGTTGAGTCCAACTCTTTGAGGCCCCATGGACTGTAGACCGCCAGGCTCCTGTGTCCATGGGATTTCTCAGGCAAGAAGACTGGAGTGGGTTGCCATTTCCTTCTCCAGGGGATGTTTGCTGACCCAGGGATCAACCCCAGGGATCTCCTTGTATTGGGAGGAGACATTGGTAGGTAGACATCCCCCAAGGATGTCTCTTGTATTGGTAGGCAGGTTCTTTACCACTGAACCACCTGGGAAGCCCACTTAGAGGGAAGCCACTGTTCATTCCAAAGCATGTCTTAAATAATAAGACAAACCATCAGAAAGGCAAAAGATAAACACCCATTATAGTTTACATGTAAGAATCATGACCTCTTAGGTCTTAAGAGACTTTAAACGAGGAAGGAAATAAAGCCACAGAGGAGAAAGGTGCTGCGAAATGTTACAGAAAAGGAGGTAGAAACCGGGATCCGAAGCTGGTCCTGCCCATGATGATGTCTTCTAAGCAGAGGTCTAGATAAAGATCCCTCTGCTCAGGCTCCATCCAGCCCCTCTGTGTTTGCTGTCAGTGTGAAAAGCATCTCGAGTGTTTTGCCTTCCTGGATATCACAGTCTCCTGAAATGCGTGTGTGCGTGTCTATGCATTCACATCTGTGTGCCTGTCCTTGCGTACTCATGTGCCTTTCTGTGGAAGTGCACGAAAGAAAGCAACCTGCCTGCAAATGCAGGCAAATGCAATCCAACTGAGTGAGGAGAGACTGGACTGAGAGCTTAAGAAACAACCATTTGGATTTCTCACTGCAGTCCAACTTGGAACATTCAAAACGGTCTTTATTTGGACTCAATTTCTTGAAGGATACCATAGGGTAGTGGAAAGAACCCACACACTGGAACAGACCCCGCACTACTAATTAGACATCTGTGGGAAGTGACTTAACATCTTCAAGCTTCAGTGACTCAGTTCTGAACAAGGATTAAAACGTCCATCTTGCAAGGCTGCCGTGACAATGAGCTAGTATATACAAGGGGCCCAAGAAGTAGCAGCTACCATTATGTTAATATTATTAATGACTTTAATGTTAAAAGTTACTACTAATAATAAAGGTTCTTAAATAACTCCACTGTTTTTAACTCACTGTACTATCAACCTAATGTAATATCGTACTGATTTGTGCTCAGTCGTATTCTCTGCCTGTCTTGTTTTATTATGTGCTGTCATTTGTCAGCTTTATGCTACATCCTTTCAGGGGTTTGACGTGTCTGTGAGTGTGTGTTTGTGTGTATATACACACGGAAGTGTTTCAACAGGATTCCCATTTTCCCTTTAAGAGTTTTCCCCTGGAATCTGTATAGTAATAAAAACAAGACATTCAGTCCTACAAAAAATATCAGCTGAATGAATTCAAAGCCAGGAGCATTCTCACGACCTCCATATCCACGAACATACTGAGTGGGCAGATCAGAGAAAACCAAGGTCTAAATGCCAAGGGATGGGACAGGGCACACACGTCCAGGGAGGGGCTGTGGCTCATGGGACCCGTCAGAGAGAGAGGCTCGTGTGGAATCTGAGACTGTCCCCAGTGTGGGGAGGAGGGTTCAGAGAGGCTGCAGGAAACACCCTCCCTCCTGAAGGACAGTGCGGTGTTCCAGGCCTCAATCCCTGGATGAAGCAGCCTCGGTCTGATACCCAGCTCAGACACCTCTCCCCAAGGAACCCTGGGCAAGTCATCCAGAGACTTTGAGTTCCAAGGTCCTCCTCTGTGAGCCGGGGAGACCAGGCCTTCCACCACTGGGCTGTGAGGATTGAGAATGAGTTCATTCTGGTGACACCTGCCGCAATCAGTGCTTTCTAAATGTGGGCTTTATGAGGATCATGAGTTCTTTTTCCATGGATCGAATACTCTCCACACACAGCTGCTGCAGCCCGGGATAAAACGCAGCCGTCATCTGTGAACATCTGCAGCCTACTTCACCCCTTACACGTAGCAAGTCCCTTTTTAAAACGGCACACGGGGCTCCCCTGACGGCTCAGCGGTGAAGAGTCCACCTGCCAACACTAGAGACACAGGTTCGACCCCCTGACTCGGGAAGATCCCACATGCCAGGGAGCAGCCAAGCCCGAGCGCCACGACTGCTGAGCCTGCTCTCTAGAGCCCACACCACTCAATGAGAGGCACCCCTGTGATGAGAAGACCCCACACCGCAGCTGGAGAGCACCCCTCTCCCTGCAACCGGAGACGGAGCAGCAGCAAGGACCAGCACAGCCTAAGTAAACGAAAGAAAAGAGAAGCAGCCCCTCAAGCCCCATTCAAGACCTGCTGACAGGACACAGATAAATAAAAATGGAATGTGGAATCCATGAGTTTGACTTCAGAATACCAATAAAAAGTAGAAACCCAGGCAGATGCAGAAACCAAAGAGACGTCAGCCGATGGGAAAGTGAAAGTGAAGTCGCTCAAAGTGTCCAATTCTTTGTGACCCCGTGGACTATAGCCCACCAGGCTCCGCCGTCCACGGGATTCTCCAGGCCAGAATACTGGAGTGGGTTGCCATCCCCTTCTCCAGGGGATCTTCCCGACCCAGGGATCTGACCCGGGTCTCCCGCACTGCAGGCAGATGCTTTACTGTCTGAGCCATGGTCCGAGCCCGTGGGAGATTCCCTCAAAGTCAGGCAGATGAGAAGCGAATGGTTAACTGGAAGCTGATGGAGGGGACCTCTGTGCCCATGGAGGAGAAGGCCAGGGAAAGGAAAAGACAATTCCTATCACGGAACCTCAGAGAGGTTCAGACATCTGAGGGCCCCACATGTGGTGGAAGGGGATAGGAGGGGCAAACGTATGAGTATGTGAAACTCGGCGTAAGGAGCAATTCAAGGACTCCCCCGCTTCCTGGTTTCTTTTCCAAGCCCCTGAGGCCCTGATGCTGGGAAAGATTGAGGGCAGGAGGAGAAGGGGATGACTGAGGATGAGAAGGTTGGATGGCATCACTGACTCGATGGACACGAGTTTGAGTAACCACCAGGAGTTGGTGATGGACAGGGAGGCCTGGTGTGCTGCAGTCCATGGGGTCGCAAAGAGTCGGACATGACTGAGCGACTGAACTAACGGAACTGGGGCCACATTAAGTGTTGATCCATACCCTGGCAGGTAATTGGAGGTCCCTCTCCAGGGATGGGTAGGATCCCAGGCCTTCAGAGTATGGGGATGAGGAGAACTAAGCAAAGGGTGAGACTCTCCCCTCCAAGGACCTTCTCTCTGCCGGACTCTCAGCACTCTGCAGCCAGGCTCTCGCAACCCCAGGCCTCACTCCACTGCCCACCCCACCCCGACTAGGAAGTCTGCAGGATCCTCTCTGGAGATACCATCAGCCCTAAAGGAAAAGCTCCAAGACAGCCACCTGTTCCCCAAGGCCAAGGTCAGCACCCCCACCCCCGGCACCACGGCACACAGGACAGCCAACACCCCCACCCTGGGATCACAGTCACGATCCTGGAGACTGGCTCTTCATCAGAACAAGCAGCCAGGCAGCACCAGATGGGAGAAAGGCCTCCAACGTGAGAGACAGCGGCCAGAGACCAACAAACAGAAACAAGCAAAAAAGCTCAAAGCGAAAAGAGATGACAGGAAGCAGAAAAAAACTTATAAAACCATCACTAAGATGTTCAGCAATAAGAACACACGCCACCTCCATTTAAAAAAAAAAAAGGATGCCAAAATAACAAATCAGAGAAGAGAATCAATCCCTAATTAATAAGAGTTCTAAGGAAAGCACACAAGTTTAAAACAGAAGGAAAATTATAAAAGTAGTAACACAGGAAAACTTCCTAAAAACAGAAAGGCATGAATTTCTAGGCAGAAAGGGTCCCCTTAAGCACCTCACAAAATAAAAGGAAGCAAAGTCTCACTGAGGTACATCACTGTGAAAATTCAGGGCACCAAGAACATGCAGAAAAATCTGGAAGCACTCAGAGAGAATAAACAGGAACCATATAACCTTTAAAAATTGAGATTCACGGCACTGTGCACCTGTAACTTAAATATAACATTGTACATCAACTTTACTTCAATTAAAAAAAAAAAGAAACAGAAAACGAGAGAGTCAATGAAGCATCACGTTCAAAATTGTGAAGAAAATGCTTTTGAAACAGAACTGAAGGCCTGGCCAAATGGCCAAGCTGAGGGCTACCCTCAGAATGAGAATGATGACAAAACGGAAAGACAGGGAGCCTAGCGCAAGGGATCCCCCTGCCTGGGAGCGGCTGATTCAGCAGGAACCTGGGAACATGGGGCTCTCGAGGCATCCTCTTCCTTCCCTCCAAAAACCTGAGAGGTTACCGAACGCATCTTCTCACCCCAGCAGGAGACGCTAGTCATGCTGGGAAGCTGACTGGCGTCTGATTGATAAGCAAGTAGAAAAACTGAGGGAAAACACTCAAATCCCAGGTGGGAATAGATAAAAAGACAATACAACCATAGCACCACAACTGTGGTTTGGAGAAGACTCTTGAGAGTCCCTTGGACTGCAAGGAGATCCA
Source organism: Oryx dammah (assembly GCF_014754425.2). NCBI lineage: Eukaryota > Metazoa > Chordata > Mammalia > Artiodactyla > Bovidae > Oryx > Oryx dammah. Next base: position 6,407,090 of record NW_024070186.1, on the reverse strand, counting down.
ACCAGTCCCTCCTAAAGGAAATCAGCCTTGAATATTCATTGAAAGGACTGATGTTGAAGCTGAAACTCCAATAGTTTGGCCACCTGATGCAAAGAGTTGACTTAGTGGAAAAGACCCTGATGCTGGGAAAGATTGAGGGCAGGAGGAGAAGGGGACGACAGAGGATGAGATGGCTGGATGGCATCACCGACTCAATGGACCTGAGTTTGGGTGAACTCCAGGAGTTGGTGATGGACAGGGAGGCCTGGCGTGCTGCGGTCCACGGGGTCGCAAAGAGTTGGACACGACTGAGCAACTGAACTGAACACACCACACTGCTCACTTGTAGAAACAGTTACATAGTAATAGATTAGAAGTGAACTTTAATGTAACCAATGTCATAGTTTAACTCCTTGGAAGGATGGAGGAACAGGGGATGGGAGGGAAGAGAAAATTCTCCTCTTCCTTAGCAGAAAATTCGTGGTGTCCAAATCGACATACACCTTTGTCCCCACAATTCTATTTCCAAGAATGTGTCCCAATCTGTAACTCGACAGCATAGTTTGCAACAGTGATCTTAAACCCTAAGAGGATGTCGGATGCCAGCATACTGATTCCTGGGCCTTGCCCCCAAGACAGTCTGACTTAATTGGTCTGTGATAGGCCCTGGGAATCCGTATTAGGCAGCCAAGACAGAGAACTCTGGGTTCTTAATAAAGAAAACTGGAAACAGCCTAAACACTCAGAGAGGCCTGAGTGAGTCCTCCTTGTGTGTGTTAGTCGCTCGAACCTATCTGACTCTTTGCGGCCCCGTGGGGTTTTGCCCACCAGGCTACTCCGTCCATGTGATTTTCCAGGCAAGAATGCTGCAGTGCGTTGCCATTTCAGCCTTAAAATAACGTGACAGAAGAAAGGATGTTTCATGAAGCATATTTACTGACATGGACAGACACAATGTTAAGTAAAAACACAGGTTCTAAAAATACATTCAGGGACTCCCCTGGTGATCCAGTGGTTGAGACTTCACTTTTCAATGCAGGGCGAGCGGGTTCCATCCCTGGTGGGGAAGCTAAAATCCTACAAGCTGGGTGGCCAAAACACCAAAACATAAAACAGAAGCAATATTGTAACAAATTCAATAAAGACTTTAAAAATGGTCGGCATCAAAAAAGAATCAAAACAAAAATAAAACCTGCCTTCTTTAAATATATAATATATATAGACGTGTGTGTGTGTGTGTGTGTGTGTGTGTGTGAGAGAGAGAGAGAGAGAGAGAGAGATGACCCACTTACAGGAAAAAAAATGTGCATTAAAAAAAAAATTGCCACTCCTCTGTAGTTAAATGCAACACTGTCAGTAGCCAGAACTGACAATAAGTGTGAAAGATTAAATTTAAATATTTTGTCTATCTGTATGTACTAATATTTCCACAATGGGAAGAAAGTACTGTATACAGACTGCCTGTTACACATACCGCCTTCCAAAGTTCAAAAATGCTTAGACAAGTCCTTTGTAAGTTTTGAACATGTTAACACTGTTCACGTATATTTCACTTCACATCCCACCAGTGCCCGAACCAATAAATCTATATACACAGACACACCAAAACTCTTACGTGAGTCTTTTGGGGGCACCCTGCTCCCTGCCAAGTCTCCAGGGTGAGAGAACAACGTTCCCGTGAGTTTCACCTCTCCTTCGTAGGCAATAAATTTTGGCTGCCTCAAAACCCAGAATATCCTTGTTAACCTCCTTACACCCACTTATAAACTCAAGGGATGAGAGAGGAGCTGTTATTACTGTAATAATACCAGGAAACCAGAGACTGGATTTGTGACTCAGAAAGACAATGAGAAGTCACAAGCATGTCTCCCAACCTCCCAGTTTTCCGCTTCCCTAAATCATCAGTGTAACAAAGAACAAATCTGACTCATCAGATCTGCTTCTTCTACTTTAGCCTTTGCCTTCTATTGCTTTTGCTACAAGAATGTTGCGTACAGCCTGAAATATACAGGAGAGCCCATTCTCAGAGCTCTGACCTCTAAAGGTGTAGCACTGTTCCATTCACACAGAGGCAAAGCTGCAGAGCAGAAGGTACCAGTAGTCTTGCTGGAGGTTTACAGGAACATCCTGATCAGACCTGCATGGACAGCAGCAAGAACAAAGGACCCGGCACCAAGAAGTCTGCAACAAACAACACCCCCCACCCCACCCCCATTTTAGTGTGTGGTGACGGTGGTGGTGTAGTCACCAAGTCTTGTCCAACTCTTGTGACCCATGGACCGTACGTAGCCTGCCAGGCTCCTCCGTCCATGGTTCTCAGGCAAGAACCCAGGAGTGGGTTACCATTTCCTCCTCCAGGGGATCTTTGCAAACCCAGGGATCGAACCTGGGTCTCCTGAACTACAGGAGATTCTCTACTGACCGAGCCATCAGGAAAGTTCCTTTTTAGTTGTAAAAGAAGTCTGGATTCTGACTCAGGGAAGATGGTTCTTTGGGACACTGGTCCACCACTTCTCGGTCAGCTGGCATTCCGAATAAAATCCCTATTGCTTTTCCCAACAGCCTGCCTGTCATGAGACGGGCAGTGCCAGCTTGGGCTCGGTAACATTCAGGATAATCGGTGGAAGGTGTTGGGAGATTTAGGAAGAATGGGTTCTAATAGGCATTCACATGTGTCTTCCTGAGAAGTTTCCAGCAGTAGGAAGGGTCTGAGTTACAGATCACGGAGCATGAACGACCTGCAGGGGACAGATCCTCATATTCTGAACAAAAACTGCAAAGGCCTTCACCCTTCTTCACTTGATCCACCCCAACGTTCACCCCCTTCTTGATGCCCCCTGCACTCATTCTCTTGCATCAAAGTTGTTCACCAAAAAGAACCAAGTAAACTGCAGAGTTCTGCAAATCATGATCCTCAGAAGGTCTTGAAACTCAACATAGAAGCAGTCAGTGAGTTCAGACCCAACCCCAAAGATGTGAGAAAAAGTCTTGAACATGTGGTGCAGTGTGAACTAAGTGCCTGCCGCCCAGGGCCAGCCTTTCGCCAGTGAGTAGCAATCAAGTAAGACACCAGAGCAAGCAGGAAATCTAAAATTAGGTTTTACTACCTATAAGGGAGGATTTATGGGATGGTTTAATTGGCAGTCTCAGGACTAAAACCCCAAGTGGGGAAACAAAAACATCGTTCTGGACATACCTAGTGAGCCCACATGTACTCCACGACCCTCCCACCTAACAGTCCCGGAACCTGCAAGCCTGCAGGGAGACACAGAGCCGGGCCACAGTTCTGCCTCCTTCTAACCCCAGCACATCCCAGAGCTGAGTACGGTAGTCTCTGGTCCCTTTATATAAGGGGCAAAATGCTTTCTTATGGTAGAACAGGTCTTCAGACCACAAAGAAACTCAGGTGGTTCTGCAAAAACAAAAGTGACCAGCCCTCTCCTGAAAAATGGGGCTTCCCAGGTGGCAGGAGGGATAAAGAACCCACCTGCCAGTGCAGGAGATATAGGAGACACGGATTCAGTCCTTGGGTCGGGGAAGCTCCCTGGAGGAGGGCATGGCACTCCACTCCAGGATCCTGGGGAATCCCCACGGACTGAGGAGCCTGGTGGGCTACAGTCTACGGGGTCGCAAAGACGAGGAAACCACTCTGTGGGAGAAGGCGAGGGATGATTTGAGAGAATGGCATTGAAACATGTATATTATCATATGTGAAACAGATCGCCAGTCCAGGTTCAATACAAGAGACAGGGCACTCAGGGCCGGTGCACTGGGATCACCCTGAGGGATGGGATGGGGAGGGAGGTGGACGGGGGGTTCAGGATGCGGGACACATGTACACCCATGGCTGATTCATGTGAATGCATGCCTAAAACCACCACAATATTGTAAAGTAATTAGCCTCCAATTAAAATAAATAAATTTTAAAAGAGAGAGAATACCACTGAAGCGACTTCGCATGCACACATGCTCCTGAAATAGCCCAACCCAGGAAAACAACACTCAAGAGGTCAAAGGCTAGATTCGACTCAACCGTTTTCAGTGCTCGCAGGATCATCTGAAAATGTTCCCAGTACCATTTTGGGTCAAGGCAGAGAATCATGACTGTATGCTTATGTAAATCCATGGGTTCAGAGGGGTTTCGAGTCAACGGGAGAAGAAACGCCCCTAAGCCTTGACTGGAATGTTGGCAGGTGATGGAGGTAACAAGCCCTCCCCTGTAGGGGGTGACTTAGTCCAGCACCCAGAGACCAGCCACTGACAGAGGCTGGGTCCCCAGCACCTGCGTGACCACAACACTCCATCACCTTTCTCTCTTTCTGTCCCATCGGCTCAGCAAACATGAGTGGAGTTGTCTGTCCTCCCTAGAAGGGTCTTTCCAGCCACACTCTCTGGTCAGCACCTACGGGTCCACTCTGGATCACCAGCCTGGATCGAGGCCAAGGCATGAAGTAGGGAGGAAAGAGCAGGGCTCTGACTGCCTTTCCTACTTCCAGGAAAAGTGGGCTTCCATTTATTAGGGTGGCATCCGACCTGCAATCCAGTGTAATGCTACTTATACTCAGCGGAATACTTCCTTTCAAAAGATTTTTCTACATATTACAACAAACATGATGGGAAGACACCTTTGCTTTTAGAACTCTTACATTTGGGGACTTCCTTGGCGATCAGTGGTTGAGAGTCTGCCTTCCGATGCAGGGGACACAGGCCCAATCCCTGGCCAGGGAACTAAAAGATCCCATGTGCCACACAGCAGCTAAGCCTGCGTGCCACAACTAGAGAAAGACGGCATACCGCAACGAAGACCCGGCGAAGCAAAAAAAAAATAATAAAAATAAAATAATAAAAAAATATATATATGTTTTAAAATCGTATATTCTTTAAGGAGATTCAAGGGGAAGAAATGGCAACCCACTGCAGTATTCCTGCTTGGACAACTGCACAGACCGAGGAGCCTAGAAGGCTACAATGCAGAGCCGGAAGGAGTCGGCCACGAATGAGCGACTAGGCATAAGGGGATTCAACCCTCCAACGTCAGAAGCGCCTTTCACAGGTTCCGCTGATCTCGTGAAGGCTTCTGTTGAGGTGTGCAGCCTTCCTGTACATGAGCTATAGGTCTCTCGGCCCACAGGGACCCCTGGAGAAGGAGATCACACCAAACATGATCATTTTCTACCTGAGTAACTGGCAACAGACTGAGAATCAATAAGACTGGGGTCCTCCAGGGACTTCTCTGAATGTGGTCTAAGAAGAGGCAGCTTATCCTGACTCTAGGCTCTGGGTGAAGGGTTATCACAATATTGACAGAATTATCATAGCACCGTAATACACGCAATAGATCACACATACAGTATGCATAAAATCCACATACTAGCTTTTATACATATGTGGGCTTCCCTGGTGGCTCAGCCGTAAAGAATCCACCTTCATTGCAGGAGGCGTGAGTTTGATCCCTGGTCGGGAAGGTCCCTTGGAGGCGGGCATGGCAACCCACTCCAGTATTCTGGCCTGGAGAATCCCATGGACAGAGGAGCCTGGAGGGCTACATTCCATGGGGTTGCAAAGAGTCGGACACGACTGAGGTGACTTAGCATGCGCACACACACACACAGACTGTTTCATAGCCAGCACTCTCGATTGGTAAGTTCAAAGGAAATTCCCCAGGAAAGGCAAAATGAAGCGTCAACTCTAGCTGAGGGAGATGGGGTATAGAGCTTGAAATATTAGCATTTATAGGCATACATTCTGGTATGTCATCTTATCGGATCCTATTACCAAAAAAAGTCAATAATAATATGATATTTTGATTGATGTGATGTTTATAAAATGATATATCATATATGCTATGATATGATGATTATAAAATAATGATATTTTTTCACAGCATGCACTGTGAAAGCAGTCACAGTCTGGAGAACCATTCTGGGTGATTTTTAAGGGCACGGATTCATCAACTCCCAAATCTGGTCTTCACGCGACCACAACGTAGCATTTGGTCAGTTCTCACGTTTGGTTTTCAAAATTCTGACTGTGGATCACCGCTGACTCAAACTAACGCTTATCTGTAAGGACTTAAACAGAAGTCCCACGTAAAGAAGAGAAGGAGGAATGCCAAGGAGAGGGGCTTCCACAACTAAATGCTACTTGCTGGGAGTTATGCTATGCTACCCTAAGTTACTTCAGTCACGTCCAACTCTTTGTGACCCCTTGGACTACAGCCCACCAGGCTCCTCTGAACATGGGATTCTCCAGGCAAGAATACTGGAGTGAGTTGCCATGCCCTCCTCCAGGGGATCTTTCCAACCCAGGGATTGAACCTGGGTCTCCTGCACTGCAGGCAGATTCTTTACCATCTGAGCCACTAGGGAAGGGAAGCTTGGAGTGAAGCAACTCTTAAAATGCAGACCACAGAGACAGAAAGAATCCACGGAAGCGCGCCTTCTACTTTCCAAATGCACAGCCCAGACAGCATCAGAGGTGGGGTAGAAGGAGCACCCAGGCTCTGCGTCACGTCACGGGGTCGGAGAGGCCCAGGACCACCTGGACCTCCTATCTCAGGGGAAGCACATCGCTCCACTGATGTTCCAGGAAGAAGCAAACTCCCAGAAAATACCATGACTCCTCCTAACACCACGAGCTGGAGGTAAGCACTGGAAACCACCTCGCCTCCTCCTGGACCTAGCACCATCTTCTGAGATGCCTCTGCGCCTCGAGAGCAAAGTGAAGGATGTGAAAGGGCGGGCTGAAGCTCCGAAGACGGAAGATGAGGCAGGGAGGGGTCCCAGAGCCCTGCGCACCCAGGGAAGCCACAGGAGCAGAGACGAGAGGAGCCAGAGGCCAGGGATGCGGGGACAGACTGCTGGACAGTAAGCCTGCCGTCTAGAATCTGTCTCGCTGGATCTGAAACATCGATGGCCAGGCTGACTGCCTCGACCCCTTTGAGAGAGCCACCTTCTCACATCAGAACGGTCCCTCTGGGTCCTCTGCCCTGGATGGACCGGTTCTGTTCTCAGTTGTGGCCGAATGTAACATGTACAATGAACGGTCTCTTTCAAACTGTCTTAGCCGAAGAAGAAAAAGCAAAACTTCACCTTCAGGCCTTCTGCTCTCACAGAGATGTATTCATCGTGTGATGTTTTCTAGAGGAGAAGGGACGCTGGATACTCGTACTGGCTTTGAGAACCAGAGATCTGTCAGGACTGCTGGTGACGAGGGGAAACTCAAACACACTCTGAGCTTCTTCCCAAACCCCTCTGGTTTCATAGCACACCCACCCCTCCCTTCCTAAGAATCTGTTGGTTTTTTTTTTTTTTTCCTTCGTGCAGTTTTTCCTATTTTCGGCATCCCCGGTCCCTTCAAGTAAGCGTCCCGTCAGCTCCAGGCGTGGGCGGGCCGCTCAGACAGTGCTCAGAACACTCACCCTCCACCTCTGAGTCAGCTGCCTGTTCATGGAAATACTATTCAGTGACCATTTTCATAAAAGTCTGTGCTGGCGTGGATTTGTTTCTCTTGACACTGACCCAAGTGTTTTTCTCTTTCTGATTGATTTTTGGTTTCAGCTCAGAGTGTTTTTGGGGTTGTTTGTTGTTTAATATATTTCCATTTTTACTGGAGCAGAAACAACGTTAGTGCCAATGGGATCCAGCTGTATCCATCGGGCGCACGACCTCTGTTTCTACATTCATGACGACGGGGACGTGCTGTCTACAGAAGCCAAGCGGGGCTGACCCTGCCCAGATGGGGAGGTAAAGGCTACATGAAAAAGGTTCCTGGCCTCTAGGAGGTCTTACGATCCCTATTCCTGGGGTTATTGCTTTTGCAACTCAGGAGTTTCTGCAGACCAACTGATCACACACACCCGAAGTCTGATAAACACCCCACCACCTGTTCTCCTGCGGAGAGTATACGGTCAGCAGTAGCAGCACACGGTCAATGAAGCCCTTGGAGCTGCCGACTGCTTCTGCTTGAAACTAACACAACATTGTAAATCAACTACATACTTCAATAAAAAATACAATTAAAAGTTGCCTTTGCTTTACTACTGTGAGTTTTAGGCTACTGTGGACTCAAGGGCTAACATAATCCCCCGGAATGACGTCCTGACTCTCCCGAGTGGCTCCCGTCTTTCAGTCCTTTCTAAGTTTGTGGACTAGTATCTGTCTTCTTTTCTCTTAAACAATCAGCATCTCTCAAAGTGAAGCCATGTGTTCCCAAAGAGGCTAAAATCTGTTCTTAAAGGATGAAAAAATGTCTCACTCTTTCATATATAAAACACAGATACATGCAAATGCATATATACTTGTGTATGTCTAATGTAAAATTCCTAAACCAATATGCTATATATCCGTGGCATTAAATATTCATGTGGGAGAAGAGTGATTAGAGGGAAAACTGTTTGAAAAGGCTCTTGAAAAGGTTGGAAAGACTCTTCAGAAAAGGTTGAAAAAGACTAATGTAAGCCAAAGGGTTAACTGCATCACAAAATATCGTTACTTCTTGATACATTTAGCACAGGTGTTTCAGTGATAAATACATCCTGTCTGCATTTACTCCAGTCTGTTTAGGAGTCCTCAAAATTATTTCTTTGTAAATTGGAAACTGAAAAGAGTTATACTACACTGCTGTTGTTGTTCGGCCGCTCAGTCGTGTCCGACGCTTTTCCACCCCATGGACCGCAGCACGCCAGGCCTCACTGTCCATCGCCAACTCCCAGAGCTTGCTCACATTCATATCCGTTGAGTCGGTGATACCATCCAACCATCTCGTCCTCTGTCGTCCCCTTCTCCTTCTGCCCGCAATCTTTCCCGGCAGCAGGGTCTTTTTCAAAGGAGACACTGTAGGCAACAATTCACCTACAGGTCTCCTCTGATGTCTCCTCTTACGTTTTAGAAGCCGGTGGGTATTGAGCACTAGAAACAAACCCAAAGACAAACCAAAATATAGAAATGGAAAGAAACAAAGATCTAATATTCTGATGCAAATGAAGCAGATAACTGTACTTATTTGAAAACAATGACCTATCATTTCTGTCTACAAACTATAAAGATCTCCCAGAGTATCTTTTCACTCTGTATTAAGTATTCAATATAGCAAACAACGTCTTCCTGCCTTAGTCTACTAAGAATCTTGCTTATTCCAAAAAGGAAGAATGCATTCAACTTTCTCAAATACAAGATGTGCAATTCTTATTTTTACTTGCTTGGAGCAAGAGCTGAGAAATGGCGTTTAATCCGGCTTCCTTTGCCTGGGCCATGTAACAGACTCTCATCCTCATTTCCACTTGTTGAATCTTCTTTCACCTGGGTTAGTTGGGTCAGAGTTTATTCCCAGCCTTTTGGAGAGGTATCCTATATGTTTAACAGGGCCATCCCCAATGCGGCATGATTTTCTGACCTGAACTGGCTGTGCCCTGGCTGGAGAGAGAAACAGAGTCCTTTTTACTCACAACCTCGAAGACTACATACACCAGCATCACAGAATACAGAAGGAACTCCGCGACGACCTCAAAGGGTAAATTTATGGAGGACGAACAGTAAGTGGGGGAGGTTTTCTGCCCTAAAACTCCCAGACGGGGGCAGACTTTTATGAGTAACTTTCAAACATCAGGAAGTCCGTGAAAACCCTCCATGTCTTAAAAAGATTGCACGGTGCTCACCGAATCTCCACTGGCTCTGACTCCCTCCCCTCCTCGGAGATCCTGGAGCAGAGTCCTGACGGGCATGGCCAAACAGCGCAGGCACCTGCCTCCAGCAAATCCATTCCGATCCCCCCTCATTCCCAGACACAAATTTCCATGAAAACCAGACACGGGACAGCAATCAGGGGCAGGATATTCCAACATTGCCCCGCTTCTGCAGCCTGGTTTCATTAGACTCGCTGGCGTGGTTCTGTTAGCCCCTGTGCGTGCTCACTGCAGGTGACACTTTGCTGACCTTGACCTTCAAAGCCACGCTGTCTGGGCACTTAAGGAAATAAGACCCCTTGCAGGAGCGACCGGGGCTCTGGCGGCCCAGACGGGCGATCTGTGAGTCCAGAGGTCACCGCGACATGGAAACGCTTAGCAATGCCTTTACGAGGTGACTCTGCTGGGTGTGACTGGTCCTGTCATTGAACCCACCCACATATCCCTATAGCCTATGATAGCTGTTTAGCCTGGAAAGGGGAAAAAGAACCTCCACAGCTGACATGCTCAATCCAAGTTTGACTGAACAGAGCAGTTTGCAAGAGCACAATTTAGCCATCACACACCCGCAAACGCCCAGCTGGAGAAGCCGGTGGGGGGACCCACATGGGGCCGGGGTAGGGGACCCCATCACCTGCTCTGTGCCCCAGCCCAGAGCTGCTTCCATGAGCCATCAGTCATTCAGGAGTTTGTCTCCAGGGTCTTACTCAAGAAGCGGTAAACTGAGGATCCCGGGTAGAAGCAACCAGACCTCAACCTCCCCTTCTGAGCCACGCTGTCCGACCGAGGCGCGTGGTGCCCGCGATGACACAGTTTTTCCCCGGAGGCCTTACGCACACGTAGCTCCCATCACTGTGGCCTCGCATTCCCTCTGTTTAGACCACTTGCCTCACACGTTCTCATATTTACACACATTCACTGAACGTAACCCCGAGGGAATTATTTAAGAAGGCTTAATGTGCTTCAGACTTCTCAAATACAATTTAGACTTTAAAATTGAATTTGCACTCCTGTGGAGGAGAAGAGTGCGGAGCTAGCCGCTGGGCATCCAGTGGACGAGCAGTAGGTCTCGGAACAGAACCGCAGGTACCCCGACAGCCTCTCCCCTGGCAGCCGATGCTCCGGGTCGAATGAATCAGGACTGAGCTACAAGGTTTAAACGCATTGCCCGCCTTTGAAAGCACCAAGCCCCACCACACGCCTCACAGACCACAAACGTTCTCATGTTCTGACTTATCCTCGGCCAATCCAAAATGAAGCATCGGACAATAAGAGATGTGTTACCTGCAGACCAGCACACAAAGCCCTGTTTGGGAGTTGTGTGTTTTCTGGCTTTTTTTTTTTCTTTTAATAAATCGCAATATCCTTTCTCTCTGCGTTCAGTTGCCCTGAATTAGGTGTAAAGATCCTGTGCAGCAAATGAGAGTCGAGAAAAGGAGCACATTTTTTTTAACACGGTCTTGCTATGTTTGCGGTAAGCACTGCCCATCAGGAAAAACAAACCAGAACAACGAAGTGACATTCCCTCCGGCACGGGTGGGGATGAACACAAAGCTACCTAGAAGAATGCGCAGACCAGGATTTTGCTGCAGACCAGGTCCTGAATCGAACACAGACTTCTTATTCAGGGGAAACTCTGGGAGACAGTGAAGGGCAGGAGAGGCTGGCGTGCTGCAGTCCATGGGGTCGCAGAGTTGGACACGACTGAGCAGCTGAACAACAAAAACATTCATACGGTAAAGGGGCTGAGTTGCTCTATGACTACATTACACAAGGTACGACGGTAATCAGAAGCAGCACGCAAGCGAGGCGACTGACTTTGTAAGACGTGCCGTGAACCTCAGTGCTCAGCACAACAGAAAGGTCCGCGTTGGATGAGCTCTGCCTTCACGGAATCCGTGAACGAACGTGTGGTCTCGGGAGCTAATTCCATAGCAATCCATCTGACGGTATCCTTTCTTTCTCTGGGGCTCCAGCGCCTCAAGAATGCTATTCCTCAAAATGACCAATTGCATTATTCTTAACACACTGTCCGTGTGCAAAAATTGACATATTGTCATCTGCCGACATCAGCCTTAAACAGGGAATACTCAAGATGTTTACACCTGAGGTTGTCAGAAGACGATTCTAACAAAAACTATGTGTCACCAGGCGTACAAAGTTTTAGTGTGAAAGCAGATATTTGGTTTTGCCTTTGAAAAGCATGAAGCGAATTGACAAGAAATCATATATTCGTGATCCCTCGAACTTGTAAACTGCAGATCTGACACTGTACATACCAGGCTAGTGTTCCCTTCTTAATTGCTATCATTTCTGGCTCCAGCAGGAGGTCCTGGGTAACACGGCCAAGAGGGACATGAAATCACAAAAATTCTATTCCTGTGATCAAGTTATAGAATAGACTTCCCGGCCACTAATTATATTAAATCTGAATTCCGCTGCTGAATATTCCCGACCTGCACAGTCCAATACAGTTGCCATCGTGTGGCCATTACGTATGTGAGATATAGCCAGTCCAAAACTGAGATGTACTGTATGTAAACTGGGCTTCCCTGGTGGCTCAGTGGGTAAAGAGACAGCCCGCAAAGCAGGAGACGCAGGAGACGCAGGTTTGATCCCTGGGTTGGGAAGATCCCCTGGAGAAGGACATGGTAACCCAACATTCTTGCCTGAGAAATCCCCATGGACAGAGGAGCTTGGCAGGCTACAGTCCATGGAGGTCGAAAAATAGTCGGATACGACTCAGCAACTAAACCACTTATGTAACTAAACACCTATGTAAACGACACACCGGATTTTGAGATTTAATATAGGAAAAAAGGTAAAAGAGTTCACCCACATTTTTATACAGATGACACTTGAAGTGATATTTTGGACACACCGCGTTACATAAAAGAGATTATTAGAATGAATTTCATCTGTCTCTTTCTCCTTTTGTAACGTGGCCGTGGCCACTAGAAAGTTGAAAGCTACAGGCTACACGAGAGATTCGCCTTCTACTCCCCCGCCCAGCACCCTCTGACCTCCCATCCTCCCAGTCCCCATGTCACCTGCCCCCTTCCCGTCGTCACTTCTGGAAGTGGACCCTCCGCTCTGACGCAGAGAACTCCTGGCGGCACCGGAGGTCCAGAGCCGATCCCCCAGCTGGGTTCTGCCTCTGCTCTGGCTCTGACCATCTGCGTGACTCTGGCCACGCCGGTCACTCGGGAGCCTCACTCTGCTCCTCTGGAAGATGGGGTCAATAAAGCCCCCGCCCTCACAGAGCCGTGGGGAGGACACCCCAGGGCGGGAGTCCAGGTCAGCGAGCGTGCTCCAAACAAACACCACATCTCCCTCCCCTTTGGCAGGATTCCTTTACTCCATACCTTCTTTGTTGTTTTTAAGATTTACTTATTTTTGGTTGCACTGGTTGCTGCACACAGGTTCTCTCGATGCAGTGAGCGGGGCCCACCCTTCACGGCAGTGCGTGGGCTGCTCATGCTGCGGCGTCTCTGGCTGCAGAGCACAGGCTCTGGGGGGCGCGTGGTTTCAGTGCGTGGTTGCAGCGCGTGGTTGTCACAGCGCATGGTGTCACAGCACATGGGCTTGGGCTCAGCAGCTGAGGCTCTTGGCTGAGTTCCTCAGCAGCAGGTGGGAACCTCCCCAGACCCGGGATCAACCTGGTATCCCCTGCACTGGCAGGCGGATGCTCAGCCACTGGGCCACCTGGGAAGCCCCACTCCCTATCTTTTAACTTCACGCTTGGGTTCCTGACATCTGTGTCTATATCGGTCCTTCCAAGGCCAGAGGTTGGGCCGTTCCAGCACCCACCATGTCACCCAGCTCCCAGGTGGCACGTCCCACACCCCAAGCACCATCCCCAGGAGGCCAGCCATGATGGGGGGCAGGGGAGCCCTCACCCCAATTTGGCCCACCAGAGCCAGGATCTGCCCTGGTGCAGCCCAACCTTCGGGAAGTGTTTTCTGATCTTCCTCTGGCATGGTCGATATTACTTTTTGATTGTCTGACTCTAATGAAGTGGATTATTTTATTCATACCCTACCTGTCCCCTAAAAGGACTGAAAGCGATCCACAAGGATACACGCGATATGACAAGGATCTGTTTTGTTTCGCTTTAAATTCTGAAGTAGATACAAAATAAACAGCAGAGCTGAGACTAAAGGGAATGAAGGGAAAGAACAGGAGGAGGAGCTCAGAACTCAGCCGTCCACCACGTCCACCACGCAGGCCACGGGGTCCTGCACCCAGGCCCGAGCTGGGCACTGCAGGCCTCCACGCTGGCCAGCACCCAACTCACAAAGCTGCTCCTGAGGCTGAGATGAAAAAAAAAGCTCTCCCCAAAGGCTGTGAGAGAGAAGGACCTGTGGATGAGGTACAAACTTCCCCAACACTGGCCCACAGCAGGTGCGAGGGTGGCCTCTCATGGTGCCCACGAAGCACGTGAGCACCCCCTAGGGACCACTGCCCCCAACACTGCAGAGCCCAGGGCCCTGGCTCACTGTCACACTGGTCTGGTTCAAGCAGGCGGCACTGCTGAATGTGTGTAACACTTGCATCGGCCTGTGCGTTCATCCCTTTCTAGACCCCACGGCCTGTGCGTTCATCCCTTTTTAGACCCCACGGCCTGTGCGTTCACCCCTTTCTAGACTCCACGGGCTGTGCACTCACCCCTTTCTAGACCCCACGGCCTGTGCGTTCACCCCTTTCTGGATTCTATGGCTGTGCATCCACCTCTTTCTAGATACGTGGCCTGAGCTTTCATCGCCCCTCTAGATTCCATAGTGCGTGCACCTCCGTAGATTTCAGCTCCTGAAGGCCTGACCTGAGGCTTCCCCACAGGGCTTTGCACTGAAAGGTCAGCCTGCCCTCCTCTCTTCCTGGCACTGGCCTTGCCGTGACTCAGAACGCCCCTCCTCTGCCAGAATCCTGAACCTTCCAAGCCTAGGTCAAATCTGACCTCAAACATGCCTCTGCCCTCTCAGTACTTCCTGACTCTCCTGCGTGAATTTCCACCTGTGGACATCTATCCCAGGGATACTGCATTCAGGGTGAATGCCATTATGTATTTGGAGCGAAAGGGGCTACAATTTTGTTTGCATGTTGTCCGTTCAACTAGTTGAGCAAAGAATAACCCAGGCAGGACACCAGCAGCCAGAGTCAGCGGACAGGCGAGCTCTGGAATGTTGTGGCTTTTCCATTACATTTGCAGTTGTTTTTCTAATCTGTAGGTATGTCCAGTGTCTTAACAGTCTCTCTGATCCACGTTCCCATCTCCTTTAGGACTGTGCTCTCATTTAATAGGTAATCAATAAATTCTGATGGGGAAATGTGTTTCTAGTTTGTTTAAATGTAATAAAGAAAATTCAACATGGTATAATACTTCATGTTTGCAGAGAAAAACGTAATTGTAAAACGTACTTGCAAATGCAATCTTAGCCTTTACACAGACGTAACCCCTTTCTGCCTCCTGGTAGTTGACTGTGGCTTCTACATGTTTATAGGGTGATTTTCTGGACTTACCTCCAATTTTCAATTTGGGTATAGATTACGTAGGAGAAACTGCTCTTAAAGGTGTTCTGTTTAATCACCCATATTTACAAGTCTTACAAAGCTGCAAAAATCCCTCAAAGTCTATCATGAAATAGGATTATAAACTGCTTTCAGACCTGATCCCATTCCAGCTGTTAAAACCCTCTCAAGCAACAATCACTTTTCTCTGTTTGAATGGCAGGGTTTGGGGTGGAGTTTCAAAACTTAAACACAGGTAATATGCAGACCTAACACCCCTTTCTCCAGAAAAGACTCACCATATTCCCTGGGTCTGATGTTCATTGTCATTATTTCTACTTTAAAACCCTGGAGTGAAGTAAATTTTCCTGCCCGGATCAAACAGACTAGGAAGTACTTTTGGAGCCTGAAGAAGCAAATTTTTTTTTCCTCCATTTTTGCTTATTCTGTCTTCTTGCTGCAGTAACTTGCGCTCCAAAAAGAGCCAGCCTTGCACAAGACACGTTTGACTTTGGGGCAATTATAGACTCAAATTTGTAAATCCTGCAGAGGGCTCGCATCAGCTTTGTGAGGTTGCATGTGATTTTAATGAGTCTCCATTCTTCTTCAAAGGAGGTCTTCTTAAAACGTTCCTAAGTTGCCCGTTGGTATCCTTTAAAAATGCTTTTTTACCTTGTTTCTCAATAAAAGAAATCTCAACTTTCTACTATTTAATTTCAGGTTTTATGTTGAGATGCTAAGTGCGCACGGCTTGTGTTTCCAAACATTTCACATTACTAGCACAGACTTCAGATATTATTTACTTCCAGCTTAGTTCTTTGTAGGTTTCATTTAAGAATCCTGAAATCATCCTTGTTCACTCCCAGGGTCCCAAGGTACCACCAAGGTCCCCTCCCTCCCTCCAGGCTCCTCATTTCAGCTTCTTTCAATCTCTTCTCAAAAGCCTGAGAATCCTACTGGCTCCAGCAGGCGCAGAACTCCAAGCATCGGCAGCACAGAGGGAAGGGGGAACAGCGCTTTTCCATTGCCGGATCCAATCCATTGATTCCATGAAGGCAACAGGTCGTCAACAGACATTGTAAGATCCTGGGTTTCCCCTACGGTTCAGAAGACACACAGCCTGACATGCAGCTCAGTTCACACAGAAAGGCACAGCCCACGACCCAAATCCACCTCCACAAGGCTGCTGACTGTTCACAAAACTGCTCCTGCCCCAAAGGTGGTAACACAAACCTCCCAGCCCAGAGCACAGGGAAAACGTGCACAAGCGTCTTTTACGTCCAAACTTGACTACTTTTGTAAAGCTCCCAAAAAATCCATAACCCACATTTCCACTCCGTCACGGAGAGAACGAATCTCCCCACCGGGAACGGAGAACCGCTCGGTGGAAATACGACAAGGCGAGTTCATCCCTGCACTCAGACCGCGGGGCAAACACCCTTCTTCACTTTTAAATGAAGGTTTGGGAACCTCTGCCAAGCCCTTCATCAAGCAAAAGTAAGGGTTTCTCGGTTTTGAAAAATCACCGTAAATGTGCCTGTTTTTCCTCCCCCCCCCCCTTTTTTTTAAACCATTCTCTAGGTTTTCTTTTTTTCTGTTTTATGATTTATGTTTTCCTTCCTATCGGTTAGAGGGCTGCTTTTCTGTCCCAGAGTGGGTTTTCCTGGGGGAACAGTTATTGAAATAACAGTAGCACTAAAAAGGAATCCCATGTGAGACACTGACGTGTGAACATCTCATTCCCACTAAAACAGTTCAAAATTAGATGGTATGCTCAAACAGAAAGCAGCTACAACACTAGGTTTTCCAAAACCCTCAGACATGCTAACGGTTTATGCTAGCTCAGATCTCCCATCAACTTCTCCAGGGTTACGATTTTCAGAAGTGCTAAATTAACTCAAAAGGTCTATTTTACATACTTTAAGGATATTTCCAGCTTCACTCACGGTCAGTCTGAAACAGAAAAAAAGGCACAGAACTCAACTTCTTTTGCTCAGGCTTCTGACCATGCACCGAGTCAAGGTAACTGAACCCCCTACTTTCACTGTTAAATTACGGTTTCTCATACGCAATCAGGGTCTTCCAGATGATGACATGCCACTGTCAAAATAGAAGAACTTAAAAGTTACTTTAAATCTAAAACTCAGACCCAGCACTCCATTTTTAGATGCACCCTTTAATTACTTGGTGCTGTCGACATCTCACTTACACTTAAATTTAGCAAAGTAATTTTAGACCACTTGCCTTTAGATCCCGTCACTACCTTCACTGGATCCGCAGTGCTGCAAATGCAAAGCACCAAATCCTCTCTCTTTTAAATACTCAAATGTTTGAAAGTAAAAAAGGTAAAAGGTTAAGAGGGCAACATTTCCCCCTGGTCATTTTGAAAAACTGGGGTGGATGATAGCCCAACCCCCGGAGACTTCTGTTGTTTTTATCCACAGAATGACTGCCTTGAATCTATAAACATGAGAAGATGTATATGGACCAGGTACAACGTCCAGCCAATGAACTGCTCCTGAGCCAAGTGAGGGTGCAAACAGGACCAAGGAGGATGCCCTCATGACGTCAACAATACAGGGGCGTCTAGGAGACCTCGTGGCTAAGTGTCACCAGCTACTTCAGGGACGTTCAAAGTCCCCCCAGAGTCTTTAACATACACCGATACCAAACTCGAACATCCACTGCTCCCACCAGGTTTCAACATCTGCTGCAACCGTGTCCCAAACACTTGAATCCCTCTTATATCCCAAAACACTTGAACCTTTGCAACTCCGAAGGTTTGAAGAGTTTCAAATTCAAAGTGCAGGCATATGATAAAAGAAAAGTTGTATTTTGAAGGGTGATATATCCTTGGGATGCACATGTGTCCTTACCCATTGGGGAAAGAAAATGGAATTCCCCTCCTCGCCTGGAAAAGCTTGGCCCCGAGATGCAAAGGATGACCCAGCCAGGAGGTGGAAAGAGACCTGCGTTTAGAGAGACCGGCCCCCAGCCAAAACACAGACCTGCCTCTCAGCGCCACAAGGCCAGGACTCTGCTCGTAATGACTTCCTTCTAATCTCAGTTACAGGGACCACATCTCGCGTCCCAGGCCCCAGCAGCCTCCTTAGAAGGCGGGGGTGGGGGTCTCTCTGTCGACACCTCCTGAACCGAGCTCTACGAAAGAGCAGGCAGCGCCAACATTTATTCAACGTGACACTATATCCCCACCCTCCGTATCATATGATTGACACTGGCCTGCTCCAGTTTTTCACTGAGGAGCAGGAAAAGATCTTTGGAACATTAGTTCCTCTGTCTTGTGAAGAAACAAATCCTTTTATTTTTGTTGTTGTTTAAAGATAGGTAACAAGGAAAAACTAGACCTGATATTAATGTTAGAAAAAAAGTTGAAAGTCTCCTATTACCTACTTATAAAATATGATATATTCCATATATGCACAATGCATAAAATTGTAGAATAGTACGAACGTTCAAAATCAAGGCTGACATCTTTCAAACAGGCTTTACTTCTTATTTACATATCTACCACCCCACTGGGGTCTCAGCCTCTACCACAAATAAAAGAGCTGATCTTATGAGATTAGAAACGCAATAAGATTTTTAATACCAAAACAAAACCTAAGAAGTGGCCGGGGGCACAGCTTATAAAAACGTGTACACGCAGTCCCATTACATAATCAAATGGCAACCAAGAGTTTTCAAAAATTTACCTAAAGAAGGCACTTCAGACTAAATAACCAAGAAAGAATAGATACATGAAAAACAACATATCACAATGCTACCCCACATTTTTAACAGGAAAATAAAGCAACTATACAGTGATAGAAGAGAAACCAAAACTTTAAGTGTAGCTGGAACTATACATCCTTAAATAATTCAAAGAGACATAATACCCGTTTGCTAGTTTAGTGTACTATCCAAGGATCTGGGATGTGTCTAGCACTCACAAAGCCTTTCTTCAGAATTAGAAAACTTTGCAGTAGTAGCCACAGGCTTGCACAGCTCATCCTGTTTCCCCTAGAATTACCATTTCAATGGCATGGTTAGCTCATTCATAATTTGACACACAATGAATTAATTCATCTGGATAGGGTTTTCGTGTAACTTCCATTGCCCACTCGTCCCACTCAGAGAGCCAGTGCGAGGCGCCACCAGCACAGCAAGGGTTAACCCCAGGACTGTGACAGTCCTCCCTGTGATAAGGTGAGGGGTAGCTGAGGCCAGTCAAGGGCTCTAAGCTATTTGCAGAGAACTGAAAATGCTGAAAAAAATAAATAACCTCTATGCCCCGTGTATGTCACTAGGGGAAGACTAAAATTGTTTCTTAAGTCACACTGAAAGTTTTCTGACCTCCAGAAGCTCCAGAAACACGCATGGTGGGAAAGCTGTGGCACTTAGGAATACGTTTCTTTGGAAGGATAACGAAACTATCATCGTCCTAACGAAGAACTGCATTACGTTCACACCTGCATTAAAACTGTTTATCCATTTTATGAGGCAGTGTAGTCCGCTGTTAACAATAGCATCTAAATCCTTTAAAATGTTACAAATAATTCTAGGTGGTACCTTTTGTAAAATATCTAGATAATATATAGCTGTGATACAAGGACGTCGTATTTCAGACAGAAACCAACAAGGCTTGCTGAGAAATACACGTGTAATTTTTAAACATGGCAAGTGTCTCCAGTAAGCGGTAAATGGAAAGCACATAAACATGCAGGCCGAGGTGTCAGAAGGGGAAAAGACGGAGATTAAGAAAAAAGAGAGGAAGCCGAGGTCCGGGAGAGCGCGGCGAGGGCGCCGTCGGAGGGCGATTCCACCCACGGAAGGACTGAGCGGGCAGCGACAGCCAAGCCCACACCTGGTCTCGACTCTCAGCCGAGCGTGGGCTTTCATTCAAGCCTTATTTCCACTCCAGACAACAACAAATCATCGCTCACTGCGAGCCCAGACGAAGCCTCCGCGCCCGGCTTCCCCAGCCCTCGCGAGCAGTGGAGGTCTGCACCCCTCTCCATCCCTCCGGGGCGCACGCGCCTCCCCAGGACACGGGCAACGACGGACAGGCGTCACACACCCCATCTGTCCCGGCGCCGTCGGAAGAGCCGGGTCACCCGGCCGCCACCGTCCCGCCGCGGGAGCCGGGCAAGGCGCGCGGGGCGCGGGACTTACCGAGAGGCGAGCGCCGCCGTCGGGGGAGGGCGCGCTGCGCACGTGGGCGTCCGCGCGTGTCCGCGCCCGCGTGTGCCGGCGCGCGTGCCTGACTGGGGCCGCCGCCGAGCCGGGCGGCACTGAGTCCCTGGGCGCCGACGGGCTCAGCCCATGGTGTGGGCGCCGGCCTCCCGGAGGCCCCGGCTCCCGCCAATCGCCGAGCAGGGCTGCCGCCCCGACGCGCGGCTCCAGATCCGGGAGTGCGCGCCGGGGGCGGGGCGGGACGGGGGGCGCGCGGAGCGCGAGCGCGCGTGTCCAGGTGCGCCTGGGTATCCGCGCGCGCGAGCGCGTGTCCAGGGGCTCGTGGATGCTGTGCGCGCGCGACTGGGGGGGCGCGTGGGTAGCCCAGCGCGCGTGTCCGGGGGGCGCGCCCTCGGGCCGAGGAGCGCGGCGGCGCGGGCAGGTCCGGACCCTGCTGGGCTTTGGGGACGCGGCGGGCGGCTCCGAGGAGGAAGAGGAGGAGAACGGCGAGGAGGAGGGGGAGAAAGGGGAGGAGCGGAGCCTGGGACCGGAGAGCCAGAGTCCGGGCCCGGGCGGCGGCGGGAGGCGAACCAAGACGCGCGTCCAGGAGCGGAGAGGAGCGAGAAGCCGAGCACAGGCTGGGGCAGGCGAGGGCCGAGCGGTGGGACATGCCGCGGAAGTGTTTCCTCCTCGGAACTTAGAAGTGATTTTTTTTTTCCCCGCCTCAGCCGTTACACACATTACAAATAATAAAAGTTCAAACCGGTTGTGTCGGAAGAAGGTGAAAATGACCGCTGGGGCTACCTCGGATGCTGCTTGGAATTGACATAAACGTCGCCCTCAAATTAAGAGACGGCGTCGGTCACACCTGGAGTCCCTACCCGGTGCGCGTCCTGAGAGCCTGAGGCCAGGGTGGAGGGGCTCCGGGGGCGCGGGGCGCGGCCGCTAGGATGCCGAGCCGTCCGAGAGACCGCCGGGCGGGCCCGACTGACGAAGGGACGGCAGCCCTCGGCAGTAGGGTGTCCCCAAGACGCCGCCTCCGAAAGGGGGAGCCGCGCGCGAGGCTTGGCTCCTCCGGTCCGGCGGCCCTGCAGCCCTCCAGATGTTACCGTTTTTAAGGGAATTCTGACTTCAAAACCGCGCTTACCTGGGTGCTGCCTCTCTTCGACCATGTCCCGCGGGCACCGTCACGACTGTCCAGCGTGATCGCTAGGAACTCATCCCAGACCCTTCCCTTGCAGGCTCTCCCCTTCCAACCAAGTGAAAACTACTCATGTCTCTCTGTCTCCAAACTTTTTAACAGCCAAGAATTTCAGCAAACAGCCAGAAAGAAAGCTAAGTCGCGCCCCCCCGCACCCCCGCCGCAACCCCAAGGGAAGGGAGCGAAATAAGCACTCCTTTAATTTGAAAAATAATAATTAAAACTCCCTCAACTTTTAAGGCCGGGCAACATAATCTATTAATTGGTCGCTATTAACATGCCGTTTTATTGACCATAGCACACAGAAGTCTGATTGTGAAAGAGGAGTGTTTTCAATGAAAGTGGAGTTATTTTAGCTGCAGACGTGTTTACATTTCTGTGGTTTAGTCTATAACTTTCTCTTTCTCTTGCTTCAGAATTCTGCTCCATGAAGCAAAGCCCTTAGCTCCCAGACATTCCAAAAAGTCTGCCAAAATAATAGAAAAAAAGAGAGAGAGAGAGAGAGGGAAGAAAAAACACACGGAGACCCCCAAGTCTGGGTCAGGCTCAGGGTTGTAAGTGGGCATCAAGAGTATGCCCCCTCCCTACACACTTTCCAATTGGAAAAAAAAAAAAAAGCCCTTTAGTGCTCTATTTCCTGTTTGCTGGGGGGGAAATAGGATGAGTCTAAGCAGCAGTTTAGAAACCGCCTTCTCTAAGACCTATAGATTCTGAGAGGTTCTTTAACCCTACAGATGCCAAAATGAGATCATTGATACAAAAATCTACCATTCCACCCTCTCCGAGGAAGTGTTTCTCTTTTAAACGGACAAGCCTCACAAGCTACAAATGCATTCCTAGGAAATTTCTTGGACAAACAGACACACCACTCATATGGGACACAAGCCCACCTCTCCATAGGTGGGCAGAAGATACCAATAAAAAGGAAATATTGAAAACAGATTACGTTTCTGAGAAGCATGCAGTCCTTTTCTCTCTGAGGTCCTGGTACGAAAAGCAGAATGCATATTGAAACATGCATTTTAGTAATAGGACCATATCAGTTTTTACAATCTGTGCTAGAATCGTCATTTGCAAAATTGGCTGACTCCTTTGAATTGCTTGGTTGGTAGTAGTAACACAGAACAGTAGGAACATAGAAGTCTCACTGCCATTCATGAGATCTTAAAAAATATCCAACCTGCCTTCCCCCTTAATTGCATATTTTGGTTTCTTTTCTTTAGAGCTATTCTCCAAAGAAGCTCCGTATCCAAGAAACCTGACCATATTTTGAAATCTTCTTCTTAGCCACTCACATCCAAAACATGCCACAGGGAGCCTTTAGGATTTTGTTGTTTGGTGGCTGAGTCAAGTCCAGTTCTTCAAGACCCCATGGACTCTCCTCTGTCATGGGGTTTCCCAGCCAAGAATACTGGGATGGATTGCCATTTCCTTCTCCAAGGGATCTTCCCGACCCAGGGATCAAACCCACATCTGCATTACTGGTGGATCTTCACTACTGAGTCACCCGGGAGGCCACCTTTATGATTTAGGGGAGTGCTTTAAAGTGAATCGTTTCTCCCCCTGACCACTAAGATCAGGAGCCCCTAGCAATGACTCTGCTTCGTAATTCGACATGACCCTAGCAAGTTCCTTCAACATCATCACTAGGACCGAGTACTCTGATAGGATAGAACAATACTGGAAGTAATATACCGTTAGTATATTAGTAATAGGACTTCCCTGGTGGCTCAGACGGTAAAGCCTCTGTCTACAATGCGGGAGACCTGGCTTTGATCCCTGGGTCAGGAAGATCCACTGGAGAAGGAAATGGCAATCCACTCCAGTACTATTGCCTGGAAAATCCCATGGACAGAGGAGCCTGGTAGGCTACAGTCCATGGGGTCGCAAAGAGTCGGACACGATGTTAGTATGTTAGTAATACTGCTAACATAGGAGCCTGCTTTATGAATAAAGAACTGTACTTTAATAGCTGAGCATTACTTCAGCAATTCAGGTTACCACGGTTGAGAACAAAAAAAACATGAGTTCAGAAAAAACACAATATTTGAACCAATGTCATCTGTGGCTCCCTTTTGATACTTTTCTCCTCTTCCTCAAAATACACCCCACAGAGAAAGGCATCACAAACATGCCCACCCCTCACACATTTTCCAGAGGAGGGGGGAGAGGGGAGGAAAAGGGGAAGAGAATTGTTTTGTAAAAAACAAAACCTCATACTGAGACCACTTTCAAAGCCGAGTCTATTAACAGTGAAAAATCTCAGAGCCAAGAATCTCAGAGTTTTGCAAAGTTAGGACACCATCTCCTCCAACTGATTGTATCTTGCAGTTGCAGTTAGGAAATTTTTTTCTCTCATATATTCTAATCTTACCCTCTACCCGAGCATTCCCTTCAGTCTGGACCATAATCACGGTCAAGGGCAATTTCTACCAGTTAAATTAATTAATTTGAAAGGTCAACAGGATACAAGTAATGAAGACAGGTTCACTATCTCTGCTGTGGGAAGGACAGGAAACACGATCATTTAAAGTTCATAAAATATAATTAGAAGGAAAGATTTTATAAAAACACCCCTTGACACATTCCTCAAGAATTAGCATTTTTAAGTATTTCATACATGAGATGATCCTTCTGTATAAAGTTTTGTGGTCGACTTAATTCTTTCTGAAATCCCTTTTATCTGAAAGATGTTTCGGATTAATTTAAGTATTTGTTACTGGAGAACGTCAAGCTCTTGGTCAATGAAATGTCCTGCATTGGGTTGTCACACCTGTTAAATATAAGCCTCCTTTTCTTTTGATATTTGGAGAAGGGCCTTAAAAGGTTTACATCCTTCAATATGGAGATTTAATTGCTCTACCTATAATAAAAAGTAATCCCTATAAAATTCAGATTGTGGACATTTCAAAGCCGAAAGAACTATTTGATTGGGATGTAAAAGTTGCAGTTCAAAAAGCCTTCACCGTTCAAGATCACGTGCGTGGAGTTATGAGTTATAAACTCCTGGTTATCATTTTGTAGGTCTGGTTTTCGTAGTTTTTGCAGGGAGCGTCTTTGAGCTCACTTTATGGCTTAGCAATTCTGCGTGTTATATGTGGAAAGGGGAGGGTGCCCCTCCTCTGGAAGGACTCACAGGGGAGGAAGCCTCAGATTCAGTTTTAAAGGAGGTGCTGGAGGGACGTTCCACCGCATTGACACTTTCCATGCCTTGGGTGAGTTTAGACCCGGCAGGAAGCCCCTCTGAAGGACAGCCTCCGTTGGGAGAACACACAGCACGCGTGCTTCAGCTCCTTGCCACTGCCTGGTGTTCATGCCCTGAGCACCTTCAGTGTTTCTCGGGCTGCCCTGAACCCCTCTCCCACAGCCTCCACTCGATCAACTGGGACCTCCTGTTCATCCTGGAGGTGGGTCGGATGAGGCTCCTCTCATTCCCTGGAGCCAGTCTGAGCCAGGACAGGGAGGAGAACAGGGGTAAGAACTCGAGTTGGGGTTCTACACGTAGCTTCCCCCGGCTCCTCTCCCCACCACGGTCCTCATCCTGTTCCCGGACTCCCCTCGTTGATCATAAGTGAACACGGAAGGACAGAGGTGGAGATTCTCTTGAGAGAGTCTTCAGCCCACCACAGAAGCACGCCCATCCTCATCGTGATCTTTTACCATCAGCCGCTAAGCGGTCAGTTTCACGGGTCCTTGGCTCTTCCCAGCGAACGAATCTCAGGCAACAGTGTTAGCCTCTGAAGCATTTTTGCGATCGCTGTCGGATGCAGTTAAGTCTGCAGTGTGCACAGCAGTTCTTAATCACACGTGGTGACCACAAACTGCTCCGTAAAATTGCATAATGCATAATTCCTATCAACTTGCATAATGCACACGATGGCTTGATGCGAAACACATTGTACATCTGTCAGTGAACACTGGTGACAAAGGTTATATGAGATGGATCGGGACGCTGTATTTGCGTTTCTTCAATGGAGTTACACAGAGCACACCAGGAGACCTGCCGCGGCTCTTCTGATGATTAAACTGATCTGCTTGGGAGCGTCACATACCTGCCGTGACACTCTCTCCATCAGTGAATGCTTTTGTCCTGTATGTTTTCATCAATGTGATTGACTCACGGGTGTGAAAATCGTTGTATGTTTAGAAAACTGACATAATTTCTTCTCAGTGATTTTTTTTTTTTTTGAGGATCCAGGGAACCTGTAGCCCGCCAGGCTCCTCTGTCCATGAGATTTCCCAGACAAGAATACTGGAGTGGGCTGCAATCTCCTTCTCCAATACATGTATCCATTCTCCCCCAAGCTCCCCTCCCGTCCAGCCCGCCACATAACACTGAGCCGAGTTCCATGTGCCATACTGTATCTCGGCGATTTTTCTGTATATTGATAAAGACCAAAGGAGAAGAAGGCACCAGAGGATGAGATGGTTGGATGGCATCTCTGATTCAATGGTCATGAACTTGGGCAAACTCTGGGAGATAGTGGGGGACAGGGGAGCCTGGCGTGCTGCAGTCCCTGGGATCGCAAAGAATCGGACAGGACTTAGTGACTGAACAGTAACAACAACAAAGACCTTGGCATAACAGTGCCTCGATGCAAATAAAACCATTATCTTAATGACTTTCCTTTGTATTCCAGAATAGTAACTTATTATTTTACGGTTATGGGTGACCTGATATACTTTAAATGGGTACACAGTCTGTTTCAGATAAAATGCACAGACAACTGATGACAAATGTGTAAGAACAGGAATCCAGCATTTGTCAGCCTTATGACCTTGGGCAAGTCACGGTCTCTTGATTGAAGCCTCAAATTTTCTTATCTATCAACTGAGGCTATTGGAGTGAATGCTTCCCAAATAGGCTCAACACAGGACCTCTGAGGGAAGAATCTGGGTTATACATTTTTATTTCCCTGCTTTTTAACATTGGTGCAGCTATTGTTCAGTCGCTCAGTCGGGTCCAGCTCTTTGTGACCCCAAGGACTGCAGCACTTCCCTGTCTCTCCCTATCTCCCGAAATTTGAACAAACTCGTGTCTATTGAGTCCATGATGCCATCCAGCCATCTCATCCTCTGTCGTCCCCTTCTCCTCCTGCCTTCAATCTTTCCCAGCATTCAGGGTCTTTTCAGATGAGTGAGTTCTTTGCATCAGGTGGCCAAAGTACTGGAGCTTCAGCTTCACCATCCATCCTTCCAAAGAACAGTCAGGTTTGATTTCCTTTAGGGATTGACTGGTTGGATCTCCTTGCAGTCCAAGGGACTCTCAAGAGTCTTCTCTAGCACCACAGTTTGAAAGCATTGTGACTAACTGATTAATCGATTGAAGACACCTATTAGAAATCACATCTCTCTTCAATAAGCCCTACGCACACACCTCCTGCTTCCCTCCCATGCACCCAAGCTGTGAGAACAGCACCCTCTGAGCAGAGGTTTCCTTGATGGTGAGTCCTGGTGTTGGCAGGAAAATAAAGTCTCTACAGCAGTGATCAGAACCCTGCTTCCACTGTCAAACTCACCTGGCAGCTTCAAAAATAATTCCATCCTTTGGACTGCAGCTCAGACCAGGTGGACTAGAATCTTGGACGACAGGCAGATCTATGGACTGAAACAGATGTTTGAGTCACCCCAGGTTGTTGGTGTGGACCTCCAGGGTTGACGATGACAGCTGTTGAAATGACAGTCATTCCATGGATAAGGCAAGAAGTCCAGAATCTCACTCTACTGAAATAATTCTAGAAAACACACTTTAAAGATGAACTTCGTCCCCCAGAACAGTTGCCTGGCCAGACTGACCTCTCTCTGTGTTGAGTGTCAATCTTCACTCAGCCCCCAAAGCCAGGAACATTGGCGATTTCTTCCTCATTTTGTCCCCATTTCCTGGACTGTCCTTCCCATCTTCATTGCAGTTTACCATTTACTAAGCTCTTACAGACATGTTTATAATACAGGTACCTTTCAGTCACTCGGGTAGTAGTAACAAGTCTGGAAACACTCCAAGTTCAAAGGGCTCCAAAGTGAATCAAGACTCAAACCCAGGTCTCGGGAGTTTTCACACTGTGACCAGCTTATCACCATTCTTTGTTCAAAAGTCTCGTTCTAGATTCGTCTTGGCTAGACCTGAGCCTAATCTAATTCTTCCCAACCCCAGGACAGCACCAATTTCTTGTAATTGCATCATTCACACATTGAAACTCAGTAAGAAATACTTAAGAAGAGTTGATCGTTGAACCTGCCCATCACCTGGCCCGTAGCTAAATAGTCATCATGGGCCACACTGAGTCATCACAGCTTCCATGGACATCGGCTTTGTCTGTGCCCAGGGTCCAGGCCTCTCACTTGAGGTTTCATAGTGTCTGGCCACTAGGGCTGTCTCCTAACTGCTGATCCATTCCCTGGCACTATACCGAGTACCATCTAGCCAAAGAGCCTTCTCCTCCTCACACCACAGCCAGCTTCAGGAAGCTTCAGGAGCCTGACTTGCCCACTGGGTAGACTTCAGATGCATTTCTAGGTGTCACCAGGTCCAGGTGAGAATTTGAAAATCACGAACACACCTGACGAAGGGTAAGCTCTCCACCTCCATATCTACTTACTTGCATGGAGAGAAGGGAGACTAGGATTTATTGCAGAAGAAACTAAACACGGAAGATTCTGACATGCACGTGAGCTTAAGGAGCAGGACAAGAGTCTCCTCTAAGTCTACTAAGTCTTTTCTAAAGTCTTAAAAGTCTTTTCTAATCTCCAAGTCTTTTCTAATAGTCTCAGCACTTTTGTGCACTGACAGGCCTGGAGTGCCCCTCTCGGGAGTCCTCCCATGGCGCCAGAGGTTAGAGTACTATTTGTCATCAGGACTTAACAGGGCATTTGGGTTCTGGAGGCTTCTTTAGTGGCTCAGTGGTAAAGAATCTGCCTGTAATATA
Source organism: Oryx dammah (assembly GCF_014754425.2). NCBI lineage: Eukaryota > Metazoa > Chordata > Mammalia > Artiodactyla > Bovidae > Oryx > Oryx dammah. Next base: position 6,378,625 of record NW_024070186.1, on the reverse strand, counting down.
GGAGACCAGGGTTCAATCCCTGGGTCAGGAAGATCCCCTAGAGAAAGGAATGGCAACCCACTCCAGTGGGTTCTTGTCTGGAGAATCCCATGGACAGAGGAGCCTGGTGGGATACAGTCCATGGGGTTGCAAAGAGCTGGGCACAGTTGAACAACTAACACACACTTGGGTTCAGAAGGGCAAAGCATAATATAAGGGAAAGCCTACCTCCCTTCTGAGGCTCTCTCTGATTAATGAGAGACAAATGGAAGAGTCATAGATAAGAAAGTCTGGGTCCCCATCACCTTCTGCACAAAGATGCAGGGAGATGAGGGCAAGCATGGGGAAAACAGGGTTCTGGCCCCCAGTTCCTAATGAGAGATATGGAAGCTCCCAGGTCCCAGAGCCTGGGGTGGCAGAGTGGGACCCATGTGTCGCCGCACCCACCCCCGTCATGCTGTGGACCCTGAGCTGAGATCCCGGGAACCCGTGCAGTGAGGTAAGATCACTGTCACCGCTGGAAATCAAACTCAGGGCTCACAGGCTGCTGAGCCTCAGAGGTGCCAAGAGGGGGTCTGAACCATGGGTCCCACTAGCTGCAGGCTCTGGTCTCAAGGCTGCCAGTGGGGTGAGTGGCAATTAGGAGAATGAGGGACCCCCCCAAAAAATAAATCCTGGGGATGTCTCATCCCTTCCAGAAGACAGTTCTACTCCAAGTGTGGCCCCCGGGATGGGTACCAGTTCCTGAGCTTTCTGCCCATCACAGTCAATATCCAGATATTGACTATGAGCATCTCCAAGTTTCTATAGCAATTTTACACCTGCTCGATCTAATTAGAAAATTCTGAACTTAGATTTGATGTCTTCCTTTCATTTCATCTGATGTCATTCTTTTCATTTTCCTAGTAACTTATTTTTATGTTGCTAAATAGGGAAGGAGATGACAGAGGATGAGATGGTTGGGTGGCATCACCGACTTGATGGACATGAGTTTGAGTAAACTCCGGGAGTTGGTGACAGCCAGGGAGGCCTGGCTTGCTGCAGTCCATGGGGTCGCAAAGAGTCAGACACGACTGAGCAACTGAACTGAACTGAAATATACACTACTAACATATTGAGAAAATTTTTAATGTGATAAAGCTGAAACTTGTGTTTGACTATGGAGAGTTGGAGAGATGCTGCAACCTTCCCAAGCCCACACACCTCGACAGCATTTGGGGAAGACCAGGGAGACCTCACTCTGTCTAGAGAAACTGTGTAATTGATTGGGTCAGACTAAAAGTTCTAAGCCAGACCAGCTCATAAAGCAAATATTTTTCCTACCAACCAGCAGGTGGGACAGAGGAGAAAGCTCAGAGGGCTGAAGAAATCACCTTTCTCTGCACATGTAAATTGTGGTGTGAACTGAGATTTGTGACTCCTGGACAGAGGGATATATTTTACACAGATATTGACTCACGATCTGGGTCCAGGTTTCTTTCTGATATAGCACCCATGGGTTTCTTACACGAATCTCTCAATGCACCCAGCTTCCTCTCCTCTCTTTTTGAACCAAACACTGCTGTTCAGTCACTCAGCGGGGCCTGACTCTTTGCAACCCCATGGACTGCAGCACGCCAGGCTTCTCTGTCCATCACCATCTCCTGGAGTTTGCTCAAACGCGTGTTCACTGTACACAGCCTGCCATTTTCATTTTCATAGCATCAATCACAGCATTGGAAAGACAGTCTATCTGACAAGTGTCTGTAGATTCACAAACCCTTAGCATCACATCCTGAATCTCACATAGTTGTGACTTAACTCACCTCCTGGTACCTAAATCCAATCAACGCAGGCCAACGCCCTGCCCTGGACCGCACCAGCCCCTCGAGCTCACCCACAGTGCAACGGGCCATTTCCTCCTGTGCCCCCAGTTTCTGTCTGAGCATCCCTGGCTGCCCGGAAAAGCCGCCTTAGCTGGCTTAGCCCTTGTGCAAGGCAGCCCAGGACTGCCAGGAGACAGGAAGACCTACCCCTCAACCCCGGGGGAGGCAGGTGCTGGGCCAATGTCCCAGCTCAAAGACACACAGACACAGCTCTAAAGCACATTTCACACAGCTCCCCAGACTGTGTCCGTGGACCTGGGCCCCAGCTGCCCCTGGGCACATAACCATCTCTGGAATGCATCCTTTCTGCTGGCTGGTGCCCCCATCCCTCTCTCCTCACTCTTGCCTTCTCTCTTTCTGGGATCACTCACCAGTTAAGCTTCTTGAACCCAAACCCCTGTCTCAAGTCTACTTCTGATGGGAACCGTACGGAACACCATTCTCATCGTCAAGGAGCCCTTTGCAGTGCAGAGTTGACCCGTGGACCCAGTCCAGGGGTGGATCAAGGCCCAGGTGGTATGGCCAGCAGGAGGCTCTAGAACCCAGGATGAGCTAGAAGAAGACCTCGGCAGAGAAATAGACCCAGAGAAATTTGGGGACTCGCCATCTTGCAATGGGACTGGCAAGGCAGCTGGTAGCAAAGAAGCTGATGGCTCTCCTCTGTCTAAAAATGCCCCAAGCTCCCTGTTCTCCAGGAGAAACTCGCCCTGCCAACGGCTACCACCAAGGTAAATAGCAAAACCCTCCCCTCGCCCAGAAAGAAATCCCGGGAAATCAGAGCAAAACACACACGGTGTTACCTGCTTCGCCCAGGGGTGGCCAGGACCGCACGGCCTGTGGTGTCAGAAGAAGCCAGCCCCACTCAGCACAGATCGCAACTCATGGGGCCTCCCAGACCCGCTGCGCTCTGAGGATGCAGGCACTCAGCTCTCTGTGGACATCAGAGAGCATCCCCAGGGCAGTGCTGGCTGTTCCTCGCGCGGTTCCTCCCACCCACTTTCGCTGAGTCCATCCTGGTTCACAGGCTCGTCCACGATGGAACTCAGCCCAGGACGCAGCTGCCATCTGCCCCTGTCTCCCGCCAAAGTGCAGACCCCTTGATGGCTGCTTGTGTCCTCTTTATCTTAGTACTCTCAGAGCCTGGCACACGGCAGATACTGAATAAATGTTTTTTAAATCAGTTTGAAAGGAATTAAATTGGATCTGCTTGGGCTTAGATTAAAATACACTGGAGCGAAGAACAAAGCATAATGTGATTTGTGTGAGTTGTTCGAGCAATAGATAAGAGATACATGGATACATAGGCAGACAATAGGTGATTGATTGACAGAGAGAGAACAGATGATCAATAGATAATACATGAGAGACAGAACACATGATAGAACAGATCGATACAATAAGTTATAGAACAGATAGATAGAAAGATAGATGGTTATAGATAATAGATGACAGATAGGTAAAGAATATACACTTATGTGGAAACACACACACGCTCTCTTCCAATTGGGTCTGAGCTGAGGCCAACCAACTTGTGTTTACTCCACTAATCAATCAGGTTCAGAGCTCTGTTCCTTGATGTCGAGGCTCAACAGATGATTTCAAGTCATCACTGTGGAAGCACAGCCTCAGAACCCAGGGCGCCACAATCCAGTTCCAAAGAAAAGAAAATAGAAACTTTTTCTCTAAAGCATTCAGTTCTAGAGAGCGGTTTTTCCTGTGCCTATTGTTTCTGGGTACACACAAGAGCCAGTCTGCAAATGAATAGACAGCTTCAGCTACCCGTTTACTCTTGGCAATTGAGATTAAAGTTACATACGTTTTACGATCCACCCCACCCCCCCTGCCCTGTATAAGCCCCCCATGGCCCGGCTGCCAGCGCCCCCCAACCCCTGTCACTTCCCACCGCCTCTGCGGCCACTTCAGGGACTAAACCCCTTTCATGAGCTCCAGCAGAGCCTGCCAGCCCCCAAGTCCCAAGGCGGGGCCACCTCTCCCCAGACCAGACCGTGTCTGTTGAGTTAGCTGTCTGTTTCTATGGGGTCTATCACCAGAGTAGTTACATTCTTTCACTGCTAAAGTCACTGGGATTTTTTTTTTTTTTAACAATCCTTGGAAATGATCCCAGTTTAAGAAGGAATGAAACTCAACATTCAGCCAAACACAACTTTTGAATAATTTAAATGAGAGCTACTAAGTCTTTGGAAAACAACTCCAACCCTGTGTTCTCCGATGTGAACAGGAAAAAAAAAAAAAATTATGCACCAACGTGCAGAATTTGAGCCCATGCAGATGGCACGCTTTGCACCATGGGCTGTTGTTCCTGTCTTGGAAGAAGTGTTTCCATGACTGGCACCATGAAGGGCTCCACACCCGCCCTTTGGCAAACTGAACCTCTAGTTTTGCCGTGTGGAGATCTCTAAATTCTATTACGGTTAAACCCATCATCAGATTTCCCTGGGGTTGCGTTTCTCATCCTCTTAAATGGATACATCAGAGTCTGAGCGACAGCAAGGAGCCAGGTGGCTCAGCCTCTGTTTGGCCAAAATGCCCTCTCACTTCCAGAAGAATCCGTAGCAGTCATCTGACAGGCAAAGACATGTAAAGACAGAACAGAGCTTTGGATGCTTCCGAGACCTACAGCGGAGAAATCCCAAACCATCTCAGAGGAATCTCCTTTCTCCCTGGGCCCTGAGCACAGTGCTTGTTGCTGTTCAGTTGCTCAGTCATGTCCGACTCTTTTTGTGACCCCGAGGACTGTGGCCTGCCAGGGTCCTCTGTCCATGGGATTCTCCAGGCAAGAGTCCTGGAGTGGGTTGTCATCCCCTTCTCTAGGCACTCATAGAGAAGCGCTCATGAGGTGACCGGCTTCTCATCCACTCGTGATGCCCTCGACAGTCGTAGAGGAGAGATCTGAGAAAGTATCGCTCCTTACCCACAACACGTGCTTTCCTGTGCCTGGAGCCGTGTGAGGTACCGACATGTAGAACTAAAGATCTCAGTTTTCCCAGGCTCGCTCCCTTATGAGGAAGTTATGACCTCTACACAGGAATCCATGCAAAGGATATGAAAAACGAAGGCTATCGAAGTGAGCAGAGAACCATTACAGAGTTCAGCTGCAGGCAAAATCCTTCCTGACCCCAGAAACCAAGGTGGTCTTCCTGTAAGCGGTTCAAGCTGGAATGTGTTTCCTCTGTACTTTCTTTATTCTCCTGAAAGCAGATCAGGCACCGGCTAGAGAAGCATGCATCCATTTACGCATTCAGTGCGCACACATTGAGCACCTAGTGTATGCATCATGCCGGGCACTGACAATGGAAAGATGATATGCCCTCTGCCCTCCAGGAACTCAGAAGGGTATGCAAACTCATCTTTGCAGAGGGCTGAGATAAGTGTAACGAGAAAAACTGGCTCAGCTCACAAGAGTCACTCAGGTCAGCCCAAATGCAATACAGATACAGAGATTTTCAGTAGATGCAAGCTATCTTGGTCCAGGAAGCTGTTTAGATGCCCAAGCAAAGTCACAGCAAGGCCGATGATGCCCACTGACCCCAAAATTACAAATAAAACCACTGTGTGAATGAGCAGGATTCAAAGATAAACCTTGGTATACAAATTCCATAGATTAAAGTTAAACCCTGCTTTGTAGACATATGGTTATCTTAATAAGATAAACTTCAAACATACACATTTTTAAATTGCGAGTAAAAGACACAACGTATTTGGCACACATTAGGACACTTGTTGAGCTTATTGATTCAAGATTTGGGAATTCAACCCTACTTCTATAATCTAAGCATGACTTTGCATATCTTCCGTCAAAGGCTAGCAATGCCTCCTAGAGTTTATGATGTTTTTAAGGAGACATTTACTGCTGGGGTCTGACTAACACCATTAAGAAAATCAGTTATAAATTCAAAAGTGAAATTATGTTGTGGAGCCTTCCCGGACCTTGGCCCACAAAACATCTCTTATTCAAGGTGTCAGAGACCCCCTTCTTCTCTTACTGCCTGTCTCTTTCTGCCTCCTACAACCGGCGTTTTATTACCTCCCTACATGAATCATTTCTCAGCTCTAAGGATGCCTGGTCTTTTCACTGAGGTTGAGGGCTTCTCAAAATCCAGCCAATTCACCCTCTTTTTCCAGCTCTTGACTCCTCTGAGAATTTCAATTACAGGAATTCGATTTGCCTTTAAACGCAGGAAGTTTTAACAGTATTGTGGGATCATTTGTTTCAGTTCAGTCGTTGCTGAATCTCCTATGAAACAAGTAGGATGCAGTTGATTTTCTATGCTTCCCTGAGAGCTCAGTTGGTAAAGAATCTGCCTGCAATGCAGGAGACCCCCTGGTTCTGTTCTTGGGTTGGGAAGATCCCTTGCAGAAGGGATAAGCTACCTTCTCCAGTGTTCCTGGCTTTCCCTTGTGACTCAGCTGATAAAGAGTAGTACCAATGTATAGAGTAGACTGTTTGAAATTGTCAGCAAGGGCTTCCCTGGGGTTAAGAATCCTCCTGCCGATGCAGGAGACACAGGTTCAACCCCTGATCCAGGAAGATCCAACATGCTGTGGAGCAACTGAGACCGTGAGTCACCTCTATTGAGCCTATCCTCTGGGGCCCAGGAGCCAGGACTACCGAAGCCTGAGCACTCTGGAGCCCACACACCGAAACATGAGACGCCAACGCAGTGAGAATCCTGTGCGCGGCAACTGGAGAGGAGTCCCGTCCTCCACAATCAGGAACCGAGACCCAGCGCAGCCAGAAATCAGTAAATAAAACTACTTTTCTTTTCAAAAAAGTTGGTCAGCAAATTAACCAGTCCTGAAGAGCTGAAAATTCTACCCCAACTCTATAAGGATGATTTTTGCATATTTTTAGTAAAAGGCTAAGCGTGACCCCTAAAGAGATGATAAATACAAACTGCAACTAGGTTCTCAGGTTTTACACCTCTAGTTAACAGGCCCCATGTGTACCACCTTGTAGGCTATATTTTGAAATGGGCTACTAGAGAGGGAGACAGAAAAATAAAATATATAGAAGTGTTTGAATTTTCTTAGCGTTTGCTTATTTGAAGCTTATTTTTGTACTGAGTGTTCACCCACTTCTGTTTTGCTTTGTTTCAGTGAAAATTGAAACCCATTTTCAGCTTTCTGAGAACATATTATTTGGTTTTTGATATCCAGTAAACAGCACTATTTTATTCTCCTTTTTCTTTAAAAACGAAATTTCTATATTATTATCTTTATTAATCACATGTGGAAGCAACATGGTAAACAAGCTATGAGCTTCATTTCCATAGACACTGTAGAGGTTTTGGATGGAATTAAACAAGGCAGCTGAAGCTGAAGCTCCAACACTTTGGCCACCTGATGTGAAGAGTTGAGTCATTGGAAAAGACCCTGATGCTGGGAAAGATTGAGTGCAGGAGGAGAAGAGGGTGGTAGAGGATGACATAGTTAGACAGCATCACCAACTCAACGGACATGAGTTTGAGCAAATTCCAGGAGAGAGTGGAGGATAGGGAAGCCTGGCATGCTGTAGTCCATGGGGTCGCAAAGAGTCAGACAAGACTTAGTAACAAGACTTAGTAACTGAGTAACAACAAGACAACCATCAAAGTGGCTTTAAACAGCCAGAACCTGAATCCACCCCAGCCCTGGTTGGTCAAATCACCTGGACCTTCAACTACCTGTCTCATCTTCCTAGCATCTCCTCTTATTAAATAAACTCAGTAGTAATAGTGTTGGTTTTTTTTAACCTAAGTTTTTAAAACTTGACTTCTTGCCCACCTCCCCACAAGAGCAGGATATATAAAAATTCTTACAATTAATAAATGACATTAGTGTCATAAGAATTTCACGATCTTCTTTTATTAAGTGACTAGCTTCTAACACTCAACAAGCTATGCCCCTGGTAATAGAATGAGATAATTTTTTCTCTCCCCAAAGCCATTTTAGAAGACAATGTACATTTCAAAAGCGGCATCAATAACAGCGTTGTTGGAAAACGCAGGAGGCAGCCTTCCCCGCCTCGCCTCTGAACTGAACCACACCTCTCTAGAAATACTCGCTTTTTTAATGAAAACCATATTTAAAAAAAAAAAAAAAACTGTCTGCCTGACCCGCTGAAACGCCTGGACAATCTTTAATGCCAGCTTCAGACGACACGTGTCTTATGAAAGTCTGGGGCCCCTGCTTGTCTGGCAGAGAGAGCTGTGTCCCACATCTTTATGAGAAAGAGGGACAAAACTTCTGTTTTGGGCATTTTATATTGGAGTCTGTTTTAAGCGAAGAGGGAAAAAAAAAAAAAGTAGCAACGTAGAGTCTAGACAGAAGAGATGGGGGTGAAATCTGGAAGCCATTCACACAGCCAGGGCAGCAGCAGCCCTTCGGCGGTGGGGATCGCCTTACACTGCCTAATTACACGTGAAAAATGTACACATCACTCCTCTCAACTGCTTGGAAAAATAGATGCTCAGATGGAGCTTTGGGCTGGGGCGGCTGAACCAGTCGTATATATTCTGGACGCGGGATATCTTACTCCTCGCATTTTGCAATGTGATTTTTTTTTTTTTTCAGGGACATCAGGATCTGTGTCAGATCTCCAAAAAGAAAAAAATGTTTAGTGTGTTCTAAATTTGACAAATGGTCGCATTCTATGAAGCATATCTAGGCGTGAAAGTAGGTTATATGCGTGGTGATGAAATCAGACACATTTCTATCATAAAGCCTTGCCCAAGAGCAAGATGAAGACTCTGAGGTCCAAAGGCTTATTTTAGGATCTAATTTATGGTTTGAGTTGATGTGTTGTTACAATGATAACTTCTAAATCATCAGCTTGGCCTGCTCCCTCAATCACAGCTTTCTGGCTTGGCCTGGTTCTACATTTTAGGCAGGAGAAGGATTTTTTTTTTTTTAAGAAGCCTTTAATATAGTGTATTTTTCCCAAAACTTCAAAGCATTTTTCAGATATTAACGCTTGGTCACATAATATTCCTGGGACCTGAGGAAGGAGATGGGGCTACAGCCAGGAGCTGAATCTGCAGAGGGTGCTGCGTGCAGGCCTTGATGCCATGGAATCTCTTGATGCAGAGAAATGAAAAAGGGTGGGGAGGGATGCCCACCCTATCCTTAATTAATGGTGCGTGCATGTGTGTGTGTGTGTGTGTGCACGCACGCGTGAAAGAAAGCCAGTCAGAGACACAGAGAGATGGAGGGACACAGGTGGAGACACAGGAGAGAGAGACAGACGGAGAGAGAGAAATGACTGGTTTATAAAATAGCAACGTTTTAATGACTTGCCCAAGTTCTGACAGTGGCCTTTATGGTTAAGACTGAGATAAAGTAATTCCTATAGGAAATGGCACCCCACTCCACTATACTTGCCTGGAGAATTCCACGGACAGAAGAGCCTGGGAGGCTATAGTCCATGGGGTCGCAAAGAGTCGGACACGGCTGAGTGACTGTCACTCACTATAGCCTCCTTCATGTTCTCCAGCCTTCCTGAAGGAAACTGAACAGAAGAAGGGGTTTCAGGACAATAACAGGACACGTGATCTGCCGACATCTGTAACTTGTCTTCACTCTTTCTACAATTTTCTCCTGCCCGCCACCAGCATCCTCTCTGCAAACCTTTGCTCTGCACGTCAGAACTCTCGTCGCTATAGTTCTATTTGAACCTGGTAGGAAAACTGGATCGTCTGTCCTTATGAACTTAAGGGTTTGTCCAAAATAGGAAGGCTCTGTCTAGACTAGGGAGCTTGGGGCCCAGGAGTGGCACCTGGCTTCACAGCCTCTTCCACGCAGGCGTCCCCACCTTGACAACCAGGGAAGACTGAGGCCACGTGTCTCCCTCTACGACAGCAGCATCTCCTGGGAGGATAAAAGAACTTTCATGGTCTTTAGTGGGAAAAGCTGGGGCTGAAAAGGAAGCAGAATTACAAAGAAGGGATGGGAGAGCTGACAGAGGGGCCTGGATATGGAGACGCTTTACCTCCCTTATGCCAAAACCAAGGTCATCCTTGGCCCAGGTCCTGGGCCCTACCTGGACCAAGGCTGAGTAGGAGGGGCTGGGGCTCCTGGTCTATAGGAGGATTTCTGCTCACCACACCAAGGTTCCATCTTCCTCCTCAATGGGACCCTCAACCCCATAGACAAGAACCTCTTCTTCTTCTGAATGCCATGGATCGCCTGGGCTCTCTGATGAGCCCATGGAGACTGCTTCTCAGGAAATGTTTCTAAATTCACCAAATAGAATACATAGGATCTCAAAGTAAATCAATGATACTGATATCAGTCCAGTTCAGTTCAGTCGCTCAGTTGTGTCCGACTCTTTGCAACCCCATGAATCGCAGCACACGACACCTCCCTGTCCATCACCAACTCCCGGAGTTTACTCAAACTCATGTCTATTGAGTTGGTGACGCCATCCAACCATCTCATCCTCTGTCATCCCCTTCTCCTCCCGCCTTCAATCTTTCCCAGCATCAGGGTCTTTTCAAATGAGTCCACTCTGCATCAGGTGGACAAAGTATTGGAGCTTCAGCTTCAACAAAATATCACAAAAATAAATTTGCAGTCTACATGTTTCTTTATTAATTCATTAAATAAAATGACCTGTTGGCACCTCATAACTTATAATATCAATGTCACGTTGAGCCAAAAACAGACCCAAAGGCATCCGCAACAATGATAACGTGCCATGAAAATGTGAGAACTGACAAAATCAAAAGTCCCGTTACTAATCATGGGGAGAGTTCACTTCATGCGTTAAGTCAACAAAATGCTAAATATCAGTGAGGCCATTGCAGAAATGGAGACTATTTTTTTTTTCACCTAAGTTTACCAACACCAAGCTACTCATCAAGCCTTAGGAAAGATCTTCTAAAAATCCTTGGAGCAATAGCCAAGGAGAGTCACATGCCCAAGGCGAGTCACCACCTGGCCTTGAGGCCCCAGGGGACACCCTCACTTTCAGGTTTGCATAGCTTTCTTTGTTTTTTCTACTGGAAGTCTAGCTGGTTTACAGTGTTTCAGGTGTACAGCAAAGTGATTCCGTTATCCACTTATCCACATACATACACTCCCTTTCCACCACAGGCGATTACACAATACTGAATCCAGTTCCCCGTGGGCGTCCCCAGTGGCTCAGCATGAAAGAATCTGCCTGCCATGCAGGAGATGCAGGTTCGGTCCCTGGGCTGGAAAGATCTCCTGGAGGAGGAAATGGCCACCCACTCTCGTATTCTTGCGTGGAGAATCCCACGGACAGAGGAGCCTGGAGGGCTGCAGTCCATGGGGTCGCAAAGCGTCCGACACAACCGAGTGAGCTGCAGGGTGATTCGCAGCAGGTCCTTGCTGGTTATTTTGTGTAGAGTAATGTGTATCTGTCCATCCCAAATTCCTAATTGAGTGCCCCCTTTTCCCCGTTGGCAACCAGCAAAGAAGAAAGTAAGTCTTGGCTCTTGGGGAGCATGCCTTCCAGAGCGGGCAGAGGGAAGGCAGACCGCAGAGCGATAAACTCGTGTGGAGATGCTGGGTGAGGCGGAGGAAGGGTAGGAAAACCACACAGGGCAGGTATCTGGGAGGGCCTTGGGTCAAGGGACTGTTGCACAGATGCTGAGAGAAGGAAGGCAGGGAGGGTGGCAGGGAGAGATTTGAGGAGGGCATCACGTGTGGCAGGTTTGGAGAATGACAGGGAGCCAGCAAGGGCGGAGCCTCCCCAGCAGTGGTCCAGGTGCCAGGGGCTCTGGGCTCCAGGGCTGGGTCATGGTGCAGAAGGCTCCCCGGGGACTTTGGGGAGCAGGTGGCACACCAAGACGGAGGCTGCTGGCGGAGCTGGCAAGTCCGGACCAGAAGGAGAGGAGTCTAGAGACACCTCCCTGACTCTGATTCGGGGCTGACTCTGCCATCCTGCCAGGACCCAAGGCGATGGGGGTGGTGGTGACACCAGAGCACGGAAGATGAGGAGCCCCTCCTATCCCTAGAGTCCGCGCGCCCTGCAGTAAGGACGGTCAAGCACAGACCCCTCTTGTTGACCACACAGGGTGCCATCTCCAGAAACACGCAGGGGTGAGGCTGGTACCCACACAGGTGCTGAATGGGGCAAAGTTCACCCACCATGCAAGCTTCATTTTTGTCTATACAAATCATGCTCCATTAACCACTAATAAGTAGCAAAGTGATTTAAAAAAATTACAGTAAGTCCCCAACACACCAAGTTTCATTCCAAAAGTGAGTCTCTAAGTCCAGTTTGTTCGTAAGCCCAACACGGTTAGCCTAGTGCCCAGCTAACAGAATCAGCTCTACAGTTCAGTTCAGTTCAGTCGCTCAGTCGTGTCCGACTCTTTGTGACCCCATGAATCACAGCACGCCAGGCCTCCCTGTCCATCACCAACTCCCGGAGTTCACTCAGACTCACGTCCATCGAGTCCATGATGCCATCCAGCCATCTCATCCTGGGTCATCCCCTTCTCCTCCTGCCCCCAATCCCTCCCAGCATCAAAGTCTTTTCCAATGAGTCAACTCTTCGCATGAGGTGGCCAAAGTACTGGAGCTTCAGCTTTCGCATCATTCCTTCCAAAGAAATCCCAGGACTGATCTCCTTCAGAATGGACTGGTTGGATCTCCTTGCAGTCCAAGGGACTCTCAAGAGTCTTCTCCAACACCACAGTTCAAAAGCATCAATTCTTCGGCACTCAGCCTTCTTCACAGTCCAACTCTCACATCCATACATGACCACAGGAAAAACCATAGCCTTGACTAGACAGACCTTAGTCAGCAAAGTAATGTCTCTGCTTTTGAATATACTATCTAGGTTGGTCATAACTTTTCTTCCAAGGAGTAAGCGTCTTTTAATTTCATGGCTGCAGTCACCATCTGCAGTGATTTTGGAGCCCCAAAATAAAGTCTGCCACTGTTTCCACTGTTTCCCCATCTATTTCCCATGAAGTGATGGGACCGGATGCCATGATCTTCATTTTCTGAATGTTGAGCTTTAAGCCAACTTTTTCACTCTCCTCTTTCACTTTCATCAAGAGGCTTTTTACCTCCTCTTCACTTTCTGCCATAAGGGTGGTGTCATCTGCATATCTGAGGTGATTGATAGTTCTCCCGGCAATCTTGATTCCAGCCTGTGTCACTGTAATAGGTTTACAGCTTCTCACACAACACGAGCATGCATGCTAAGTCACTTCAGTCCCTGACTCTGTGGACCCCTGGACCAGAGCCCACCACGCTCCTCTGTCCATAGAATTTTCCAGGCAAGAACACTGGGGTGGGTTGCTATGCCCTCCTCCAGGGGATCTTCCCCACCCAGGGATCAAACCTGCATCTCTTATGCCTCCTGCATTGGCAAGCGGGTTCTTTACCACCAGGGCCACCTGGGAGGCCCTCACACAACACAAATAATACATTAAAAACAAACAAACATAGACAATAAAGCATTTTTAATCTTACAGTACAGTACCTTGAAAAAGGACAGAATACAGTGCAGCGGCACTCAGGGCTACCTTTGCATCTGTCAAATTTAGCAACTCAAAGGTTCCTGCCTATGGAACTTAACTACAAATCTAGACCAAGCCTTGTACAAGGCTCTGAGTTCCCCTGGTTCTCTGTTTCTGATGTCAACACTTGCATCATCTTTGCAATGTGACCACCACTGTTCTGAATATCTGCATAGATGGATGCAGCTAATCACCAGATAGACACAATTAACACCTTCATGTTGCCGGTATGGAACGGGAGGCACAGAAAGTTCATGGGATTCAGTCATGTCCGGAACAAGAGTAAGTGGCAGAGCTGAGACCATCCTCGACCTCCCTCACAAAGCAATTCCGAGAACCCAGAGGGCTCTGAAGAGTGCCAGGAGCCCGCACCAGTGAGTGCTAGCCACATCTGGCCAGACGGCCCCCTAGGAGGGCTTGGAGGCTGTTTGTCTGTGGAGTTAGGAACTGCCAGTCAGTGGTCAGAAACCAACCAGGACGCTAAGACTGATAATCACCCCTCCACTTTTCTCCAGGAGACAAATGATTTCCTTAGCCCCTTGTCCAGGGAGCCCTGCTTTCCCTCCTTAGAGACATTACTCTTGCTCTTTTCTGAAATCTATCCAGTTTTCTGACACCCCTGTACAGTAGGGCTTCCCTGATGGCGCAGACGGTAAAGAACCCGCCTGCAATGCAGGAGACCCGGGTTCGATTGCTGGGTCAGGAAGATCCCCTGGAGAAGGAAATGGCAACCCATGCCAGTACTGTTGCCTGGAAAATCCCGTGGACAGAGGAGCCTGGTGGGCTACAGTCCATGGGGTCGCAAAGAGTTGGATACGACTGAGCAACTTCGCTTTGACGTTTAAAGACAGTTTGAAATTGTTAACAGTGAAAGACACTTGTAGTGAGACCTTCAATAGACAAACCAGGTTATCAGAAGATTCTGACACCAAAACCCTGGCTTAGATGCCAAACTCAGGGCCCAGGTGTTTAAGACATCAATGGGTAAATGTTTCTATTTCAAGACCAGAGGTCCAGTGGGCTAGAGAGTGCATCCAGGATGGTTTCGGAGGTCATGACCCCTTGAACACAGGCCTCCAGCCTCCTGCCCCAGCCAGGGGCTCCACTTTCTAAGTGACCACTGGCAAGCTTGGCTGTAGCCAGACAGCTGCCTTAAGGCCACACAGAGGGCAATGCCCCCTTCACCAAGTTGGCAGGGTGCAGTGTAAAGGGCACATGGAGAACCCCAGACAGAATTCTGCCCCTACCATGAAGCTGTGCAACGTGGGGCCAGTTCCTTCAGCTCTCTGCGCTTGATTCTCCTTTTCCATAAAATGGAGATAATCATACCCTCCTCCTAGGGGTTCTGAAAATCAGAGGTGATAAGAAGTAAAACCCCAGGACAGCAGTAGAAGTTGCCCAAGAGCAGCTTTTGTGATGATGATGGAAAATTCGCTCCCTGTGATCCATCCAGACGTGTGCTGTCCAAGAGCCAGAACTTGGGTTTCCACGGTTGTCATTTACAGGCTGACACGGCGAGAGTGAGGCGACATTCCAGGCCTTTCCCACAAGCAGATTTTCACGTCCAAGAGAGTCAGAGATGGGATCACTCAGGGCCTTGGGCAGGAGAGGCAAGAGCATCACGGAAACAGGCTGTCAGCTCAGCTGAGTTGACATGGTGCCTGGGAGAACACTAGCCCGGCAGCCTGAGAGACAGCCCCAGGGCTGCACTTTCGGACGTCTGCTGAGAAGTCCAAGCTGCTCAGGGGGAAGCTGGTGGGCTTAACCAGAAGTAACCCAGTGGCCCTCTCTCTGGACCCTGAACAGTGGCTCAGCAAATCTGAACAAGGCTGAACTCTTAGGACCAAGCAGGGTTTTTCTTGTGCTATTTTAATTCCAGTGGCGTTCATGCATGTGTGCTCAGTTGCTTCAGTCGTGTCCGACTCTTTGCGACTCTGTGGCTCATAATCCGCCAGGCTCCTCTGGCCATGGGATTCTCCAGGCAAGAATACCAGAGCGGGTTGCCATTTCCTTCTCCAGGGATCTTTCCTACCCAGGCATCGAACCCGGGTCTCCTGCATTGCAGGCAGATTCTTTACTGTCTGAGACACCTGAGGGGCCATAATTCCAAATCAAAAAAAAAAAAAGAGAGAGAGAATGAAATGGATGTTAAGTACTGACATGAAAGGTGAAGTCAGTGAAGTCAATGAAGTCGCTCAGTCGTGTCCAACTCTTTGCGACCCCATAGATTGTAGCCTACCAGGCTCCTCCGTCCATGGGATTTTCCAGGCAAGAGTACTGGAGTGGGTTGCCATTTCCTTCTCCAGAGGATCTTCCGAACCCAGAGATTGAACCCGGGTCTCCCACATTGTAGGCAGACGCTTTACCATCTGAGCCACCAGGGAAAAGTTATCCACTATTTGCTGTGAGATGGCAAATAAAAGATTAATGAGTTGCACACAAAAGATAACACCTATGTTTATGATGGTATTTTTCATATGTTTAACTATGCATTTTTTTTAACATGGGTAGATGAATGGATACCTCCCAAATGTTGAACTAAGATTATCATCCAGGAATGAGATTAATGATGGTATTTTCCTCTATTCGTTACACAACTTCTGAATTGGTAGTTTTCTTTACGTCTGAATTTTATAATTAAAAAAAAAACATTGACGATAGCTACTGAGACTGAGAAATGGAATATTTCCTGCCTGTCAGTAAACAGGTAAACAAGGATGTCACAGTTATCCTCAATTGCAGCCCTCCAATGTGAGGTCCCGTGCCCTAGGGGACTCAGGAAGGAGAGGAATCCCTGCCATTTAGCATCTAGCACCCATCAGACTGAGACCACTCCCCAGGTGAGCCCCCAGGGAGCTCAGGATGTGGAAAACCCAAGATGCTGGCCCCGGATAGCTGAGAAGTGTATGGAAGGAACGCTTTAGCGGGAAGGAATGCTTTAGCGGGCCCAGACTCTTGCATCTTCCCGTGCGGAGAAAGGCACTAAATTCCTTAACTTGGAGTATCAGGTTTTCTTTGATTAACAATCATCTTTCAATGTTCTGACTACTCGCCCTTTGTGGTCAAACTTCTATCTGACCCAGGTTTTCCCATCACCTCCTCAAAGAAGCAGATCTTTCAGGGTTACTTGAGATGCTGCCTCCTGGGCTTGACATCCTAAAACTTCCCATAGAATAAGACGTAGCTCAACTTTTAGGTTGTCAAACATAACTCAGCTTTTAGGTTGTGAGTTATTTTTAAGTCTCTTCACGAACCAGAATGTGGGATGAAAGTGCTGATTTTTGTATATTGGATTTAAAAACAACGTTTGTGGTTTCTTAACTTTTAAAGATCACTTTCCCAAAACATCTTCGGTGATTTAAGAATTTTTTCTCTAATGGCCCTTGGTGGATTTTTTTTTTTTTAATTATTGTGACTTGATCATTCTGTGAGAATCAGAGGCTGTTAGAGTTGGAAGCAATGATGGGTATGGCAGTGAATCTGCTTTGGGATTATTCCCTTCTTCTCTTCCTGCTGGAAGGAGCCTTGTCTCATTGCTGGGCAGCCCCACACTCCCTGGGCGAAATCTGACACAGTGAGCCTTTGCGGAAGAAAATGCCCCCTCTCCCGGGAAAACACTCAGTACCTGAACCCTTACCGTCGGGGAGATTGTGTCTTGGGGTTCGTACGGCTTAACAACCTCTAACATGCTGCTGTCAGCTAAAGACTATAGTCATAGCCTGACAGGAGAGACTTATTTTATTTGGGGAGAGTGTTTAGGACTCCAAGCCCTGGAGACAGCATCTCGGTAGCTAGAGAAAACTGCTCCAAGGGAGGCAGAAGGGGAAGTCAGGCTATATACACGTTTGCAACACAGGGTGCAGGCGGTCTCAACATCAAAGATCAGATAGCAAGTTGAGGAATTTGTTCTAGTAGGGGAAGATGCAAGCCTCTGGGCTCACTGAATTCGTTCCTTTTCACATGCACCTCAGCTGTCTGGGGCCAATACTGTTTCCTTGTTCACCTCTAAGGAGTGGCAGATGACTGCTTCTTGCCTTCCCCCAGCTCCTCAGCAATCACCCCAGGGGGTGGTAGCATCTGCTGGATCCCAGTTTGGGGAGCCGTCCTTCACATTTGGAGGCCAGAAATCACTGAGGGCTCTGACATTTCTTGTGTATTGGTACGGCAGAGATATTTTCCTTTCACACTGCCTTCGGGTAGCTGCACACCTGCACAGCTGTCTTTCTGTCCCTCTTCTTCCAAACCTTGAAGCTTATTGCTCTGACCCACTGCACCCACTGTGATGTTTGAAACCATCCATTGCAAATGCCAGTTTCAAATGGCTTGCTTGTGGATAAGACACAAGGAAAACTTCCAAACGTCGGGTGACCAGCCAATCTGCATTTTAAACGGCAGTCACGGGCAAAGAATGGAGCCAGGGAAGGCCTGTGGGCCCACAGTTGCTGTTCAGTCACTCAGTCCTGTCTGACTCTCTGTGACCGCATGGACTGCAGCACGCCAGGCCTCCCTGTCCTTCACCATCTCCCGGAGCTTGCTCAAACTCATGTCCATTGAGTCGGTGATGCCATCCAACCATCTCATCCTCTGCCGTCCCCTTCTCCTCTCACCTTCAATCTTTCCCAGCATCGGAGTCTTTCCCAATGAGTTAGCTCTTCAAGTTAGGCGGCCAAAGTATTTGAGCTTCAGCTTCAGCATCAGTCCTTCCAGTGAATATTCAGGGTTGATTTCCTATAGGATGGTCTGGTTTGATCTCCTTGCTGCCCAAGGGATTCTCAAGAGTCTTTTCCAGCACCAGAGTTCAAAAGCATCAATTCTTTGGCACTCAGCCTTTTTTATTGTCCAGCTCTCGTGGAGTAAGAAGTGAAGTGATGGGACTGGATGCCATGATCTTCATTTGTTGAATGTTGAGTTTTAAGCCCAGGTTTTTTCACTCTCCTCTTTCTCCTTCATCAAGAGGGTGTTTAATTCCTCTTTGCTTTCTGCAGGGCCAAGGAGCAGCCTGCAAGAAGAACAATTTACAAGGCTTTCAGAAAGCTCCTGGACTTTGGTTCGGCCGCACTCCTTACGCTGTGTTTCTCTGACTCTCCTGTGGGTCCTGCTGCCTTGTTGTGGAGCAGTCCCCCAGCTTGTCTCCACGTTCTTCTGCATTCCGCAACCCTTCCAATCTGTATCTCTCCCACCACCACCTCCTCCAATTCTCTTCCTTTTTACCCTTTCATCTTCCTCCCCTAAACTCTGTAGTAACCAGAATGTGGGATGAAAACATCATTTTTGTATATTGGATTAAAAACAATGCTTGTAATATTTTAACTTTTAAAAATTATTTTCCCAAAACACCTTCAGTGATTTAAGAGGTTTTCCCCCCTCTAATGACCCTTGATGGATTTTTTTTTAACTATTATGATTTGACTGCTTGTCTATTTTTAAACTATCTTTTTCAAAATCTTCATCAGGTGATTTTTTAAAATCTATATTTACATCTTTCAAAAAACTATTCTTCAGTCAGAAAGAGAAAAACGAATGTTGTGTATTAATGCTTATATTTGCAATCTAGAAAGACGGTTTTGATAAACATATTTGCAAGGCAGCAATGGAGACAGAGATATAGAGAACAGACTTATGAACACGGGCGGAGAGTAGGAAGGAGAAGGTGAGACAAATGCAGAGAGTGGCATGGAAACATACACACTAACAGACATAAAATAGATAGCCAGGGGGAATTGGCCATGACTGGCTCTGCGACAACCTAGAGGAGTGGGACAGGGTGGGAGCGGGGAGGTGGGGAGGGAGGCAGAAGACGCAGGGGACGTATGCCGACCTACGGCTGATCCACGTTGATGTACAACAGAAACCAACACAGTATTGTAGTTATCCTCCAATTAAAAAATTAAGAACAAAACTATTCTTCACTCGAGGCTTAATGATTTAGTAGAACAACAGTGTATGACATCCTCTACTGAGAATAAGAATAAAGAAGGGGAACTGAAGGCTTCCAAGGGCCCAGAAGCATCCTGTAAGAGTTCATCTACAGCTTACATACTTTTAATGCCCTGGATAAAGCCACCGTCAGCCCATGACTCTTTGAACCCCATTTCATTACCCAGATATCAAATCTAGTAAAGGTCTTTGAACCCTTGTCCATCGCCCAGATATCAAATCACCAATGACCTTCCATAACTGGTTCACACTAATGAGACCATGTTGGAGAATACACAATCTATAAACACCAGACAAGGCTCAAGATGGTCATGATTATACTCGTCCAGTCATACCATCATCTAAGAGAAACAAATGCAGTCTACGACCAATACCAGGTAAAGTGGTTTGGACCATTGTGAAAGGCCTGCTGAAGCTGGACTGAAGCAGACTGAGGGCCACCAATGGGAACCCACACCAGCAACACGAGCCCCCGCTGTCTCCCCAAGAGCAAAGAAGAAAGTGTCTCTGCTGCAGTTAAAGTCCGTTTCTATCAACTGCACAACAGACAGGTTGGAGGGAAGGATCAGGTTCATGGAGTGGACATGAAGCGTGATCCAAGATTTCAAAGACACACAGCCCAGGTGGCAAGTAGAAACACATCCTACATTGGGTTAGTCATTGGCAGAAATAGAAATCAAGAGATGGGGCCGTGACTCTCCAACATGAATCCTTCCACTATTTGAACTTCTCTGGTCTTGGTAGGTGTCAGAGAAGCTGACCAGGGGAAGTGAATCACTTCCCGTGGGCATTCCTCTGCCCACAGTTGCACTATTTTTGACTATCGGCATAAAAATCATCAATCCAACCCTGGGTGTGTATGTTATTTGTTTAACGAGTACCCAACAGGATAAGGTGGGGGTGGAGACATAAATGGGCAGAATTGAGCCAGCAAGGAGGCAATGGTTCAGAACATTCCCCCAGATAAAGATAATGTTTTTTGTAACTTCTTTTGGAAAACTTGGCCAAAGAACAAGAAACAACATTTCAGAATCACTTCTTGGAGTAATTTTCCACTCCCTATGGAAGAAACTAATGTTTAAAGCAAAACAGCTGCCCAACTTTCATAGTGTCTATCGCTCAGTAAATTTCTCAAAACACTCCAGCCACCAGTTGAGATGACTTTAGAAAATCTGTCCTTTATCAGTGCTATTTCCTTCACTTCAGATACGTATCATCATTTATACAAAATCTGTGAATGATTAGACAAGAAGCGTGAGATGATTCATGAAGAGATGCTTGCATAATAAAAGGAGCATTGCACTCTAACAAAGAATGAGCTGGTGTATTCGTTAGCTAGGGCTGCCATAGCAAATACCACAGGTCACTGATGGGGGGGCAGGGGGAGTGTAAAACAGCAGAAGCTTATTTTCTCACAATTGAAGAGGTCAGAAGGCCAAGGTCAAGGTGTGAACTTGTAGTGGTGTGAGCTCTCTGTGTCTTCATACCATCTCCCCTCTGTGTGCGCCTGTGCCCAGATCTCTCTTCTGAGAGGGACACCAGCCCTACTGGATCAGGACCCACCTGAATTACCTCATTCTGTCTTAATAATTGTCCCCTTCCTGGGTCACAGCCTTGTAGTGGAGAAGGGGCTTGCATAACTCAGTGAAGCTCTGAGCCATGCCATGCAGGGCTATCCAAGACAGATGGGTCATAGTGCAGAGTTCAGATGAAACGTGGTCCACTGGAGGAGGAAGTGGCAACCCACTCCAGTAGTCTTGCCTGGAGAACCCTATGGGCAGTATGAAAAGGCAAAAAGATACGACACTGGAAGATGAGCCAGAAGGTGTTCCATATACTACTGGGAAAGAGCAGAGAACAGTTATTAATACTAAAAACTCCAGAAAGAATGAAGAGGGTGGGCTAACGTGGAAATGGCACTCAGATATGGATGTGTCAGGCGGTAAAAGTAAAGTCTGATGCTAGGACAGTATTGCAGGAACCAGGAATGTGAGGTGCATGAGTCAGGGTAAATTGGACGTGGCCAAGCAGGATTGAGGTTAGGATTAAATACCAACATATTAGGAACTGATGAACTAAGATGGATGAGAATGGGCAAATCTAATTCACTGTATCTACTACTGTGGGTAAGAATCCCTTAGAAAAAATGGAGTAGCCATCATAGTCAACAAGAGAGTTCGAAATACAGTGCTTGAGTGCAATCTCAAAAGCAACAGAATGATCTTGGTTCGTTTCTAAGGCAAACCATTCAACATCATAGTAATCCAAGTCTATGTCCAGCCACTGATGCTGAAGAAGCTAAAGCTAACCAGTTCTTTGAAGACCTATAATACCTTCTAGAACTGACACCAAAAAAAAAAGATGTCTTTTTCATCATAGGGGACTGGAATGCAAAAGTAGGCAGTCAAGAGATACCTTGAGTAACAGGCAAGTTTGGCCTTGGAGTACAAAATGAAGCAGGGCAAAGGCTAACAGAGTTTTGCCAAGAGAACACACTGCTCATAGCAAACACCCTCTTCCAACAACACAAGAGACGACTCGACACGTGTACATCACCAGATGGTCAACACCAAAATCAGATTGATTATGTTCCTTCCAGCCAAAGATAGAGAAGCCCTATACAGTCAGCAAAAATAACACCTGGAGCTGACTGTGGCTCAGATCAAGAATTCCTTATTATAAAACTCAGGCTTAAACTGAACAAAGTGGAGAAAACCATTAGGTCATTCAGGTATGACCTATATCAAATCCCTTATATATAGTGGAAGTGATGAAAAGATTGAAGGGGTGAGATCTGGTAGACAGAGTGCCTGAAGAACTGTGCACAGAGGATTGTAACATTGTACAGGAGACAGTGACCAAAACCATCTCAAGAGAAAATAAATCCAAGAAGGCAAAGTGATTATCTTTGCCTTCAAATAACTGAGGGAAGAAGAGAAACAAAAGGCAAAGGAGAAAAGGAAAGATATACCCAGCTGAATGCAGAGTTCCAGAGAATAGCAAGGAGAGATAAGAAGGCCTTCTTCAATAAACAAAGCAAAGAAATAGAGGGAAACAACAGAATGGGAAAGACTAGAGATGTCTTCAAGAAAATTAGAGATACCAAGGGAACATTTCATGCAAAGATGGGCTCAATAAAGGACAGAAAATGTAAAGACCTAACAGAAGCAGAAGATATTAAGAAGAGGAGGCAAAAATACACAGAGGAACTATGCAAGAAAGGTCTTAATGACCTGGACAGTCATAATGGTGTACACTCACCTAGAGCTGGACATCCTAGAGTGTGATGTCAAGTGGGCCTTAGGAAGCATCACTACAAACAAAGCTGGTGGAGGTGATGGAATTCCACCTGAGCTATTCCAAATCCTGAAAGATAATGCTATTAATATGCTGTATTCAATATTCCAGCAAATTTGGAAAACTCAGCAGTGGCCACAGGACTAGAAAAGGTCAATTTTCATTCCAGTCCCAAAGAAAGGCAATGCCAAAGAATGCTCAAACTACCATACAACTGTGCTCATTTCACATGCTAGTAAGGTTATGCTCAAAATCCTTTTAAGCAAGGATTCAACAGCACATGAACCAAAAACTTCCAGATGCACAAGCGAGGTTTTGAAGAGGCAAAAGAACCAGAGATCAAATTGCCAACACTCATTGGATCATGGAGAAAGCAAGGGAGTTCCAGGAAAGCATCTACTTCTGCTTCATTGACTGCACTAAAGTCTTTGACTGTGTGAGCCTGGCAGGCTGCAGTCCACGGGGTCGCAGAGTCAGACAGGACCTAGTGACTGAACAACAGCAAACTCAGTTTCCTCTGTAAAGGCTCTGTCTCCTAAAAAGGTCAGATTCTGGGGTGCTGGGGTCAGGACTTCACTGTATAAATTCGGGGTGGGAAGGAGAGGGACCACGGCTCAATTTGTTACAGATAAAAAGTCCAAGTAAGAACTGAATGTCTCTGTTATGTTGTAATTTCAACACATACTAGGATTTCTCAGACATTAAATATCCATCTAATCCCTCAAGGCTCTCTGCTACCATGTTTATCCCCCACATAGATGCAGAGAGAGGAAAGCCAACACTGAAGGCTGGAAGAGGTGCTGCTCCCTGACCTGCATGCTGCAAACACCAATAATCAGAGACCAGGTGCTCCTCCTGTTACCAAAGGCAAGTTCGTGTGCCCAGCGCACAGTGAGGCCAAGCGATACCGAAACGTCGGCGTTTGGAGCTGAGCGGCGCTTATTGCAGGTCCATGCAGTGAGAGTGGGTGGCTTATGCTCCCCCAAATGCCAAACTCCCCAAAGGGTTTCAGTTAAGTATTTTTAAAGGCAAGGTGAGGAAGGTCCGTGTTTGGTGGTTGCAAACCTCTTGATATCAGTATCCTTTGTTATTGCAGCTGTCTGTGTAGGTAAGGATTTTCCTATAAACTCCAACAAAATAAACATTTTTCTCTGTTCTACAACTTTTTATCTGTATATGTATCAGTCAGTCAGTTCAGTTGCTCAGTCGTGTCCGACTCTGCAATCCCATGGACTGCAGCACTCCAGGCCTCCCTGTCCATCACCAACTCCCAGAGTTTACTCAAACATGTTCATAGAGTCGGTGATGCCATCCAATCATCTCATCCTCTGTCATCCCCTTCTCCTCCTGCCTTCAACTTTGCCCAGCATCAGAGCTTTTTCCAATGAGGCAGTTCTTTGTATCAGGCGGCCAAAGTATTGGAACTCCAGCTTCAGCATCAGTCCTTCCATTGAGTATTCTCACTGATTTCCTTTAGGATGGACTGATTAGATCTCCTTGCAGTCCAGGGGACTCTGAAGAGTCTTCTCCAATGTTTGGTCTGCATTGACCTACTTGTCCAAACAGAGCCCTGTATCTTCCTCAAATTGATTTCCAGAAAAGTGTTGCTTCAATTGCATTGTGAGAGAAGACAGCCTTCAGGACTTGGCTTCCCAGTCTCCTTTAGGATCAGGACTTTTCCTTGCTCCAGCTAAGGGGTGGTGGTGAGAGTTGAAGCCACTGGTTGTAGACAGGGTCATTTTTTGCTTTGAGAGGAGCTAAGAACAGCTCTGCTAGGAGCCAGGATAGGAAGACCACAACACCTCCTATTAAACAGCCTCCTGTCCCCTCACCTCCTCCGGCGCCTTTCTAGCAGCAGCCCTGGCGGCATCTCTCTTTAGCTGTTTCAGGCTCAGAGCCATGTCTCTGATTTGCTGGCTTAGTAGGGCTCTAGGCAGTAGCCAATGAGCCTTCCTTGAACGTTGCCAGAGGAGATGTGCTCTGTTGCTAAGTCATATCTGGCTCTTTCAACCCCATGGACTGTAGCCCACCAGGCTTCTCTGTCCATGGGATTCTCCAGAAAGAATACTGGATTGGGTTTCCATTCCCTTCTCCAGGGAATCTTCTTGACCCAGGGATTAAACCTGCATCTCCTGCACTGACAGGTGTGCTCTTTACCACTGAGATACCAAGGAACGTTGATGAAAGTGTAAATGAAGTCGCTCAGTTGCGTCTGGCTCTTTGCGACCCCTAGGACTATAGCATAGCCTACCAGGCTCCTATGTCCATGGAACTTTCCAGGCAAGAGTACTGGAATGGGTTGCCATTTCCTCCTCCAGGGGATCTTCCTGACCCAGGGATCGAACTTGGGTCTCCCACATTATAGGCAGATGCTTTACCGTCTGACCCACCAGGGTAGCCAATGTTGCTGAAACTGGGATTGAAAACACATAGTGTGATGTTACCTCTTTACTGCGAGAACCATTTCCTGAACTACAGGTTCCCTTCTACTTTGTACTGAAGGCAAATTCAGTTCTCTGCTTGAAGGAGAACAGTTATGGAAATGTCTCCGGTGTGGAATAGTGGCTCAGATGTGCAGGCTATAAACACAGAGACGGGGGATCTTATTTTTCAGCCTCATAGTAATTAACTCATCAGCAAGTGCACCTCTGGTAAATACACGAGAGGGCAACTGCCTTTCAGAGGAAGTATAAGGCCTCATGAAACGCTTGTTAAGGAGATTGTATCTGTGATGTGTCCCATGATAAGGAATTTTCAAATAGCATTAGAAACTTTGGTTTGGATGCTAACATTTGCTCTGTCTTGTTCATCTTGAATCATGGTGTTAATTGGGTTTTCATCACACTCATATGCTCTTCATATTTGAAAAATGAGGACCTATCCATGGGATATTTTCCCCATGTACTAAGTCCAGTGGGCAGGAGACACTGCTTGACTCTGCTGAGACCTGGGGTGTCCATTTCAGGTCATCATTTCAGCTCCATCTCAGATTGCAAAATCTTTGAGGGCAAGGGCTGTGGGCTAGAGAACTTGCTCGGGGCGCCCGGGTCAGCTGATTGTAGCAGATACCGTGATTCGGGATGGTAACAGTCCTTGCATGGGAACCAAATTTGGCAACTGCCCAGGGCAGGTGTTTGCAGCTCCCTCGGGGCCTCTCTGGGCCACAAGTCCCAGGCAAACCTCAGAATGACTTGCTGGCAGCTTCACACTTCATCTACTTGTTCTCTCGAGTTCCCTGGATGGCTTTGTAATTGGATAGCAACTTTCTCCACTAGGTCATGGGTTCAAGAGCAGCCCAGATCCCCTGGATGCAACCATGAAATGCTCCTTTGTTCTCCCTGTGTCCAGGGTGCCCAGCATCACGCAGACGCCTGAGGGCTGCCCGTCCCTCCTCTGCCCCTTTCCCACGCTGGGACATAAGCTGAGCTGGCTTGGAAGCACTGAGTTTCTGCAGAGCTCCGTGATGGGAGGCCACCACGAGGAGCCAGACCACAGAGACAGGAGCGAAACCAAGGGGCTGCAGGAAGCTGATGTGACCTGTGGGACTCTGACACCTCCCTGTCCTCTGGGCCGCTGAGGCCGTCTCTGCCATCAGCTGCCCACAAATGCGAAGGGCCCAGGCAGGTCAGCGTGGGTCACAGAGCCCTTCCATCGGAGAAACAGGCCAAGAGGGACTTGTCAAAAAACAAACTGTACAGACTGGCAAAACAAACACAAATTTACGAGGCGATAGTTTCATTCTGAGAATATAATCGTTGTTCTCATCATTTTCACAAGGCAGACCCATCCTCACCTCTGACTTCTTTAATTTTTAAAATATGAACAAGCTTCGTTGTTGCTGTTGTCAGAATATTAAACTCCTCAGCATGCGAACTTGGAGTGCAGCACCCCACCCCACCCCCTTCCAAGAGGGCTGTGCAAAACGGTTTTGTTTTGATTCCAAGGACTAAAAGGAAATTTTAGTTTTCCCAAGTTACCTGGAAGTTTTCTGGCCCTAAGCTTGACTTCATCTAAGGGAAAGGCAATGGCCCTTCTGCCTCCAGCCCTGAGACCACAGCCCTCTTCTGCCTGGAGCGTCCACTTTGCCAATAAGAGAGAAGTTCTCATCATTTATGTATAAAATGAACTGGAGAGTTCTCACCAGGGACAAGCTAGCCAGCTGATGGAGACCAAGGAGAGCCAGTTCTAGAGTCCACATTCCACCTGAATTCTAGGATGTGTGCAGTCTGCTTGGGCTGCAGAACATTGTAGACAGGGAGGCTTATACAATGGAAGTGTGATGTCTCACAGGTCCGGAGACAGCAGAGTCTAGATCAAGATTCCAGCAGGCCTGAGCTCCCGGTGAGGGCTCTTTTCCTCCTCGCACACGGCGGCCTTCCTACTGCGTCTTCTCACGGACTTTCCTTGCAAAGAGACAAGCAGTGAGCTCTCCAGCATCTCTTCTTATAAGGACCTTAATTCTATGGCACCAGGGCCCACCCTTTGACCTCATTTAACTTTAATTAACAAAGGTCTGTCTAGTCAAGGCTATGGTTTTTCCAATAGCCATGTATGGATGTGAGAGTTGGACTATAAAGAAAGCTGAACGCAGAAAGAATTGATGCTTTTGAACTGTGGTGCTGGAGAAGATTCTTGAGAGTCCCTTGGACTGCAAGGAGATCCAACCAGTCCATCCTAATAGGAGATCAGTCCTGAGTGTTCATTGGAAGGACTGATGCTGAGGCTGAAACTCCAATACTTTAGCCACCTGATGCGAAGAACTGACTCATTTGAAAAGACCCTGATGCTGGGAAAGATTGAGGGCAGGAGAAGAAGGGGATGACAGAGGATGAGATGGTTGGATGGCATCACCGACTCAATGGACATGAGTTTGAGTAAACTCCAGGAGCTGGTGATGGACAGGGAGGCCTGGCGTGCTGTGGTTCATGGGGTCACAAAGTCAGACACGACAGAGTGACTGAGCTGAACTGAACTGAACCTTAATTACCTTTCTCTGATGCTGGGAAAGATTGAAGGCAGAGAGAAAAGAGGGCGACAGAGGATGAGACGGTTGATGGCATCGCCGACTCAAAGGACATGAACTTGGGCAAACTCTGGGAGATGGAGAGGGACGAGGAGGCCTGGCGTGCTGAGTGCATGGGACGGCCAAGAGTCGGAAACAACTTGGCAGCTGGACAACGCAACAACGACCTTCTTCATCACGCCAAGGCCAAACACTGCCACATCGGGAACTGGAGCTTTAACACAAGAATAGGAGAGGGTGAGCTGTTGAGAGAGACAACTGCTTTGTCCCTAACAGTCACATGAAAAAGGCACTTTCCTGGACCTCTGTGATTCTCCGTTCATTCACATGTTGCTTGTTTCTTTAATGCCTGTTCGCTGAAGTTTCTACATACCAGGTGCTGGATTACAGCAGTGAGCAAGCAGCAGCCCCTCAGGGACATACCTCCCTTGGGCAGGGGACAGACAAATAAACCCACAAAGAAATAAGAAAATGTCGTGTGATACATCCCACATCGAGAATACACTGCTTTTCCTTTGTGCTCAGCTTTATGCCAGTCCTGAAATAATCTGGCTTGCAGTTTCTGATAGAAAGTCTGTCTTTATCCCTTCTTTAACCTTTGCTGAACAGGATGAATATCTTCCAATTCTCACAAGTGATGTCCTCAAAATTTTTTTAGACTACACTCCCCTTTCCTGCAGAGTTTCAACAGTTTCTCTTACTGTCCTGTGTCGTTCATAACAAGTCATAACATTCATGTCAGAGCTGAGTCTGAGCACAAGAGTAGGCGTGATTTTAAAAATAAGGGTAGGAAGCTATTTCTCCTCTGAATAACTGTAAATTATCACAAAGAAGTCATTGTTTCTTTCTTCACTAATATCATTTTAATATGTGGATCTCTACAATTTTCCCCCAGATTTGTTGCTCTGAAAAAAAAAAAGCACCATAAGAAAGAAGAAACACCAGTGGGTACACTTATTACAAACTTGACATTTTTAAACTGGGTTTGACAGTGGAACTTTGAAAATATTTATCTATCAGAAAATAGTTTCAGCCGTGGGCAATTTGGTGAAAAGGTTTAGTTGATGGAAAAACCATAACTCAGTGTGACTGGCTTTAATGTAAGATGTTCTTGAAGGCCACAGGATAACCAGCGTTTCCAACAACCTGGAAAATTTAGACCAGCTTGGAAAAATAACAGGGGGCTCGGGGAGGGAGCCAAAGCACTATACCGGATCAGATAAATTTATGTGTTTAGAGACTCGAATTTTAATATTAAATTATAAGGGAAAGCAACAGTCAGGCTAAGTGTTTAAGCAGGTCCCTCTGCGTCCGATTCCTCGCCTCTTCAGAAAAACGGTCGGGACAATTTTCAAGTATAAGATGTTCTGCTACACCCACAGGTAATTCTCTCCCCTTCGCATTTCTGTGTATTTCTATGGCTCCCTTACATAATTAAGAGGGACTTTGCCTTGGGGATGCTGGCGTGGGTCTTGGTATTTTTGCGTGGCTTCCAAGCTCGAGGAAACGGCTTGCCATCCTTGCCACGCTCAGAACATCTACCATCTGCCTCGGCCAGTGGCTAGACAAGCTGCCCCACCACTGCCCTGCGCAGCTACTCCAAGAAACCGTGCTGTCCGTCTGAGGTCCTCCTTCCTGCCCGCTCTGCCTGGCTCTCTCCCCAGGTGCTGGATTGGGTCACTTGCAGCTCTGAGGCCATTTCTTCTGCCTTTTCCCCCCACAACTGCCCTAGAACAACTCCCCTTCCTGAACTCTCTCCTGAAGATGATCAGATTTCCTTTTCTTCTGCCTTCACACAAAAATTGAATAAAGGGGACCCTCCCCGTCCCCCCACCAAGAACAAACAACACGACAAAGGAAACGTGCACGCAGGGCTCCATCCCAGTGGCCCTCCCTGGGACTACCGTTATCCCTCCTTCTAGCCCTCAACCTGTATACAGAAGGGCCTAAACCGTGAAAGGGAAAGTGCTAGTCACTCAATCGTGTCCGCCTCTTCACTGCCCCAGGGACTGTAGCCCTCCAGGCTCCTCTGCCAAGCGATTCTCCAGGCAAGGATACGGGAGTGGGTTGCCACTCCCTTCTCCGGGGGATCTTCCTGACCCAGGGATCGAACCTGGATCTCCTGCATTGCAGGCAGATTCTTTACCATCTGAGCCACCAGAGAAGCCAGGCATAAACCGTGCTTCAGTTTAAAACTCTCTTCCCCGTTAGTCCTGGAATGGTTTTCAAAGCCATATCGAAGTTGACACACCCTACCCATCTTCATGGCCTCAGAACTCCCCAGAAGCCCTATTCCACTGCCTCCACCGTAGCCCAGTATGTTCCGTTTCCCGCAAACCACACCAGCCCTAGGAACATTCCAGAACGGAAGTGCTATTCTTACAATTCCTGTTGCTCCTTCAGTCGGCCAACTTCCGCTTATTCTACAGGGTCACTGCTTTCTCTAAGGATTGCCCCGGCACCAGCCTCAGCGTCGGCCATGGCGCCCCTGCTGTTACTGCCTGTCTGTACAGCTGCTCCCCAGCAGGGCCTCAGAAGGTAAGGCCTCTTATTCCCTGGTGTAGCTTCCCAGTCTAGCACTGTGTTCGACACATATGTGATACGTGGTGAACAATTATTTGATGAATGGATACAATAGCAAGAACAGATATTTAGATTAAGCCACCTGAAATTGCTAATATTTGATGATTTTTGACCTACCAAAACATGGCAGTTTCATGGTTCTATCTAATATTCAAACTGTCCTAGAAATACTGTCCCCCTACTACTAAAAAGTGCTAAAACTTGCTTCCAAGAGACAGGGATTTAGACCCCATGAAGAGAAGCTTCAGAAAACACAGAAAGGAACAAAAGTGAAAGTTTAAAAAAGAAAAAAAAAAGGATATTGGTTCATTAAAAAAAGGACTGAGCAGGCATTTCCAATCAATTTTATGCTGGGAGGTTTTCCTAGTCTCCAAATATTGCCCTTCAGCCTTCTAAACCATCTGGGAAATTCTTTCTCCTGGATGAAGCATAATCATGCCAAATGTGAAGTCTGCACCCTCTGACATTCAAAAGGAAGTCTGTCAAATTATGTCGCACTATAGGGGGAAGAAAGAAAATCTTATCTAAATCAGAAAATGGTTCAGTCTCATTCAGTCTTCAGAAAGCTTGATGACAATGGGATTAATATGCTGAATATGTAGCATATTGTGAGTTTATGAAAGCTAATGTTCCAAAAAAACTGGATTCTAGGAGGAAAATGAAGCTCAAAATGGGAAATGAGATAATGTGAGGTCTAATTAGGGTGGCAGCTGAGAATACGTCACTTTTGTCACGAGTAATTGAGAGTTTGATGGTTAAAAAGAAAAAGGATCTGACACGACTTTCCTCCCCTGCAGGTAAAGTAGTCAAGAGCACGAATCCTCATTCAAATCCTATCCCTCTGACTGCGGTCAAGGGGGTGGCTCTGAGTGTCTGAGCAGCAATCACAGTTCTCCACAGTGGGAAGGTCTCCAGGTAATCAAGCGACACAAGTTTTTTTTTTAATACTCGGAAACCAATCTTTAAACTCAACTGCCATGTCTATGGGCAGAGCTCATCACAGTAACGGTATTCAGGCTGCATAGATTCTGTTTTAGAAAGATGTTCTTAAGAGCTATGATGTTCAGTAGGTCATTCAATAGTGTGATCCACAGCACTGCCGCTCAGGGAACACCATTCAACAATCCACTAGGGAATCCCACCAAAACACCATCTACCAAGCGTCTGTCAAGACTTTGGCTGTGGGGCCAATGCCCACACAGATGAAGGAGCAACGACTCTAGTCCTCCAGGAGTTTTCCCTCTTAGGCAGGAGCTGCGCTGACAGAATCCCTGGAGCCAAGAGGAATGGACAAGACAGAGCGAGGAGGCAAGGAGATGGGCCGGAGGAGGGACCTGGTCTGCTGAGAGCCAAGACAAAGATGGCAGCCAGTGATGCCTGAGAAGTCTGGAAGACGTCACGTGGGAGACAAGCTGGCCAGTGTTCAAAGGTGATAACTCCTGCGGACCATTGCTCTGACACGTCTCTTAAAGAAGTCTCTTCAAGAAGGAAAAGGGGGTCAGGGTGCCCTATGTTTTGGACCTAAACCAAGGATGAGAATACAACCAGGGTTGTGAAATTTACTATCTTTTGCATTGGTATGAAGCCAGTAAGAAAGTCTAGCTTTGTCTGACATATAGGCACAATTGTCTGTATTTTGGGGTTTTTTCAGTGCTTTCCTTTTATGGCTAAATTTATCTCATTTACTTTTAGTGAGATGTTTACAATTTTTAAATTTCTTTGTATATTTGCTGGGTTGTTTTTATTTTACCTTTCATTAAAGTTTAAGTACAGAAAAATTAACAAATAAAAAATGCACATTTGAAGGGTTTTCATCGAGTGAATGTATCTGAGGAACCAGCACTCAGATCAAGAAACTAAATGGGACCACCATCTAAGAATTTCCCCTCTGGGACCTTTCTAGCCAGTAACTCTCCCCGAAGGTAATCATGATCACAGCTTCTAACTCCATAGATGCATTTTGCCTATTCTTGAACTTTGTGGGTAACAGAAGATAAGATGCTTGGATGGCATCACTGACTCAATGGACATGAGTTTGAACAAGTTTCAAGAGATAGTGAAGGACAGGGAAGCTGAGCATGCTGCAGTCTGTGGGATCACAAAGAGCTGGACACAACTTAGTGACTGAACAGCAACAACAATATGGATGACTCTTATCAATTCAGTTCAGTTCAGTCGCTCAGTCGTGTCTGACTCTTTGCAACCCCATGAATCGCAGCACGCCAGGCCTCCCTGTCCACCACCAACTCCTGGAGTTCACTCAGACTCACGTCCATCGAGTCGGTGATGCCATCCAGCCATCTCATCCTCTGTCGTCCCCTTCTCCTTCTGCCCCCAATCCCTCCCAGTATCAAAGTCTTTTCCAATGAGTCAGCTCTTCACATGTGGGGGCCAAAGACTCTTATATAGTATAGACCTTATCCAACATCACGCTCAACAGACTCAGCAATATTGCACCATATGATTGTATTGCTTGTATTTTACTCATCCTTATTGCTGTGTAATATTTCACAGCATGAATATACCAGTGCATCCATTCTACAACTGAAGAGCATTTGGATAGGCTCCTATTGGGGGCTATTATGAGTTGTACTACCATGAATATTCTTGTATTTGTCTATTTGCAAACATATGTAGGCATTCCTGTTTGGCACGCACCTAGGAATGAAATTGCTAGGTTATAGGGTCTGTGCATTGTCAGATTTAATATTAATAGGTCCTGCCAAGTAACTCTCCAAAGCAGTTGCACAAATTTATATTCCCATCAGCAGTCAGAAAGTCAATAAGATTTGGTTAACAAAAAAGTCTAATGCTCCCTCAGGCAATACATATATACTAAGGAAAACTCTTCTCTGTCCTGTCATTATGGCCTGAAAGCTTCAGTATCACACATTTTTTGCTTTCTTAGAACAAAAGGAAGAGTTAGCTGTACCGTTTTCACAAGGAAGGAGGCTAGAAAGAAGGGTTTTCTGATAAGCATTAAGGACTCATTTCCGAGATGAATGAATAATGTAAAATAAATAAAGGTCGATAAAATAGCACAAAATAACAGTTAAGAGTTACCGAGATGATGCCAGATGGTGGTTAGAAAGCCAGATGTTTCCAGGAAATTATGGTTCTTGTTTTGAACTCAGCGAGCCCAAATCTGGGTAAAATTGTACACGTCAAACTCTCAGGGCTATGTGACAACAATACTTAACCTCTTTTGCAAAGAAAAATCTCCTTGGGTACATCAGGAAGAACATGCTGTTGAAAATTTTTAAACTCATGGGGTATATTTTTTAATAATTTTTCTCATTGATGCATAATGTTCTAGCATTGTTAGCTCAAAAAATAAATAAATAAATAAAAGTTGAAAGAAATTGAAAGTGGGCATCCAAACTGGCTGGAGACTTTGAAAGGTGAAACCTCTTTGGAACTGCAGGAAAATACAATGGAACCACGGTTACAGAGACACACCTTTGTGAAGATTTCCCGTAGACTTACAAAGGGTGTACAGTCTAGGGCACAAACAAGGGCATGAAATGTTTCCAGAAGAAGATACAAATCCTGCCACGTTTGTTCTCACCTTAAAATCCTTCAGTGCTTTCTTCCCAAAGCCTAAAATCCCAGCTTTTTTTGGCATGGCACCCACAAGACTTTGATGAGCTAGCCCCTGCCCCTCTGCCTGCATACCATCAACACTGTCTTTCACCGCTGCCCCCTTCCCCACTTATTCCAGCGAGAGCAAACCATCTCCCATTCCTGCAACCTGCTCTGCTATTTCAGAAGCGTTCTCTGGGGAGCCCACTCTGAGCCAGCTTTGGTTCCCATCGCCCATCTGACTGCTCTCATTCAGGAATCTCCATGCGGGCCTTTCTCGGTCCTCCTCTTACTCAGCCACCCTCTTTCCAGTGTGTTCTGAGAACGCTGCTTCTCAGGCTGTCCTCATATCTCACTAACTTCTTCCTCCTCCGTCTCCTCTTCCAAGCCCTAAAGTTGAGGGGCCCTCAGTTCTTGAGGCTCTTCTCATCTTTATCCACATTTCCTCCTGACCTGACCTTGGCTGGTCTCACGGCTTTAATCATCACAGTGCACACGGCCAGTCCCCTAACTGTTCCTCCCCAGCGGCTTCCTCCGCACTTCTCCTGGGCGGCCTTGCTAGGTGCGGTCCTAGACCTTCATCAGGCCAGTGCGTCCCTCCCCCAGGGCCTGCTGGCTACTACTAGCACCCGACTGCCGCCTTTCTGGAGCCTTGCCTTGGCTGATCAAAGATGCTCAAGATGATTTAAAAATATACTTCTTACCCAGAAATGTTGGGAAGATCATACCCTAGGAGGGGTAAACAGGGAGCCTAGCCAATGACTGGCTGTCACAGAAGCCCAGCGTCCCTGTATCCAAAAGAGACAATTCCATGGTACCTTTCATAGCTCAGAGTCCCATTGTGGGATCAGCCTGAGAAGAGAGTCCGGCTGCAACTACGTCTTTGCCCAGCTGGTTCTCCTGCCTTATCCTCCACCACTTTCTCTGGAGAGCTCCTCCTCCATAAATCCCCAGCTCAGGCCCTGCTTCCAGGAACCCCAGTCTAAGAAAAGCATTTCCCACTTAACAGCCCAAACTGCTGTGCTACTGACCAACTCCTCCCTCATGTTTCCTATGACCCCTGGATCCTCCTCACGGCCCCAAACGACACCTTTGACCCGCTGCTCAGGGAAGAGACCTAGACTCTGTCCCTGTTCCCTTTCTTCCTCTCATGTTCCAGATGCAATCGAGACAGGCTGGGACCTGGGACCCTTTGCTCCTGTGTTTGCAATGCTTACCTGGACACACCTCTCCTGGAGCAACAGAATGTGAAGTAACTATCAGGGACTGAAAAAAAAAAATCCACCAAAACTGTTCAGTTCAGTCGTTCAGTTGTGTCTGACTCTTTGTGACCCCTTGGACCACAGCATGCCAGGCCTCCCTGTCCATTACCAACTCCCGGAGTTTACTCAAACTCATGCCCATTGAGTCGGTGATGCCATCCAACCATCTCATCCTCTGCCGACCCCTTCTCCTCCCACCTTCCATCTTTCCTGGCATCAGGGTCTTTTCAAATGAGTCAGCTCTTTGCATCAGGTGGCCAAAGTATTGGAGTTTCAGCTTCAACATGAGTCCTTCCAATGAACACTCAGGACTGATCTCCTTTAGGATGGACTGGTTGGATCTCCTTGCAGTCCAAGGGACTCTCAAGTGTCTTCTCCAACACCAACACTGTTCAAAAGCATCAGTTCTTCGGTGCTCAGCTTTCTTTATAGTCCAACTCTCACATCCATACATGACCACTGGAAAAACCATAGCCTTGACGAGACGGACTTTTGTTGGCAAAGTAATGTCTCTGATTTTTAATATGCTGTCTAGGTTGGTCATAACTTTCTTTCCAAGGAGTAAGCATTTCATGGCTGCAGTCACCATCTGCAGTGATTTTGGAGCCCCTCAAAATAAATACTGCCACTGTTTCCACTGTTTCCCCATCTATTTGCCAAGACGTGATGGCACCAGATGCCATGAACTTAGTTTCCTGAATGTTGAGTTTTAAGAGCCTGGAGCAAAAGCGAGTACTTTCCCCTTGCACACAACACCAACTAAGGGATGGGAAAAACACCTAAGCCACTCCTCTGGCCTGACCCTTGGACACACTCCTACCCTCACTGCCCCCCATAAGGAACAAGCTGGCCCCCTGTTGGGGAGCAAGCCAGCAAGGGGATCTGTTGTTTGTTCTCTCTGCACACTGCTGCAGCAGGGACCCCAACGAAGCCCTGGCTCAAGTGCTTGTCTGGCCTGTAGTCAATTTCTATTGATTCAGCAGGCCAAGAACCCTGGTTGGTAGCACACTCCACCAGCGAATCCTGCTACCCTCAGCTTTACAACACATCCTGCGTGTGAGCCCTTCCTAAACCACTGGAAGAGCCCTGATCTCGGCCTCTGCACTCCTCTTAAGATGTAAATAGAATCGAGTTCCTCCTTCTATCAGAACCCTCAGAGGCTTCCCATTATACCTCGCATTGCCTGACCCGCTGCTTATCTCTGTGACCCCTACTAGAGGGGAGCTGGCATCTCCTTTCGTTGTTGCTCAGTTGTGTCCAACTCTTGGTGACCCCATGGAATGTAGGGGAGTCTCCAGGCAGGAATACTGGAGTGGGTTGCCATTTCCTTCTCCAGGGGATCTTCCTGCCCCAGAGATCGAACCCGTGTCTCCTGCATTTGCAGGTGGATTCTTTACCACTAAGCCAAGAGGGAAGCCCCAAGGTACCTAGAAAATTTAAACCCCCCCCCCTTTTAAGTGCAGCTGCTGCTGCTGCTGCTGCTAAGTCGCTTCAGTCGTGTCCAACTCTGTGCGACCCCATAGACGGCAGCCCACCAGGCTCTCCCGTCCCTGGGATTCTCCAGGCAAAAACACTGGAGTGGGTTGCCATTTCCTTCTCCAATGCATGAAAGTAAAAAGCAAAAGTGAAGTCACTCAGTCCTTAGCGACCCCATGGACTGTAGCCTACCAGGCTCCTCCGTCCATGGGATTTGCCAGGCAAGAGTACTGGAGTGGGGTGCCACTGCCGTCTCCTATACATAGTCATTGCACAGACTTTATAAAGGTCTAGTACTTCTGTTACTGTCTTTGCTAAATATTCCTCCTTTAAAAACTCAAAGCGAAGAAACATTTCAAGAGAAAAATTAAAGCAGTATATATGCTATCTAAAAAATAGATATTAATTACCTTTAAAGAAAAACAGAATAACAGTTGGTGATGGATAAAAGCGAAGAGTGGATACTCCCAGCACTATTGGGATGGACACACATTTTAGCATTTCCTGGCTGTCTGATTAGGGTCATGAGAAGGGCCCTGTGTTTTCTTGTGTCATCCACTTTTCTCCACTAAGGAGAACACCGAGAGCACACACTGAAAACATTCTCTTGAGGAATAACCTTTTCAAAAAGCTGAATGAGAGGGGACTTCCCTGGTGGTCCAGTGGTTAGGACTCCATATTTCTCCTTCAGGGGACACTGGTTCAGGCCGTGGCTGAGGAAGACAAAAAAAAAAATACAGGATAGTGAGATCAAGTTTGTTAACTCTAGCCACGGTGTCAAGAATACATCGAGGGCTTCCCTGATTCAGTGGTAAAGAATCTGCCTGCCAGTGCAGGAGACCAGAGTTCGATCCCTGGAAGGATCCCACGTGCTGTGGAGCAGTGGAGCCCAGGAGCCAGAACTACTGAAGCCCACTCACCCAGAGCTCTGCAGCAAGAGAAGCCGCCGCAAGGAGAAAGCCCTTGCACCGCAGCTGGAGGGCAGGCCCTGCTGTAACTGGAGAAAAGCCCGTGCGCAACAAAGACCCAGCACAGCCAGAAATAAAAGTAAATATGTCAATAAAAATTATGTTTAAAAAGAAGACATTGAAAAAAAATCACTGAGGAAAGTACATCAACTCTTCGTTGTTGCTGTTGAGTGACTCAGTTGCGTCTAGCTCTTTGAGAACCCCATGGACGGTAGCCCTCCAGGCTCCTCTGTCTGTGGGATTTCCCAGGCAAGCATACTGGAGTGGGTTGCCATTTCCTTCTCCAGGGGATCTTCCCGACCCAAGGATCAGACTTTCATGAGCCCAGGTCTCACACATTGGAGGAGAACGCTTTGCCACTGCACCGCTTGGGAATTCCCACATCAACTATACTTCAGTTAAGAACAAACAAACAAACAAACAAAACTTGGACTGAAGACAATATTTTAAAAGCCGAGTGATGCTAATGCAGTAAGCATTCCTCAGTCCTTTCTCAAGTACTGCTGTACTTCAATGCCTCCTTCAAGACCCTGTTCCAAAGTCACTCTGTTCTGCAGCAACGTCGTGTAGAGATGATCACATTCAGTGAAGCAATTCAGAGAGAGAAAGATAAATATCATATGATATCACTTATGTGTGGGATCTTTAAAAATGACACAAATAAACTTATTTACGAAACAGAAATAGACTCACAGTCATAGAAAACAAACTTATGATCCCCAAAGGGTAAAGCAGAAAGTGAAAGTGAAGTCGCTCAGTTGTGTCCAACTCTTTGCAACCCCCTGGACTGTAGCCCACCAGGTTCCTCTGTCCATGGGATTTTCCAGGCAATAATATTGGAGTGGATTGCCATTTCCTTCTCCAGGGGATCTTCCCAACCCAGGGATCGAACCCGGGTCTCCTGCATTGTAGACAGATGCTTTACCCCAAAGGGTAAAGCAGAAGGGAGGAATAAATTAGGAGTTTGGGATTAACAGTTACACCCTATTGTACATAAAATAGATAAACAGCAAGGACCAGCTATATACATACAGCACAGGGAGCTAGATTCAATATCTGACTCACTTTGCTATACACTTGAAACTTACACGACATTATAGACCAACTATACTTCAATAAAAACACTTTGCGACACCTCCTCCATAAAGACGTCCGCCTTTCTAAGTCTTCAAAAAGCCCATCTTCCCGCCTTGGCATTTCCATCTGACGTCGCCTTTTTCATCTTTTCCTTAACAATAAGCCCAGGCCTTGTGCATGGATGGTGTTAAATAAATATTTGGAGAATAAATAACTGAATGAAAGTATTAATCATCTGGAAAAGTGACTATGGAGCACACTACCCCCTCCAACGATTCCCCACTTCCTTTTGAGGAGATGAAGTGTCTAAAATGCAGGAAGATTAGAATTCATTTACACTGAACCGTTGTCGATAAGCATGAAGGGAAGCTCTTTCTGTGCTCTGCCTGGTATAAAAAATACACATAGTTCAACACTCTGTTGGTACAAGAAGATCTAAGTAAAAGCAGAGCTTTGACATCTCCAGATCAAATGTGCTATTGCTTACCTGAACATTCATTCAGCACACCTGCGTAAAAACGCCTTTCCAGAAAGGTTGCTGGCCCCCCTGCTTCTGTTCAGAGCACCAAATACCTATCACGTGTGATTTTAGGAATCAGTGAGGATGAACAATAAAAAATAAAGGGACCCAAATGCTCCTCTGGGCTGTACTGGTGACTGGCTCACTGAGAAATTTGCTCTTGGGGTGAATACCACCCACCACCACTCGCCAGGTGTCCACGCTCAGATAAACAGGGAAGGAGGGACGAATCTCTCCACAGCTCTGGAAATAGATTCTGAATGTGCAAGCCATTTGGCCAAGTTAAGCATTAAACATTTGGAAAGTCCAGTTTTGAGAGAGTCCATGGAACTGCATTTCCATGCACCTCCCAAAATTTCAAACCAAGAAGAACAACGAACAGTTCACATTAGACAAAACATTGGAATCTTGTGAAAATTCCAAAGAAAAACATTTACAGAATTGCAGAATTGTTCTCCTTTCTTTCTTTCTTTCTTTTTTTTTTTTTTTTAAGACTAGACCATAATAGACGCTGGTCCTCTTTGCAAAGGCACTGGGTGTCCGATGGGCTTCCCAGGTGGCGCTAGTGGAAAAGCACCAGCCTGCTTCTGCAGGGGACATGAGAGATACAGGTTCAGTCCTTGGGTTGGGAAGATCCCCTGAAGAAGAGCGTGGCAACCCACTCCAGTAATCTTGGCTGGAAAATCCCATGGACAGAGGAACCTGGCAGGCTGGAGTCAATGGGGTCGCAAAGAGTCAGACACAACGGAAGAGACTCAGCATGCATGCACACAAGGTGTCCTACAGAGGACCACAGTGGAGCCTCAAGATTCCTGGGACCTTGCAGAATGGCAGTCAGCACAGCTACAAGGCATAATATTGTATTACAAGTTACAATATTACAAGTTACAATCTTTTAGATTTAACCCCAGAGGCCTCTGGCAAGCTGCTCAGCGACCAAAGCACTGAGTAAGATAGAGGAGGTTTGTGTTCACTGTTGCCAGCAGGCAGAGAGCCCTCTTCTCTGGGTCCTCAGCCTAGAGGAGGCTCACAGGTTTGCCGCCCTCCCCCGCAGAGTGCTCCCCCACCGCTGTCAGCCTCAGCCCACCTGGCGCACCCCCTAAGGAAAGCACCAGTGGGAAGTCCTGATCCACCTTCTGAAGCTGGAGATGTTGACAATATAAGAACCAATCTTTTTTGCAAAGCTCTGGCTGAACTGGGCCCTGTGGATCTCCATCCAGTCCGACTCCAGGCGTGGATCTTGAGATCCTCAAGCCGGTGGTAAGTCCTCAAGGATTCGGAGAAACTATCCTGCCCCCAAGGCTTAGCCACAAGGGCAGGATATCCACGCCAAGTGCTGTGCAAGGTGTGATGGATAATGCTAAAAATTGGGATGAAAGAAACCTTTCTCTGGGATGTCATCTCTGAAGAGCAGTGGTCCTGACCTCTTTTAGGTGGCCACCTTCAGCACTGATGGCCCCTCAGACCCGCCCCATCCCACACACCCCTGCACCCACGATACTGCCTCCCTCTTGACCCTTGGGAGAGTCTACAGAAAAAAAAAAAAAAAAACAACAACCCTGCTTTGTCTTCCAGAAGGTAATGCCAAAAGCCATGTTTCCCATCCTCAACACAGCAAAAATTGGACTTCCCTGGTGGCTCAGATGGTAAAGCATCTGCCTGCAATGCACAAGACCCAGGTTCAATCCCTGGGTCTGGAAGATCTCCTAGAGAAGGAAATGGCAACCCACTCCAGTATTCTTGCCTGGAGAATCCCATGGGTGGAGGAGACTGGTGGGCTACAGTCCATGGGGTTGAAAAGAGTCAGACATGACTGAGTAACTTTACTTTTCACTTTAAAGTATAATTCAAATTGACAAAGATTAAAAAAAAAAAAAGAAACTTACCAAATTAATATTGTGGAAGTTTGAGCATACTCTCTTAGTCTGGGAGATATGACCTTATTTAATTTTTCCATAGACCCATCTGGTTACAAATATCAAAAATTTTTAAACTTTGTAGCTCCCTAATTTCACTTCAAGGAATTTATTCAGAGGGATTAACAACAAAAAAAATCTAGGCAGAGATATATTTACTGGCATGTTTGCCTCAGTTTTGTTGTAACAGTAAAAATTTGGAAGCAATCTCATTTTCCAATAATAGGGAATTGGTTATATAAATTGAAGATGTGTATATAATGGAATCTCATGCAGCTATTAAAAGTGATGTATAAATATTGTCATGGTGTATTATCAAGGAAAAATTTAAGTGACTACCAAAAAAAGCATTATTACATCAGTTTTGTAAAAAAAAAAAAAATCAGAATATATCTGGAGATAACTACAGAGATATTAAAGGTTTGGTTCCAGATCAGCTCAATAAGGCAGACCTGGTTTCCCAGTGTGTATGAAAGTTACGCTTACACTGTCCTAAATCCTGTTACGTATACAAGGCATTATGTCTATAAA
This sequence comes from Oryx dammah, assembly GCF_014754425.2. Lineage (NCBI taxonomy): Eukaryota > Metazoa > Chordata > Mammalia > Artiodactyla > Bovidae > Oryx > Oryx dammah. The sequence goes on along the minus strand of NW_024070186.1, from coordinate 6,337,111 downwards.
AGCAATGTACATACACACCTTAATTTAAAAACACTGCATGCTACCCGTCATCTGAGCCTTCAGGAATTTTCATCTTTCATGGTGGAGATTCTTGCTTGTTTTGGGGGAAGGTTGGGGTGGCCGTGCCAATTATCTAAAATAAAACATAGTGAAGTTTACTGCATTCATTGACTCACTCGAACACTTAGAGGCCACTGTGGGGTTATTAAGTGACTTAATTTCAGTTTTGTTGTATCTCAGGAAATAGAGGAGCCCAGGGAGAGGGAGAGAGGTTGAGAAGAGCCGGTCTGTGAAGCAGTCAGAACACACAGAACATTTGCTGATTCAGCTCACTTACCGATTATGTGTCTTACACGGGCATGGCTTGGGTGGTCCCCAAACGATCACAGTGTGAGCATCACAGCTCTCCATAGCAGATAGAATGATGAAAACGTCTGAAGTATTGTCAGGAAATGGGACATGGAGACGCAAAGAGCAAACGTTTATGAAATGGTGCCAACAGACTTGCTCGAGGCAGGGTTGCCACAAACCTTCACTTCTGTAAAAAACAAACAAAGACAAAAAACACAGTATCTGCAAGGCACAATAAAATGAGGGCTGCCTGTATTAGCAGGAAAAAAAAAATCCTGAAGAACAACTGTTAAACTTTAACAATGGTATCCATGTCTGGAGACAACTATAGAAAATGTTCTGTCGTTTGCATTTCATGCTTTTCTTATTTTAAAAGGTAAGCAACATACAACACCTATTAGAATGGCCAAAATCTGGATCACTGACAACACGAAGTGCTGGCAATGACGTGGGGCAGCAGGAGGTCCCATTCATTGCTGGCGAGAATTGAAAAGTTTGTAGGTGAGTAGGTGGGTACACCCAGACCATGGACCAGCAATCACTGCTAGAAAGGAATGAGTTATCAAGGTGTGAGAAGATGTAGAAGAAGCTAAATGCATATTGCGAAGTGAAGGAAGCCAGTTTGAAAACACTACAGGTTGTATGACTTCATCTGCACACACTCTCCAAAGGCAAAACTACAGAAGCAGTAAAAAGATCAGTGTTGCTGGGGCTGCAAGGGAAGCGAGGCAGAGCTCAAGAACTTGGGGTGGGCGATGAAATCCCTCTGTGTGACACCCTAATGATGGGCCCTTGTCGTTGCACATTTGTCCAAACCCATGGGGTGTGAAGCACCAAGAGTGAGCCCTAATGTAAACTATGGATAAGTGGTGACGACGTGTCAATGCAGGTTCATCAATCACGACAAACGCCCCCTCCCCAGAGCGGAGGAGGGGAATGTTGACCATCTGTGGAAGCAGGAGGTGTACGGGAACTTTCTGTACTTCCCCCTCAATTTTGCTATGAACACAAAAATTGTCTTTTAAAAAAAATCAATGAATCAAGTCATCAAGTAAAAGGTTAAATGATACCTTCCAGGGCTAATGACAGGTTTTCCCCCCAGTTTTCTCTCTGCATCAACACTCAGTAGGAAATGCCGTGTTCCAAGCTTCCCAGGTGGCACTAGTGGTAAAGAGCCCGCCTGCCAATGCAGCAGACGTAAGAGACGTGGGTGTGGTCCCTGGGTCGGGAAGATCCCCTGGAGGAGGAAATGACAGCCCACTCCAGTATTCTTGCCTGGAGAGTCCCACGGACAGAGGAGCCTGACAGGCTACGGTCCATAGAGTTGCAAAGAATCGGACACGACTGAGATGATTTAACATGCTCCATCAACTGCCCTATCAAAACATGCGGAGAGAGGACACACAGTTAGGTAAAATGATGGAAAAGTGATAACAGTTTGTCTGTGAATAATACCCTCTGACGTCGAACTTATTTTAAGAAAATCATTCTGTTCCGCCTCTCCAGTTCAGTTCAGTTCAGTCGCTCAGTCGTGTCTGACTCTTTGTGTCCCCATGGACTGCAGCACGCCAGGCCTCCCTGTCCATCGCCAACTCCAGCACATTCTTATTCTAACCTATTGATTAATTCTTTCATTCATCAAAAGTTTTGAGCCCATCTCATGCCCTGCACTGTTGTAGATGAACAGGACACGTTCCCCACCTTCGAGGGTTTACGTTCGAGTGAGAGCAGGCAGGAAGGTGGAGGGAGAACGGCAGTAAACAGGAGCAATGCTGCGAGTAAGGTGCTTTCTGGTTGTGGTGTCAGGAGAGACAAGCCAGGGGGCACGATGCAGAAAATGATAAGGAAGGGGCTTCTCTCGATTGGGAAAGGGCTCCAGGAGGGAGTAAGTGTTAGGGAGAAACTGGAGAGAGGAACAGCAGGTAGCAGAGACGAGGAGGGGAGAGCGTCCCCTGCAGGAGACACAGCAGGTGCAAAGGTCCTAGGGTGGGAAGTGACCAGAGTGTTTGAGGGTGGATGGAGTCCAGTGAGTCAGGGTGGGTGTGGGGTGAGGTGTGACGGGAGCTGGGGCTGAATCTAGACCACAGGGAGCCTGGACTAGGCCACCTCAGCTTGGAGAATCCGGTGACACGTCAGGGTGGAATTCGAATCAGAATCCTCATGTCTGGAGCTCAGGGGAGAGACTGGGGCTGCAGATATGAGTCTGTGGAGTTTCCAGCACTGGGTGGGATTTAGGGCGACCAGCTCATCCCAGTTTGTCTTGGACTTTGCTGGTTTTCAGCGCTCAAACTCCCACATTCCGTGAAACCCCTTGGTCCTGAACAAACCACAATAGTTGGTCAACCCAATGTCATTAAAGGTATAAAAAAAGATGATATTACCTGGGTCAAGAGTGTTGATGGGGAAGAAACGAGGCCTCAGATGGGATTCCAGGCATTTCAGCACTTAGAGGTCAAGGTCAGGAGAAGCCCTGAGTCTGAGTCTTGCTCTAAGAGCCGCCAGGAACCCCTCTTAGGGCAGACATCAAAACAACACTGCAAAGCAATTTTCCTCTGATTAAAAAATTAATTAAAAAAAAACACAACTCAGCCCAGAGACACTGTGCATAGTGACATTGGGCGTTAGGCAGAGCGTGCATGAACTGTGTTATACTGAGGGTAGAGGGTTCTGGGGCTTGGGGTGCAGAGCAGAATCCCTTGACATCAAACAGTGGGGCTCATGAAAGTGGTGTGTACTCTGAGACCTGTAGGGTGGTGAGGCTTACATACAGATGAGGGGCAAGAGTGCAAAGAGTGGTTTTCCAGGCAAAATGAGCAGAGCACAAAGGTCAGAGACAGAAGTTCAGAGACCTGTGGGTCCAAGATCAAGGCCTGGAGGCAGGACAAAGGGGCACATTGGATGGCCTTTGGTGGGAGAGTGATAGAATCGGCTTTGCCTTTATTCACTTATTTAGAATTTTTACTGGAGTATAGTTGATTTGCGATGTTAATTACTGCCATACAGCTACATGACTCAGTTATGCACATGTATTGAATATGTACATTCTTTTTTATATTCTTTTCCACTGTGATTTGTCGCAGGATAGTCAATACAGTTCCCTACGCTCTATGGTAGAAACTTGTGTTTTAAAAGGATCAGTGGCTTCAGCGCAGAGAAGGCATTTGTTCAAGGAGAGTAAGGCTACAGGCAAGGAGGGTGGCTGGGGGAAAACAGTCCTGGTAAATGCAAGGCGAACCTGTATGTGACTTTAAGGCTTTCACTTTTGCTTACTTCTGCTTTCAAAAAGTTCCCTCATGAGCCTACATCCCTTTTTAAAGAAGAAAAATCAATACAATGCTCTTTTTAAGGGGGAAAAGTACAGCAGTCAGTGAAAAGGAGGGAATGCAATTGAAAGATGAAGGTGATGTGGTGGATGTGGAAGACCGTGGGGAGCCCCCGCAGGGAGCCTCGCCGCTGTCCCCGGCACGCCTGCCAAGGTCAGGCACCCATCTGCCCTGGACTCCCAGCTCCCAGCTACACACACGACGGGTCTCTTCAGATGACGTTCCTTTTCTGGAAGATGCAGCCTCGTGTCACGGCGATGCCCCCTCAACCTGGGACCTCACCTCCAACACCATCCCAGCCCATCCTGCCTTACCCTTGACCAGTGTGAACGGGACACCATGGTGTGTGTGGCGGGGTGGAGGGGAGACGGTGGGGTAGAGCCTCTTCCGGCAGCTGGTCCTTCTCTCTCATTTCACCTTCACAGTCAACTGAGCCTTGTGCTCGTTTGCAGTTTGGAAACAGAGACTCAAAAACATCAAGCCCTTGGTCCCAAATAACAGAGCTAGTGAGTAGCAGGAACAGGGTTTATTCTGACCTCAGGCTGCAAAGCCACTGAGACACAATACGGTGATCTGTACTGTAGGGTGAACTCAGGAGTAGGCCTTCCAGTTTCAATTTCAGCCCCACCGCTCTTGATCTGTGTGACCTTGAGAAAGATCCTAACATCGCCAGACCTCCATCTGTTCAGTGGGTTCCCAATGAGAGTACCCACTGCCTAGATTTCTTGGCAAAGGGGAACTGTGAATTCACGGAAGGTGTTCAGGTCTTGCCTGACCCAACACAGCTGTTGTTGTTCAGTATCTCAGTCATGTCCGACTCTTTGCGACCCCATGGACTGCAGCAAGCCAGGCCTCCCAGTTCTTCACTATCTCCTGGAGTTTACTCAAACTCATGTCCATTGTGTCAGTGATGCCATCCAACCATCTCATCCTCTGTCACCCCCTTCCCTTGCCCTCAATCTTTCCCAGCATCAGGGTCTTTTCCAAAGAGTCAGCTCTTTGCATCAGGTGGCCAAAGGATGGAAGCATCAGCTTCAGCATCAGTTCTTCCAATGAATATTCAGGGTTGATTTCTTTGGGGATTTACTGGTTTGATCTTCTCGCAGTCCAAGGGACTCTCAAGAATCTTCTCCAGCACCACAGTTCAAGAGCATCAGTTCTTTGGTGCTCAGCCTTCTTTGGAAAACACTGATTGGAAACACCAAGAGGCGGGATTCTGAGAGAGCACTGGCCAGTTCTGGCTTGACCTGAGGATTCTGTCCCTGGGGCTTCCTGGTGGTTCTGACAGTAAAGAATCTGCCTGCAATGCAGGAGACTCAGGTTTGATCCCTGGGTCAGAAAGATCCCTGGAGACGGGAATGGTGACCCACTTCAGGACTCTTGGCTGGAGAATCCCAGGGACAGAGAAGCCGGGCGGGCTGCAGACTATGGGGTCGCAAAGAGTCGGATGTGACAGAGTGTGCAGGCACAGTCTTCTTTATGGTCCAAGTCTCCCACCAGTACATCACTACTGGAAAAACCATAGCTTTGATTCTATGCGCCTCTGTCAGCAAAGTGATGTCTCTGATTTTTAATCGCCGTCTAACTTATAAATTAAAACCAGATAAAGTCAAATTCTGTACTGCTTCTGCCCTTCCAAGGATGTTTCTCATGTTCAGAACAGCTGGAAACATCCAACTTGATTCTTTTTGTTTGTTTAACTTCATTTACGTTTATTTTTGGCTGCACTGGGTCTGCACTGCAGTGGTAGCGAGTGGGCTTCTCAGTGTGGTGGCTGCTCTTGCTGCGGGGCAAGGGCTCTAGGCACGTGGGTGGCCGTAGTTGTGGCGCCTGGGCATAGTTGCGTTGCGACATGTGAAATCTTCCCGGACCAGGAATCGAACTTGTGTCCCCTGGACTGGCAGGCGGATTCTTGACCACCAGGGAAGTCCCCAACCTGATTCTTCCCAGCACGTGTTGATAAGCCCCAACCTAAACTAAGCCTCGGTCTGGACTAAGCCCCGGTCTGAGCTCTGGGTGGTCCTAGAACAGTGGAGTCTGACAAAGTGCCTTCTGTGGCACTGAGTCACTGATGACCCAGTGACAGAGAGCAGAAAACTGTTGATGAGCGGGGACTGCTTGGGGCAGAGGAGAAGGAAAGACGTCCCAAGAAAATGGAGGGAGCACGTTACGACAAGTTTGCAAAGCCAGATGCTGCGCAGCCAGGGCTGGGAGGTAAAAAGGAGCCTCTTGGTGGGAGTGTGGCCCTTACCAAGCTGTGGTACATAGGTTTCCAGCTCTTTCTAGAGGTTTATTGGGTGAAAGCATGGCATGATATTGATGCATTAATAATTGCAAGGAAAAACATCACCGTCAAATGGTTGAGTAGAGCCTCTCCCCTCTCCCCAACTCAGGCAGACAAGAAGACAAATTATTAGATGACTGGAAGGCAGCTTGGCCAGCCTGAAATCTCAGCCATTAGAGTGAGTCATGGAATCTGACTGTGGTCATCATTCTAGATCCCTGATACCCTTTCTCCCCTGAGGAACTGCCGTGGGGCCCAGACTCCACCCTTAACTCTGTGGTCAGTGTGCTGCCAAAGTATTGCCCATACAGATATTATACGGAATATTATTACATGGAACATTGTTGTCCCAAGGCAACCTCGAGTAGCAGATTTCAGATTACAAGCCAATGGTGGAATCAGCCTCAATGTAAATATTATAAATAGTCAAGAACTAATTCGAGAACTCATCCACATCAAGGTTATAAGGAGGTCAGGCTTGGGAGACAGACGGTTTGTGAAAAGGATTTCCTTGGAGAAAACTACGAGACACCCCCATTAGGGTGGTACGTGTGCCTTCGTCTCTGATTCAGACTGGGAGACCAGCTTCGGTATGGTGGACTGGAGACAGCGCTCTGTGTGCCCTGGACACTGGGAGGCCTGGTGGACTGATGTCTGACATCTGTGCGCAGAACCCAGGGATGAGAGGCTGCCGGCTGTGGGTCTGTGGCAGCAACAGCGCAGGGAGAAGGGGAGGGGCCACAGGGGCGTGAGGCCACTCCCACCCGCGGCCGTTTTCCAGGGACCAGGCGTGGGCCATGATGGAGACACCGCGGATCTTACCGCCTGCTCAGAGGAACCTTCTGGAAGGAGGCCCTGCTGGACCCCATCCAGGCATGCTGCCGTACATCCGTCCAGGGACAGAGGTGTAGGTACCAGCATACACGTTTAGGGACCACGGCAGAGAGCAGAAAAGCATCAAAGCGAGGGAGTCCCTGAGACCGGAGTCCTGAGACGGAGTCATGACGTTTCCCCTTGGATTATCGTTCTGAAAGAAGAACGCCCGCGTGTGTTCTCCGCGAAATGTCCACTCTCCGCTTAGCCTCTGCAGGGAACAGAGAAACAACAAGGGTAGGGAATCGGCATTTATCTTCCTCCACGCTGCCTCCCTGGCCTGCCCTGTGCAGACTCGCAGAGGGAGAGCGGCTAACCAGAAACACATATGACACTTCTCTGTTGGACACATGGTTTGGCACCTTAATTGATTCCATCTTTGCTTTTTCAATCAGCCCAACAGACAAACACCCTGTTTAGCTTTTAGTTCCCTTGCCCTCCGCCACCCTCAGGTGGCCCAGTGGTAAAGAATCCACCTGCAAAGCAAGAGATGTGGGTTTGATCCCTGACTTGGGAAGATCCCCTGGAGAACCCACTCCAGTATTCTTGCTTAGAGATTCCCATGGCCAGAGGAGCCTGGTGCGCTACAGTCCATGGTGTCCCAAAGAGTCAGACACGACTGAGCAGCTGAGCGCCCTGCCCCTAGAAAGCAGAGGGTCTTTAACTCGGGGAGCACGTCAGGTCCTCCACCTTATCCCCCTATGACACTGGGAGCTGACGTTTCCCTGACACATCCCTTCAAGTTCAGCCAGTTCGACTGATTAATTGAAGAACTCCTCCCAACCCTGACGAAAGACGCCTGGAGGCTGTGATACGGTCTCCTTGCTTCTGCGGGGAGATGGCGCTGTGTCCAGAACACGTTTATCAGCCGGCCAGGGGCTCCCAGACGGCTGTCTGCCAAACCCAGCGATTACACTTTGCAGTTTCCCCGATTAAAAAGTGTTTAAACATCTGCTACTTAAAGGATACTTAAAAAGTCATAAATTAAAAACAGGGGGAAAGGAACTCAAACTGAACAGAGAACGAAAAGGTCTATGTAAATAGAGAGGCCGTATTTTTTTTCATTTCTGGAGGTATCCCTTGACAACTTAAAAATAAGCATTAACTCAAGTGTCCAGAGTATAAAATAAATCTGAGTGAGCTGAACGAAAGTCAGGCAGCAGTCCATAATGAAATGTAATATATCCTCACCTGCTTCTAATGTCTCTGAATTTGCTCTGCATTGGCGTTTGCTGAGAGAGAGGAGCCACCTAGTTGATTAGGGCAAGTGTGGGGTCCAGGAGCCCAAGCTCGTGCAGGAAGAGGGCGGGGGCTGGGGTGGGGGGCGGCTGGGGCCTGCAGACTTGACACACAGAAGGTAAGTTTGTAGTGCCTGGTTACTTTTAGAAGGAATTTGCTGGCTTTCCCTCACGTGTGGTTCAGTTTTAAGGAACCCTGCCAACTATTGCTCATGACCAGTAAAGACTCATCACTGCTGCTTCACACTTTGGCACGTACGGTCATCTCTCTTAAAAGTGAGATAACACTGGGACTTTCCTGGCAGTCTAGTGGTCGAGACTCCTAGCTTTCACTAGGGGCACAGGTTCAATCCTTGCTTAGGGAACTAGCATCCCACAGGATGTGCCATGCAGCCAAAAACAACAACAAATTAGATAATATTATGGGGTTTTTTTGTGGAATCTCAAGATTAATTTTTATTGGCGTGTAGTTGCTTTACAATGTTGTGTTTCTGCTGTACAGCAAAGCGGATCGGTTATATATATACAAATATCCCCTCTTTTTTGGATTTTCTTCTCGTTTAGGTCACCACAGGGCATGGGATAGAGTAAGATAGTATTATATTGTCCCTTGCAGTTCAAGCACCTTTGTCTTACCCATGACATTATTTAAGAATATTCAACTGAAAGAGAGTGGATATGTGTATATGTGTTAATTGCCACTGATTCACTTTGCTATACAGCAAAAACTAACACAACATTGTAAATCAGTTGTACTCCAATCAAAATCAAGAATAAAAAAAATAGAATTCTGGGGGTCAAGAAAAGAAATTCTAACCCACAGTCTTCTTAGTCACACCTATCTGTAAAGGAAAATTTAATTTCCGGAATGAAAAGTTTAGTTGTAGCACACCAGGTACACAGAGAGAATGAAATTAATGCAAATATGGCCACTCGAATTAATTCCATCCACCATTTACACAAACACATGTCTACAGGTCTTCTGTACATACACATAATTTCAGTTCCCACACTCTCCCAAAGCCTCTGATGGAGGCCTAAATAATTTAATGCACTTGTAGTTTATTCTCTTTTAACAATGATTGATTTGGTATTTAGCTCAAAAATAGATGTTCGTTTCTGCATATTGGTTATGTTGTAGACGTGGGTGGAGGGGTTTGTGTAAATACGCTTTCAGAGTGTGTATAACCTATGCAGCTCACAGCTGCCTCCCTCACCCTTTCCCTATCTGGATAGAAACCAAGTGTCTCTCCTTGGTCTCTTTTGCAATTACAGGGAACTTCAGCTGTGACTCTCCCTGGGTGTATGCTTCACCCATGCAGGATAGAAATCCTGGCGTCAAAATGGAGCTCAACACAAAGGGAATGGACTTGGCGACACAGTTAGGGAAGGAGAGGCTGGGACAGCCGGGAGAGTAGCATTGAGATATACACACTACCATGCGTCGTGGACGGTGATACAGCCATGAAATTCAAAGACGCTCGCTCCTTGGAAGAGAAACTATGACCAACCCAGACAGCGCACTAAAAAGCAGAGACATTCCTTTGCCAACAAAGATCCGCCTAGTCAAGGCTACGGTTTTTCCAGTGGTCATGTATGGATGTGAGAGCTGGACTCTAAAGAAAGCTGAGCACTGAAGAACTGAGGCTTTTGTTTTGTTTTTGTGTTGTTGTTGAGCAAATGTCTTTATTTTTATCGATTTTTCCCTTTATATTTCTTTTCTTTAAATATAAATTTATTTATTTTAATTGGAGGCTAATTATAATATTATATTGGTTTTGCCATACATCAACATGAATCCGCCACGGGTGTACACAGGCTCCCCATCCTGAACCCCCCTCCCACCTCCCTGTACCATCCCTCTGGCTCATCCCAGTGCACCAGCCTCCAAGCATCCTGTATCCTGCATTGGACCTGGACTGGCGATTTGTTTCACATATGATATTATACACCTCCCAGTGAACTACCTTGAGGGTATTTGTTGGTCATCTGTGGTCAGACGCTCAGTCATGTTCAGCTCTTTGCAACCCCATGAACTCCAGCCCATCAGGCTCCTTCAGTCCACAAAAATACGGGAACAGGTTGCTTTTTCCTCCTTCAGGGGATCTTCCCGATCCAGGGATCAAACGCAAGCCTCTTGCGTCTCCGGCACTGGCAGGCGGACTCTTTCCCACCGAACCACCAATTTAGCATCATCTGAGGCAGAAGATTCTGACAGTGGTAACACAGGAAACTCTGCCAACGAATTCTAAAATGCTAGAGCTGAGAGACAGCCCTGATCAACTTTTTCATTTTAAAGATTCAAACCCTAAGGCCTGGGGCTTCCCTGGTAGCTCAGAGGTAAAGAATCTGCCTGCCAATGCTGGAGACAAGGGTTTGACCCCTGATCCGGGTAGTTCCACATGCCACAGGGCGACTAAACCCGTGCACCACAGCTGCTGAGCCGAGGCTCCACACCACGAGAAGCCAGCACAGGCAGAAGCTTATGCCCGGCAGCTAAAGAGTAGCCCCCTACTCACCACAACTAGAGAAAAGTCCGTGAAGCCACAGAGACGCAGCAGAGGACAAAAATAAATAAAAACAAAACAAAAACGCCCTCCAAGGCCTAAAGACTTCTAGGTTCCCAGACCTCTCCTTCCAATCGTAATTGTTCCGTTACATTAAACAATGCAGTTTGTTCATATTCTCTCTTCCTATGTTGGGCTGCAATCGGCCTAGAAGTAAATACAAAAAAAAAAAAAAAGAGAGAGAGAATACTCTGCTGTATTGATATGTTTTATGTTCAACCAACCTGAAGATAATAAAACAGAAGGGAAATAGGGTCAAAATTACATATTTTCCTACTGGGTCACCTGCCTTCCCCACCACATCAACACCCCAGGTCCAGACCAAGGTCCAATGGGCCAATCTCTGTACACCTTCACTCTGCCAGCTCAGAGTGCGAGCTCTCTCTGCCTATGGTGGTGTTTGTCATTTGCAAAGGGGAGGGGAGACTGACTTCCAGCCATTGCTTGTCAACATTCCATGTGCATTCACACAGCCAACCGTAAGTGTGTGTACCACGGTTCCACACTCTCTCATCCCCATCCCCAGGATTCTGGGGGTTATTTCAAAGACGCTGAATGCACTTCAAGAAAAACAGTTGGCTGAAAGTCTCACCTAAATTAAGACTGAGACACAATGAGTGGCTGAAAGTTAGTTGCTCCGTGTCGAGTCTTTGTGACCCCAGGGACTGTAGCTCACCAGGCTCCACTGTCCAGGGGGTTTCCCAGGCAAGAATATTGGAGAGGGCTGCCATTTCCTTCTCCAGGGGATCTTCTCGGCCCAGGGATCGAACCCGGCTCTGCTGCACTGCAGGCGGATTCTTTGCCACTGAGTCTCCTCCACTTGCGCTGAGTGACTTAAAGGAGATAACCAAATAGCAGAGACTCCAGAGAACACTCAGGATGGGAGAGAAGTCCAGGCAGAACGAAGCCCCAAAAACACTGAGTTGATTTACAGCTGCTCTAACTCTAACTGGTGTCTTTCAGAGAGAGGAGTAACTTTTGTCTCAAAACTTTGCTTTGTGAATTTGCCATGCAGATTATAAATGGTGCAAGGAGGGAACGGATCTCTACTTCCTGGTGTTAATTCTTGGGGGAAAAAATCTGATCATCTAAGGGTTCCAAAGCAGGCTCTCCATCCCCACATGAATATCTAATGGGCTGCAGTTTTTGAAGTTGTAAGACATGCTTCTTGTTAATGTCACTTGTTATTAATCGTCACCACCACATTTCTTGAGTGTCATACGCAATGAGCCATCACATCAGTATTGCAAGGCACACTGACTATCTTTCGTGTGGTCTGCTGAACGCACGTTCCAATTTGCTTCTACATCATGCTACCTGTGTGTGCAGCCTACCACAGAAGTGTACTGGGGGTAGGGGTAAAAGCAAACAAATAAACACAGACAGATGTGAATTACTAACAGAGACATAACTACCACTCTCATCCTAATTGTACCCATTTTAATACAAAATTGACCTAAGCTACAAAAGGCTACAGTCTGGGAGAGGTCGGACTATGGTGGACAGGACCCAGGGTCTAGAATCAGGAGACAGATATCTCAGAAAGGCTCTGACAATGCTGATGTATAGCCAACAGCAATTCCTGGCTTTTGTTGGGACTTCCCCAGTGGCTCAGCAAGAATCCATCTGCAGTGCAGGAGACACAGGAGACTTGGGTTTGATCCCTGGGTCTGGAAGACCCCCTGGAGGAGGAGATGGCAACCCACTCAGTATTCTTGCCTGGAAAATCCCACGGACAGAGGAGCCTGGCGGGCTACAGTCCATGGGGTCGCACAGAGTCGGACAAGGCTGAAGCACCTGAGCATGCAGTTTTGCAATCTGTGAAATAAATGCACTCACTGAGTATTGCCTAAGACCTGCTCAGCCGTCCTCTGTCATATTTGCATTGACCCACATGCAGCAGGCTTGGGAAGGGAGTGAAAGAGAAGGAAGAAAAGATAGTGTGGTTGACATTTGTTATTGGCCTTTCCAGCACTCACTGTTGTGTCTTTGAGCGGAAGTCCCACGATGAGTAGGGTGAAGACTCCAGAGTTTCTGGCTCTTCTACACATCTGAGTGTGCTCTGTGGTCATCTGGCAACAAGCCTGCAGGCCGGAAGTCTCACGTGTTCACACTCAGGAGCCGTCTGTGTCATAGATGACATCCAAGGACACCCAACGTCTGTGACAAACAACTTTTGGGGATAAGTGTGCACGTAGGCTGTGCATTTTGCTTGCCACAATAACTGGGGGTGCCTATCTGTATTTGGGCTTCCCTGGTGGCTCAGATAGTTAAGAATCTGCCTGCAATGCGGGAGAACTGAGCTCGATCCCTGGGTCAGGAAAATCCCCTGGAGAAGCAAATGGCTGTCTGCTCCAGTATTTTGTCTGGAGAATCCCATGGACAAAGGAGCCTGGTGGGCTACCAGCTACAGTCCATAGGGTTGCAAAGAGCCGGACACGATTGAGTGGTGGACACTTTCACTTTCACCTGTATTAACTGGCTGAGAACATACTTGAGATGATGCTTCAGCAAGAAATGTCTCAGTCCACATGCGGAAATGCCCCCCTGAGGAATGCTGGCTGAGACCAACCGGCTTCTACTCCATCCAGTCTTGGCTAATCTGGAGTGCGTTTTCCTTTACTTAACCGGATGGCTCTCGAGAGATACACGTAGAAGACAGAGATACACAGAAAGACCTGAGTATTGCTTTCTGTAAAGATATCCAACAGCAGCTTTCAGGAGAAAAGAGGAGAGCCAATAATTCAGACCAGCTGGGGCTCAGTTCCCATCCATTCTTCACATTTTTTGCGCAGTGTTGAAAGGAGCATAAAATCAGCCCAGCCCAGTTAGAACATTCTGTCATAAAGTAACAGAGACACATTCCAAAAGGAAGGAAAAGGGATTGCGGTGTGTTTTCCTACTCCCCGAAGGCACATATACAATAAACCCTTAAAGGTTTAAGGATCAAACCAGAGTCTGAACAACCTGCTTCCTAATGTCTGTCTAACCACCTCTGTTGACAAATAACATACAGGTAAGAGGGGGAATTTGGCGGCCCAGGGGTAGAGAATTCGCCTGCCAACACCGGAGACGCAGAAGATGTGGGTTCAGTGCCTGGACCGGGAAGATCCCCTGGAGGAGGACGTGGTAACCCACTCCAGTAGTCTCGCCTGGGGAATCCCATGGACAGGGAGCCTGGCGGGCCGCCGTGCATGAGGTTGCAGAGCTGTGCTCACGACTGTGCACAGCACGTGCACACACAGAGGAGGGAGTTTACAAAAGGCAGGAAGGAAGAAATGAAGGGAGGGAAGGAGAGACGAATGAAAGGACTCTTTCCTCTTCCTGCTCTTGCTCAAAAGCCAACCAGGAGCCAAAAATAAAAGGAAGAAGGAAAGGAAACATTCCTTTTCTTGTCTTTCTTTAAAATACCCTGTGGAGCTTTTTTCTTTTCTTTTTAATTTATTCAGATGAAATTCACACAGCATATTTCAAAAGGAACATTCAGGGGCATTCAGTACCTCCACAGTATTGTACAGACACCATTTCATATCAAAACACTGCCACTATCAAGGTCTGTACAGTCAAAGCTGTGGTTTTTCCGGTAGTCATGTACAGATGTGAGAGTTGGACCATGAAGAAGGCTAAGTGCTGAAGAACTGATGCTTTCAGGCTGTGGACTGGAGAAGACTCTGAAGAGTCCCCTGGATAGCAAGGAGATCAAACCAGTGAATCCTAAAGGAAATCAACACTGAATATTCATTGGAAGGACTGATGCTGAAGGTCCAGTACTTTGTCCACCTGATGTGAAGAGCCAACTCATTGGAAAAGGCCCTGATGCTTGGAAAGGTTGAGGGCAGGAGGAGAAGGGGGTGACAGAGGATGAGATGGTTGGATGGCATCACCGACTCAATGGACATGAGTTTGAGTAAACTCCGGGAGATGATTAAGGACAGGGAAGCCTGGTGTGCTGCAGTCCATGGGATCCCAAAGAGTAAGACATGACTTAGTGACTAAACAACAACAATTGCTCCAAAATAAAACTCTTTACACATTGATCAGTTTCTCCTCCATTCTCACTTGCCTCCAGATGTGAACAAACACCTTTGTGTGTTTTATTCCTTTTCTGGATATTACATTTTAAAAAATGGAATTATACAGTATGTGTCCTTTAGTGTCTGGATTCTCTCGTTTAGTAAGTTAATGAGGTTCATTCATACTGAAGCATGTGTCCGTATTCCGTTCCTTTTTATGGCTAGGTAATATTACATTGCATAGATATACCACATTCATTTACTGATGGACGACTGGGTTGTTTCCACCTTTTGACTACTGGGAATAACGCTGCTATGAAAGTGTGTGTCCATGAATTTTCAGTTCTTTGGGGTGTAAGGTTGAAGTATTTTTTCCCTGTGGAGTTTTTCTCACCATGGGAAACTTTTGATGAGCCTGCCATCTGCACTCTGGAATGGAAAGCTCTGTTGGTAGCACCTGTTTCAGACATGGGTGATCCCAGAGGAGAGGAGCAGAGGGATGAATCTGGAAACGGATAGGCAAGCCCAGAACTACCCACATATCAACTCTCTCAGACAGCCCCCTCGATCGCATACCTCCTGGACGAGCCCCCGCCCCTCCAGGGCCACCGTAACAAATGACTACAGATTAGGGGCTTAAAACAACAGAGCTGTGGTCCCTCCTAGTTCTGAGGGCCAGCAGTCCAACATCAGGTATCCGGGGGCTGGGCTCTCTCTGAAGAATCCAGGGGAGGGTCCCTCCTGCCTCTTCCAGCTCCTGGCAGCCTGCCAGCGGTCCTCGATGGTCTTAGTTTGCAGACACGTCACGCACATCTGGGCCTCCGTCTTCACATGGTCTCCTGGGTGTCTGTGTCTCTCTGTGTTTAAATTTTCTTCTTCTTTTAGGAACACCAGTTGTTGGACTAGTACCCCTCCCAACCCAATACAGCCTCATCTTAATGTGAAGACACCTGCCAAGACCCTGTTGCTGAATCAGGTAAATCTCACAGGTAGAGGGTGGGGTGGAGGTTAGAGCTTCACTATGGGTTGAATCAGTGGACACAATTCAAGCCATAGGACCTCCTCACATCACACTCTGTAATCGATTTCTTATGTCTTGCCTTGATCATACAGGTAAGACATAAGAAATATGTAAAATTATACTTGGGATGTCAAACCTCTACAGGCTGATGTGAGGATAACAAAAGGTCCACCCCTACCACTGTGTCCACATAGTTCTCTGCTCCCGAGTCATGTGGTCAAAATGGACCTGCTATTCCAGTGCCTGTAACCACCAGGACTTAGACAGATGGAGGGGATAAGAGATGAAACCTACTGGCAAGAGTGCTTTGACCAGACTGTAGTCCTGGCACAGGAGAAGCTCTTCTTGTCGAAGCCCAGATGGTCTTCATCTGTCCTAGATGCTCTGGACATTTCTTCCAAGCTTCCTGCCTCTAAGTGGACCCTCAGCCCCCTTTTCCTGCTCAGCCCTTCAGGTTGGTCTCCCCTACCCACTGTGTTCCATCTGGGTTTGCCTGGGGATCATTGGCAGGAAACTAGTGGAAATGTTAGGTTAACCATATTAAATCACCAGTATTGGTCCATTCTGTACCTGCAAAGGCAGTTTCTAAAACTTCTGTTTCGATGATGAGGCTCCCAGTGACGCACTGATTGAGCTCATCTCCAAAAAAAAAAAAAAAAAAAAAATCTGCCTGCTTGGAGAGATGGGCCAACAAAGATACAAGTCACTTCTGAAGTCGGAAGAGGCAAAACCATCCATTTTCAGTTCAGTGTGTACTAATTTGTTTACGATATTGTGTGCTAATATCCTTTAATTCCCTCTAGGATATATCAGCCTTGCTTAAACTCTGCTAGGAAATGAAACAGTATCTGTCAGGAGCAGTGTGTTAGCTCAGAAGTGAAAGGAGTATTAGTTTTATATATAGGAATTTCTAATAATGTTTGATTAACAAGAGTCACTAATAAAAAGACAATAGAGGTGTTAGGTTTGAGAAAACCCGAATGATTTTAAATACCAAGATGTAACCTCTAAATTCAATCATCCGTCTTTAAAGACGTCTCTTTGGGAGACTGTGACCTTTTACCAGGGTAACCTCTTTGACGTCAAGAACCTCTTTGCTGTGGCTTTTCAAAGCCACCTTTTTTATTCTTTTTTTTTTTTTCCGGCTGTGCTTGCAGCATGTTGGATCTGTTTCCCAACCAGGGATCCAACCCATGCCTCCCACACTGGAAGTATGGAGTTTAACCACTGAACCACCACCTTTTTATTAATTTTTTA
The DNA here is from genome assembly GCF_014754425.2 of Oryx dammah. Classification (NCBI taxonomy): domain Eukaryota; kingdom Metazoa; phylum Chordata; class Mammalia; order Artiodactyla; family Bovidae; genus Oryx; species Oryx dammah. The sequence goes on along the minus strand of NW_024070186.1, from coordinate 6,320,184 downwards.
TACAATAATTGCACTTACCTTGACAACTCCCTTTATTCATCAAGTAGATCACTAACCAACTTCTGGTTGCTTCAAAAGATTGAGCTCATCTTCAGGTGGAATCTGTTGCTACCTCTTATTATTGATGGTATTTTTCATAGAATCTGAACTAGGCCTACCAAAAGATATTGAGACCTGCTGAAAGACTTCCTGTGAGTAAGTATGTAAGCTTGCAAGGTAGCTACTTCGAAAAGCTCTGTTTGTATTTAGAAATTTAAGTTCTAATACATTGATTTGTTTTTGAAGTGCCTGGATTATATAATCCCACTCTTCTGTGATGAAGGAGGTCACAAGGGAATTTCCCTGCTATTCAAAGGAAAAGCAAAATTTATGTAGGCAAAGAAGCAAGAGAGTGGGTGTAATTCAGCTCCAACCCAGTATCTGAGGAACCAAGACCCATTTGTCCTGAGGGGACCCTGCAAAGTCCTAGCTGGTACCCGTAGCTTCCTAGTAACTCACAGAGCCTGAAACTCAAGCTGTCACTGCTCTGGGTTGTCATTGTACCCAGAGGTCCTGCTGAAAGATATTGATTTAAAATGATGAAGTAACCTGGTAACAGTTACTTTGCAAACCACTAGGATCTGGGTATTATCTTGGCTAGGTAAACCATGGGGAGTAGAGAGCAGGAGGCTACTTAAAGGGACTTGGGTCGGGGGACAGGGATAAATTAGAAGATTGGGATGGACATACACTGGAGATCCAATCCATCCATCCTAAAGGAAATCAACCCTGAAGATTCAGTGGAAGGACTGTTGCTGAAGCTGAAGCTCCAGTGCTTTGGCCATATGTAAAAGAGATAACCAATAAGAACCCACTGTATAGCTCAGGGGAATGCACTCAATATTTTATAATAACGTATAAGGGGAAAGAATCTGAAATATATATATATGTATAACTGAATCACTTTGCTGTACACCTGAAATGAATACAATATTGTAAATCCACTATACTTCAATAAATATTCTTTAATTTAATTAAAAAAGATAAAGGGATGCTGGGGAGAATTGTTTCAGGCAAGGAGGGAGCATTTCAGACTTAGGCATTGAGCTATGAGGCAGTTAAGAGGCAGAACAAGGACTTGGGGTCCAAGGCTGAATCCTGGGGATGAAGGGGGCATAGGGTTGAGGACAACTTGGGGGCTGTTTCAGTTGTGTGGGGCTCAGGCCAAGCAGCAAGGTCAGGGTGAGTGTCACAAGATAGAGGAATTGCAAGAATTAGAACTTCCAAGGCTATGGGAGAAACTGAGGAAGCAGATGTCCAGAAGGACCGGGAGAGGCTCAGTGCTGGAGACCCCCAGCCCATCACCTTCAGCCCATCAACTTGAAGGTCAATCACTGCAAGCTGCTAATATGAGAACACAGAGGTAGATCTGAGGAGAAGGTAGCTATCACCTCTGAGGATTTGCAGCCTGACAAAGCCCCGAGTCAGGATTCAGAGCAGTGGGGAGCAGAGAAAGGAGAAGATGAACTAAACCCCCCAGACTCTGTGTCTACCCGCCACCACGTCCAGATGCTCCAAAGACCTCAGAGAGGAGGGGCCACTGCTTCACCGCCTTTCAAACGTCACACTCATTTTTTTTTCTGGTTCACTGTCACTCAGATCCACTCAGTTTCACTCAACTTGGAGGTTCTGGTAAAACATTGTATAGAAACACAGCATCGCTGGAAGGATAGGAGAGTGGGAAGGTCAGATTATTGATCAGAAGTATTCACTCTCCATCTTTCCCCTAAAGGGTGGAAAATAGTTCCTATCCCTTGGCTTTAAGTTTATTCGTGTGCCTTTTGTCAGTGGAACCAGGAGAAATAAGTACAATCGGGAGCCTCAGCCTTAAGAGACTTTACGTATTTCAACTCACCCTCCTTTAATTCTGCCACTGGCAGGAGACTAGACTGCTCGGCTGGACTATTGGCAGAGGGGGAGGACGAGAGACACGTGGAGCAGAACTGAATCACCCCCAGATGGACCAGACACAGGTCAGCTCATCACAGGATGACTCCCAGATGTGTGACTGAGCTCCATCGTTCAGTCGTGTCCGACTCTTGGCGGCCCCACTGACCGCAACCCTCCAGGCTCCTCTGTCCATGGAATTTTTCAGGCAAGAATACTGGAGCAGGTTGCCATTTCCTGCTCCAGGAGATGCTTCTGGGGATCTTTCAGACTCAGGGATCGAACAGCTCTTACATTTCCTGCATTGACAGGCGGGTTCTTTACCTTTAGCACCACCTGTGAGTAAATCTGGACAAAATGATCAAACTTGCCTGGCCAAGCCCAGTCTAGATTAACTGACCCCCGGTTGACTCCAAGATGAATGAGTTAAATAAATGCTTACTGTTGAAAGCTACAGAGATGTTGTGATTATGTCTTACACAGCATCACTGGCCACACAGAACCAGAATTAAAATTGGTACCAGGATTGGAGTGCTGTTCTAATGAAACCCAAGGTATGTTGAATTGGTTTGGGAGATGAATGGCAGGATGTTGAGAAACTTAAAAGGAGCTAAGACAATGGTGAGGAGACAGTTATAGGGGCTGAAATTGTGATAATCCAGATGGTCAATACAGAAATCAGACTGATTATATTCTTTGCAGCCAAATATGAAGAAGCTCTATACAGTCAGCAAAAACGACCAGGAGCTGACTGTGGCTCAGATCATGAACTCCTTATTGCCAAATTCAGACTTAAATTGAAGGAAGTAGGGAAAACCACTAGACCATTCAGGTATGACTTAAATCAAATCCCTTATGACTATACAGTGGGAGTAAGATATAGATTTAAGGGACTAGATCTGGCAGAGTGCCCAAAGAACTATGGACAGAGGTTCGTGACATCGTATAGGAGGCAGTGATCAAGACCATCCCTAAGAAAAAGAAATGCAAAAAGGCAAAATGGTTGTCCAAGGAGGCCTTGCAAATAGCTGAGAAAAGACGAGAAAGGCAAAGGAGAAAAGGAAAGATAAACCCATTTAATGCAGAGTTCCAAAGAACAGCAAGGAGAGATAAGAAAGCCTTCCTCATGATCAGTGCAAAGAAATAGAGGAAAATAATAGAATGGGAAAGATGAGAGATCTCTTCAAGAAAATTAGAGTTACCAAGGGAACACTTCATGCAAAGATGGGCACAATAAAGGACAGAAATGATATGGGCCTAACAGGAGCAGAAGATATTAAAAAGAGGTGGCAAGAATACACAGAACTATGGCCGCCGCCTATGGGGTCACACAGAGTCGGACACGACTGAAGTGACTTAGCAGCAGCATACAAAAAAAGATCTTAATGACCCAGACAACCATGATGGTGTGATCACTCATCTAGAGCCAGACATCCTGGAGTCCAAAGGTAAATGGGCCTTAGAAAGCATCACTACAAACAAAGCTAGTGGAGGTGATGGAATTCCAGTTGAGCTATTTCAAATCCTGAAAGATGATGCTGTAAAAGTGCTGCACTCAATATGCCAGCCAATTGGGAAAACTCAGCAGTGGCCACAAGACTGGAAAAGGTCAGTTTTCATTCCAATCCCAAAGAAAGACAATGCCAAAGAACGCTCAGCTACCGCACAATTGCACTCATCTCACATGCTAGCAAAGTAATGCTCAAAATTCTCCAAGCCAGGCTTCAACAGTACATGAACCGTGAACTTCCAGATGTGCAAGCTGGCTTTAGAAAAGGCAGAGGAACCACAGATCAAATTGCCAACATCCACTGAATCATTGAAAAAGTAAGAGTGTTCCAGAAAAACATCTTCTGCCTTATTGACTATGCCTTTGACTGTGTGGATCACAATAAACTGAGGAAAATTCTTCAAGACATGGGAATACCAGACCACCTTACCTGCCTCCTGAGAAATCTGTATGCAAGTCAAGAAGCAACAGTTAGAACTGGACACGAAACAACAGACTGGTTCCAAATAGGGAAAGGAGTACGTCAAGGCTGTATATTGTCACCCTGCTTATTTAACTTCTATGCAGAGTACATCATGAGAAATGCTGGGCTGGATGAAGCACAAGCTGGAATCAAGATTGCCGGGAGAAATATCCATAACCTCAGATATGCAGATGACACCACCTTTATGGCAGAAAGCAAAGAAGAATGAAAGAGCCTCTTGATGAAAGTGAAAGAGGAGAGAAAAAAGTTAGCTTAAAGCTCAACATTCAGAAAACTAAGATCATGGCATCTGGCCTCATCAGTTCATAGCAAATAGACGGGGAAACAATGGAAACAGTGACAGATTTTATTTTGTGGGGTTCCAAAATCAGTGCAGATAGTGACTGCAGCCATGAAATTAAAAGACGCTTACTCGTTGGAAGAAAAGCTAGGACCAACCTAGACAGCGTTTTAAAAAACAGAGACATTACTTTACCAACAAAGGTCATCTAGTCAAAGCTATGATTTTTCCAATAGTCATGTATGGATGTGAGAGTTGGACTATAAAGAAAGCTGAGTGCTGAGGAATTGATGCTTTTGAACTGTGGTGTTGGAGAAGACTTGAGAGTCCGTTGGACTGCAAGGAGATCCAACCAGTCCATCCTAAAGGAGATCAGTCCTGGGTGTTCATTGGAAGGACTGATGCTGAAGCTGAAACTCCAATACTTTGGCCACCTGATGTGAAGAGCTGACTCATTGGAAAAGACCCTGATGCTGGGAAAGACTGAAGGCGGGAAGAGAAGGGCATGCCAGAGGATGAGATGGTTGGATGGCACCACCGACTCAATGGACATGAGTTCGAGTGAACTCCAGGGGTTGGGGATTTACAGGGAGGCCTGGCGTGCTGTAGTCCATGGGGTCGCAAAGAGTCAGACACAACTGAGCGACTGAACTGAACCAATGGCGGGAGTAAAATATGGAAAATGTACCTGATGAACTTGTGAACCTGGACAAAGAGATTCTTAGGCAAAATACCAAAAATGTGAGCTGGTTGCTTTTAGCACATATGATGAGTCACTTCAGTGAAGAGATGGGATCAGAAAAGAACTGGCCAGTCTACAAGCAGAATTGGAAAGGAACATAGGAATTCAGAACTCGCTGAGTTAGAAAATAAAAGTGTTTCTCATTTACCATCCTTTCTGGGTAGCAAAACATTTTCAAATCAGCATACAGCTTGGCAACAATGATTAATCCCCTGACACCTCCAGTAAGACCTGACCTCTGAGTAAAGACCAAATTAAGCAGATGGCTGTAAGACTGTTGTCACGAATTTTGTAAGAATTAAGGTGAAGTCTGATATACTTTCTCCGTTGGACAAAAAGACATTTAGGAAGCATAAGGGAGGGGTGCAAGGTCAGCCTGACGTGCCTATAATACCAGTAAGTACACTGAGAGATGAATATCTCAAAATGAACTATGCATGTGGTTTCGGTACATGGAGTAGTCTGGAACAAAATTTATATAAGGCACAGAACATTTTTGAGATAGCCACACAGGCAAAGTGTTGGCAGCCAGAGTAAAAGAAATTGTTTAAAAAAAAAAACCTCTGGGATGTTGTATCAGTCTCCAAAAGAACAGAACCAATAGACTCTCTTGACAGATGATAGAGAGAGAAATGGGTAGATTAATTCTGAGAAATTGGCTCACACGATTGTGGAAGCTAGCAAGTCCAAAATCTGCATGATAGAACTAGCAAGTTGGAGACCCAGGAAAGAACTGGTGTTTTAGTTAAGAGTTGGAAGGCTCTTCTCTGGAGGAAATATGTCTTTTTTCTATTAAGGAATTAATTGGATGAATACTATCGACTTTATGTAGGGCAATATGCTTTACTCAAAATCTGCTTATTTAAATATTAATCTCCTCTAATGAATATCTTCATAAAAACATCTAGAATAATGTTTGACCAAATACTGGGTATGGCGAGGGACTTGCCAGGTGGCTCAGCAATAAAGAATCCACCTGTCACTTGGGAGACGTGGGTTCGATCCCCAGGTCAGGAAGATCCCCCAGAGTAGGAAATGGCAACCTACTCCAGTATTCTTGCCTGGGAAATCCCATGGACAGAGGAGCCTGGCAGGTTACAGTCCATAAAGTTGCAAAGAGTCAAACACAACTGAGCAACTTCAACAGCAACTGATACTGAGACCTAGCCAAGTTGACCTATAAAATTAACCATCTCAGTCTTCAGCTTAAAGTTTCTGAGTCACCAAGAATAACATATTATCCCAAAATCCTCTTCAGAAATGTCGCAGAAAAGGGGAGAAAAAGAGAAGACAGCTCAGATAACATAGCCATGAGCTATAATGAACAACAGAATGAGAAACCACAGTAGGCAGATTCCTTACCATCTGAGCCCCCAAGGAAGCCCCCAGGGAACTGAACCTAGTGTTAATGGGGAAAATTCACCATCGCAGAGGACGTGGAAATATTTGCCAAGCAAGATCTTAGAATTGCAATGACTGCCATTCTTCCCTCTTTTCAGTTCAGTTCAGTTCAGTCGCTCAGTCGTGTCCGATTCTTTGCAACCCCATGAATTGCAGCACACCAGGCCTCCCTGTCCATCACCATCTCACGGAGTTCACTCAGACTCACGTCCATTGAGTCCGTGATGCCATCCAGCCATCTCATCTTCAGTCGTCCCCTTCTCCTCCTGCCCCCAATCCCTCCCAGCATCAAGGAGTACATCAAGGCTGTATATTGTCACCCTGCTTATTTAACTTCTATGCAGAGTATATCATGAGAAACGCTGGACTGGAAGAAACACAAGCTGGAATCAAGATTGCCAGGAGAAATATCAATAACCTCAGATATGCAGATGGCACCACCCTTATGGCAGAAAGTGAAGAGGAGCTAAAAAGCCTCTTGATGAAAGTGAAAGAGGAGAGTGAAAGAGTTGGCTTCCCTCTTAGAGATGGACATATTTACTATGCTTATCCAGTCTGTCGTCGTTTCGTGGTTTAGTTGCCAAGTTGTGTCCAACTTTTGCAACCCCGTGGACTGTGGCCTGCCAGGCTCCACTGTCCAAGGATTCTCCAGGCAGGAATACTGGAGTGGATTGCCATTTCCTTCTCCAATCCCATGTTTCACTGTATTATTTTGTATATGTGTAGAGAGGAAGGATCAACTTGTTCTTTAAAGCCTTCAGTAACAAGGAGTTACATCTGACCCTGATGTAACTCTTGACCTTGATGTAAGATCTTGACCTTCAAGTCTTGATCATGAGTGGATGAAACTTTGGGGATCTTTGAATAAGGGTTTACATATGTTGCATGCTGAAGGGTAATTGTCATGAGCAAAAGGGTGATTACACGTCCAAGGAGTAGTGGCTGCACGGGAGGGCTGAGAGGAGCTACTCCACGTTCAAGGTCAGGAGGGGCGGCTGTGAGGAGATACCCCTGGTCTAAGATAAGGAGCAGTGGCTTCACTTTGCTGGAGTAGCCATGATGAGATACCTCACGTCCAAGGAAAGGGAAACCCAAGTAAGACAGTAGGTATTGTGAGAGGGTATCAGAGGGCAGACACACTGAAACCATAATCACAGAAAACTAGTCAATCTAATCACACAGACCACAGCCTTGTCTAACTCAATGAAACTAAGCCACGCCGTGTGGGGCCACCCAAGAGGGGCAGGTCATGATGGAGAGGTCGGACAGAATGTGGTCCACTGGAGAAGGGAATGGCAAACCACTTCAGTATTCTTGCCTTGAGGACCCCATGAACAGTATGAAAAGGCAAAATGATAGGATACTGAAAGGGGAACTCCCCAGGTCGGTAGGTGCCCAATATGCTACTGGAGATCAGTTCAGTTCAGTCACTCAGTCGTGTCCGACTCTTTGCGACCCCATGAATTGCAGCACACCCAGTGGAGAAATAACTCCAGAAAGAATGAAGGGATAGAGCCAAAGCAAAAACAATACACAGTTGTAGATGTGACTGGTGATAGAAGCAAGGTCCGATGCTGTAAAGAGCAATATTGCACAGGAACCTGGAATGTCAGGTCCATGAATCAAGGCAAATTGAAGTGGTCAAACAGGAGCTGGCAAGAGTGAACATCAACATTCTAGGAATCAGCGAACTAAAATGGACTGGAATGGGTGAATTTAACTCAGATGACCATTATATCTACTACTGCGGGCAGGAATCCCTCAGAAGAAATGGAGTAGCCATCATGGTCAGCAAAAGAGTCCGAAATGCAGTACTTGGATGCAATCTCAAAAACAACAGAATGATCTCTGTTCATTTCCAAGGCAAACCATTCAATATCACAGTAATCCAAGTCTATGCCCCAACCAGTAACGCTGAATAAGCTGAAGTTGAATGGTTCTATGAAGACCTATAAGACCTTTTAGAACTAACACCCAAAAAAGATGTCCTTTTCATTAAAGGGGACTGGAATGCAAAGTAGGAAGTCAAGAAACACCCAGGGTAACAGGCAAATTTGGCCTTGGAATATGGAATGAAGCAGGGCAAAAGCTAATAGAGTTTTGCCAAGAGAATGCATTGGTCATAGCAAACACCCTCTTCCAACAACACAAGAGAAGACTCTACACATGGACATCACCAAATGGTCAACACCAAAGTCAGATTGATAATATTCTTTGCAGCCAAAAATGGAGAAGCTCTATACAGTCAGCAAAAACAAGACCAGGAGCTGACTGTGGCTTAGATCATGAACTCCTTATTGCCAAATTCCGACTTATATTGAAGGAAGTAGGGAAAAACAATAGACCATTCAAGTATGATCTAAATCAAATCCCTTATGATTATACAGTGGAAGTGAGAAATAGATTTAAGGGACTAGATCTGATAGATAGAGTGCCTGATGAACTATGGACTGAGGTTTGTGACATTGTATAAGAGACAGGGGTCAAGACCATCCCCATGGAAAAGAAATGCAAAAAAGCAAAATGGCTGTCTGGGGAGGCCTTACAAATAGCTGTGAAAAGAAGAGAAGTGACAGGCAAAGGAGAAAAGGAAAGATATAAGCAACTGAATGCAGAGTTCCAAAGAATAGCAAGGAGAGATAAGAAAGCCTTCTTCAGCGATCAATGCAAAGAAATAGAGGAAAACAACAGAATGGGTAAGATTAGAGATCTCTTCAAGAAAATTAGAGATGCCAAGGGAAAGTTTCATGCAAAGATGGGCTCAATAAAGGACAGAAATGGTACAGACTTAACAGAAGCAGAAGATATTGAGGGGGCAAGGATACACAGAAGAACTGTACAAAAAAGATCTTCATGACCCAGATAATCACGACGGTATGATCACTCACCTAGAGCCAGACATCCTGGAATGTGAAGTCAAGTGGGCCTTAGAAAGCATCACTACGAACAAAGCTAGTGGAGGTGATGGAATTCCAGTTGAGCTATTTCAAATCCTGAAAGATGATGCTGTGAAAGTGCTGCACTCAATATGCCAGAAAATTTGGAAAACTCAGCAGTGGCCACAGGACTGGAAAAAGGTCAGTTTTCATTCCAATCCCAAAGAAAAGCAATGCCAAAGAATGCTCAAACTACCACACAATTGCACTCATCTCAAATGCTAGTAAAGTAATGCTCAAAATTCTCCAAGCCAGGCTTCAGCAATACGTGAATGGTGAACTCCCTGATGTTCAAGCTGGTTTTAGAAAAGGTAGAAGAACCAGAGATCAAATTGCCAACATCCGCTGGATCATGGAAAAAGCAAGAGAGTTCCAGAAAAATATCTATTTCTGCTTTATTGGCTATGCCAAAGCCTTTGACTGTGTGGATCACAATAAACTGTGGAAAATTCTGAAAGAGATGGGAATACCAGACCACCTGACCTGCCTCTTGAGAAACCTGTATGCAGGTCAGGAAGCAACAGTTAGAACTGGACATGGAACAACAGACTGGTTCCAAATAGGAAAAGAAATTCGTCAAGGCTGTATATTGTCACCCTGCTTATTTAACCTATATGCAGAATACATCATGAGAAACGCTGGGCTGGATGAAGCACAAGCTGGAATCTAGATTGCTGGGAGAAATATCAATAACCTCAGATATGCAGATGACACCACCCTTACGGCAGAAAGTGAAGAGGAGCTAAAAAGCCTCTTGATGAAAGTGAAAGAGGAGAGTGAAAAAGTTGGCTTAAAGCTCAGCATTCAGAAAACAAAAATCATGACATCCAGTCCCATCACTTCGTACAAAATAGACTAGGAAACAGTGGAAACAGTGTCAGACTTTATTTTTGGGGGCTCCAAAATCACTGCAGATGGTGACTGCAGCCATGAAATTTAAAAACGCTTACTACTTGGAAGGAAAGTTATGACTACCCTAGATAGTATATTCAAAAGCAGAGACATTACTTTGCCAACAAAGATCCGTCTAGTCAAGGCTATGGTTTTTCCAGTGTTCATGTATGGATGTGAGATTTGGACTGTGAAGAAAGCTGAGCACCAAAGAATGATGTTTTTGAACTGTGGTATTGGAGAAGACTCTTGAGGGTCCCTTGGACTGCAAGGAGATCCAACCAGTCCATTCTAAAGGAGATCAGTCCTGGGATTTCTTTGGAAGGACTGATGTTGAAGCTGAAACTCCAATACTTTGGCCACCTCATGGGAAGAGTTGACTCATTAGAAAAGACTCTGATACTGGGAGGGATTGGGGGCAGGAGGAGAAGGGGACAACAAAGGATGAGATGGTTGGATGGCATCACCGACTCAATGAACGTGAGTTTGAGTGAACTCTGGGATTTGGTGATGCCCAGGGGACCCTGGTGCGCTGCAATTCATGGGGTCGCAAAGAGGTGGACATGAGTGAGCAACTGAACTGAACTGAAGCTACATTATTGTTCACAGATATTCACTTTCCACCAGCATTACCCACACAGACACGCACACACAGACACGCACACACTAAGTCAGAATATGTTTTGCTGTCTCTTGGCTTCCGGGATAGCCACATGGCCTACTCTGGTCAGCAGAATGAATACAGAAGTGACAATGTATCAGATATGAGCCCAGCCTTCCTGAGGCTTCATGTGTTCCACTTGCCTTTTTAAGAAAATAAGCCTAGACTAGCTTGCGGGTCCCACAGGAGGATGACAGTCACAGGGAGAGAATCGAGCCCAGATCAACTGACCTCCAGTCACTTTCTAGCTGCGTGAGCATGCCCCGCCAGAATCGTGTGAGCCTTGATAAGACCGTCTGATCCCCAGACATGATGCAAAATAACACTGTTTGTGGGATGAGGCTGGGACTTTTTGTTTGTGACACTTTATTGTGACTGTAGGACACCTGTACAAAATGTAAGCTGTAAAGAGCTTTGGGCAAGTGAATAGAGTAGAGAAAATAATACTGAGAGCTCATAGCTCTTAATTCCCAGAGAAAAATCAAGATGAGAAAGAGTCCTAATGAAGAGAAGTAAAGTGAAAGTCGCTCAGTCATGTCTGACTCTTTGCAACCCCATGGGCTTAGTGCATGGAATTCTCCAGGCCAGAATACTAGAGTGGGTAGCCTTTCCCTTCTCCAGGGGAGCTTTCCAACCCAGGAATCGAACCCAGGTCTCCCACATTGCAGGTGGATTCTTTACCAGCTGAGCCTCCACTGAAGCCCAAGAATACTGGAGTGCGTAGCCTTTCCCTTCTCCAACGGATCTTCCTGACCCACGAATCAAGCCGGGGTCTCCTGCATTGCAGGTGGATTCTTTACCAGCTGAGCTATGAAGGAGGCCCCTGAGTCCGAATAGATGCCTTCAGTTTAACAAACAGGAACCAGCTTCTCCCTCCTGCTTTTACCGTTGCATCATTGCCACCTCTCAGCACCCTCAGCATCTTGAGAAACGGCTATGATGTTCTGCCAGTGACTCAGGTCAAAATGTTAGCATCTTCTTGATTCCTGTCTTCTTTTCTCTTCTCACCCAGTTTATCAGCAGATTCACCTGACTCTGTTTAACAGAGTCCAAAAGTGTATCTCATGCTGACCACCCAGCTCCACGTCCCAGCCCTCACTGACCTGGGCTTTGACTGCTGTCCGCTGACTGATGTTTCCTGCTCCTCAATCGGCCCTCCAACACACCATTCTCCACGCAGCACCCAGAGTCCCTCCTGGAACGAGTCGGAGCATGCCTTTCTCTTGCTCACAAGTTCACGGTGACTCTCATATCACTCGGAGTGGAATTCCTTCCAATGGCCTGCAGCGTCCTGAGGGAGCCGCACCCCTGCCCCTGCCCTCTCAGAATGGGAACCGCTGCCGCAGTCACCCTTGCTGGTTCCGCTCTAACTCGGTTGGCTTTTGTGGCAGATTTTGGGAGCACGCAGTACCCATCCCTCAATGCTCACAGCTCCTCAGCTGGGTGATGACTTCCTGCTCTAAGAACCTGCAACTCTGCTCCAGCACTTTTCCTGGTATAAGGGACCTGTGCTCACAGAAAGCCGCCATCCTGGAAAACAGCCCCCTGCTAACAGCACACTGGATTTGGAGGCTCAGTACCCCTGTTTCCTCATGCCTCGGATGAGACATCACTCTGTTGTCCTGGGCAGCTGGCCCCAGGGATGGCTCCCTTATTCTTGTCCCTTCCTTCCTTCCCTCCCTTCCACGCTTGTCTATACTTTCTGGGATCACTTTCCAAGCAGTTTACTTGCACTTGAATTCTTGTCTCCGAGTCTGCTTATATAGCTTCATTGTCTGCGTGCTTGTGTGTGCAAAGTTGCTTTGGTGTGTCTCACTCTTTGTGACCCCACGGACTGTAGCTTGGCAGGCTCCTCTGGCCATTGAATTTTCCAGGCAAGAATACTGGAGTGGGTTGCCATGCCCTCCTCCAGGGCATCTTCCTGACCCTGGGATTGAGCCCACATCTCTCACGTCTCCTGCATTGGCAGGTGGATTCTTTACCACTAGTGCAACCTGGGAAGCCCATTATTTCCTTACTGTTCCATAAACAATCCAAGCACACCTCAGGACCTCTGCACTGATGCTTCACTCTGCCTCAGTGCTCTTCTTCCATATACCTGATTGGTTCACCCCATGCTCATGCATGTCTCTACTCCATGTTACTTTATCCAGCGCCTCCCTGACAAGCACTCTTCTCCCATTCTTTCTCTTTCTCTTAATACTTTAACTGCCCTGTTTATTTGTTGCTGTCTGTCTTCCGCTAAAACACAGCTCCTTGAGCGCAGAGTCATCGCCAACATTGATCACTCCTGGATGGCGGCGTGCCCAGCACCTAAGACAGTGCCAGGCACAGAGTAGGCGCTCAGTAAACAGTTATTGAATTAATATTAGTTTTTCCATTTTGCAGATGTTAATGGTAACAGCTGGCTGTCCAGATGACTCAGTGGGTAACGAATCTGCCTGCGATACAAGAGACACAAGTTTGATCCCTGGGTTGGGAAGATCCCTGGAGGAAGGCATGGCAACCCACTGCAGTATTCCTGCCTGGAGAATCCCACGGACAGAGGAGCCTGGCGGGCTACAGTCCCTGGGGCTGCAAAGAGTCGGACACGAGTGAAGTGATGAGCACTGAGCATGCACGCAATGCTAATAGCCAGCCCTCACTGAGTGCTTGAGACGGGCCAGAGGTTTATTCATGCTGACCCGTAACTCTCTCCAGGTGGGTACCAGGGCTATCCTCACTTCACAGTTGAAGAAACCGAGACACAGAGAGGCTAAGGGGATCACCAGCCATGCAAACAAGATGAAGAGCAGCCAGGATTCAAACCCAAGTAGTCTGGTTCTGAAGTCTAAGGTCTACAGCCCTTTGCAGCTCTCCCTCTGAGTCCCAGAAATGTCCACAGTCACACTAGTCACAAAGGTGATCAGACCACAAACTCCATGTTGCTTCAAGTTTGGAATTTTATGTTTTTTCCAATTATAAAAAGATACATATTGAAGAAAAATTGGAAATCCAGGGGGGAAAATTAGACTATTAGATCACTGAAGAGCACTGTTCACATGTGGTTATTTTTATCCCAGACTCTTTTCAGGCCAATGTATGTCTCAAATATTTGATGCAAAATTAGTATCATGCAATTCAATATTGTCCTTTGCCTTTTACAGTCTTTTTTAAAGTTAATTTTTTACTGGAGGATAGTTGCTTTATGATGCTGTGTTAGTTTCTGCTATATAGCAAAATGTATCAGCCATACATATATATAAAACCCCTCCCTTTGGGGCTTCCTTCCCATTTACGTGGGGCTTCCCTGGTGGCTCAGACAGTAAAGAATCCACCTGCAGTGCAGCAGACCCAGGTTTGATCCCTGGGTCAGGAGAACCTCTAGAGAAGGAAATGGCCACCCACTCCAGTATTCCTGCCCGGAGAATCCCCTGGGCAGAGGACTCTGGTGGGCGACAGTCTATGGAGTCACAAACAGTCAGTATTAGAGTGACTAGTACACACGTACACACACACACACACACACCCATTTAGATCACCACAGAGCACTAGGCAGAGTCCTCTGTGCTATAAAGTATGTTCTCATTAGTTATCTATTTTCTGTATAGAATCCATAATATATATGTATCAATCCCAACTCTCAATCTAATATTATATAATGAACATTTGGTTTGAAAATGTAATGTGTAATGTCTACACAGTGTTCCATTAAACAAATTGCCTTAATTTATTTAGAAATGCCCTTGCTCTTACACATTTAGCCTGTCTTAAAATTTGGGGAGTAAATGAGTGTGTCCATGAGACTCTGTCTCCATCATTGGACTATTTCCTTAGGATCAATTCTTAGAGGCAAGACTGCTGGGTCAGAAAGCGTGGATGTGGCTAACAAGGCATACTTCCAAATGGTGATCCCAAGAGGCCTGACTAAGATTCATTCCCACCAGGGCAGATAAAACCCCAACGCCCTTTGCTAGAGGTTTCTTGGCTTAATCATGCTGCCCTCCCAATGCACCCAAACTCAGATTTTACAGATGAGGAAAGAGGGCCCAGTTCAGTTGGGTGCTTTGCCCCAAAGGAAAAGTGTTAGTTACTCAGTTGTGTCTGACTCTTTGCAACTGCATAGACTGTAGTCCGCCAGGCTCCTCTGTCCATGGAATCCTCCAGGCAAGAATACTGGAGTGGGTTGTCACTTCCTTCTCCAGAGGATTTCAGGAACAACAAACAGCATCTCCTCAAAAACAGAAGATAGACCTAAGAGCCAGGTAATGCCCACTAAGCAGAGATTCCCCAGCCTGGGATGTTACCCCTCCATCCTTCAACTTTTGACCACCCACAGACTCTCTTGCAAAGCAAATAACACTCCTCAGTGGTTCCAGAAACTGAACCTCTTGGAAATGCCAGAACATTTCCAAATCATGGTCGTATTATGATTCCCCTCACCCACGCAGTCACCAAATGACCCATGCGAGGAAGAATTTGCTATTCACTGCAGACAAAATCCAACACCAATAAAATGTCCTGGCCTCAAGCTGTTCAAAGGGAAACCTCTATTTTCAAATCTAGAACAAAAATAATAGTAAATTTGACAGCTGTCAGCAAGTCATAGGTAAACGAAAAACATAGGTCTTTGTCTTTTGCCTTTCTCCTAAAACAAGACAAGATTTCCGTCACCTACAGAGCTTTAGGTCACATTGCTGGGATCATACAGGTTTCAGAGTTCAGTCAAAGCTGTCACTTGAAGAAGAATTTATATCCCCATTCCAAGGCCAGGGCTGCATATTAAAATGTTCCTACTCCTCCTTTTAAAACTGGAGTTTCTTGTTTCTTTATCCAAACACATATCAAACATGATCTTTGAAAAATGGCAATTCAGCCCTTGGATCTTTAATTTTGTTTTCTCCAGCCACTTTGGGAAAAACAGATATATTCAAAGACAGATATAATGCAGATCTAATATACAAGGTTCTCACATTTCTGTGTGTGTTACTGTTTTATTTTTATTGAAGTAGAGTTAATTTATGATGTTGTGTTAGTTTCAAGTATATAGCAAAGTAATTCCGTTTTATATATATTTATATCATATGTATGTATATTATTTTTTTCACATTCTTTTCCAGATTGTTGCCAGATAAGGAGTGTGGTTCTCTGTAGCATAAGCAGGCCCTTGTTGTTTGCTTGTTTTATATATAGTAGTGTTGGTGACGGCAGTCGTGAAATTACCCTGATGCTGAGAAAGATTGAAGGCAGGAAGAGAAGGGGGTGACAGAGAATGAGATGGTTGGATATCGTCCCCAACTCAATGGACATGAGTTTGAGCAAACTCCAGGAGATGGTGAAGGACAGGGAAGTCTGGCACACTGAAGTCCATGGGATTGCAAAGAGCTGGACACGACTCAGCGATGGAACAGCAAACAATAGAGCAGTGTGTGTCTTGGGCTTCCCTGATGGCTCAGAGAGTGAAAAATCTGTCTGCAATGCAGGAAGCCCAGGCTCAATCCCTGGGTTGGGAAGACTTCTGGAGAAGGGAATGGCTACCCACGCCAGTATTCTTGCCAGGAAATCCCATGGACAAGGGAGCGTGGTAGGTTACAATCCATGGGATCTCAAAGAGTGAGCAACCAACACTTCCATTATCCCTAACTCTTACTTTCTCTCTCTTCACCAACTCTTTCTCCTTTGGTAACCATAAGTTTGCTTTCTATGTCTGAGAGTCTGTGTCTGTTCATTGTGTCACATTCTAGATTCCACATGTAAGTGGTTTCATGTGGTATTTGTCTTCCTCTGTCTGACTTACTTCACTTAGTATGATAATCTGTAGGTCCATCCATGGTGCTGAAACGAGCATTATGTCATCCTTCTTTTTTTAGGGCTCCCCACTCCAGTGTTCTTGCCTGGAGAATCCCAGGGATGGGGGAGCCTGGTGGGATGCCATCTATGGGGTCACACAGGGTCGGACACGACTGAAGCAACTTAGCAGCAGCAGCAGCAGGTGACACCAGCGGTAAAGAACATGCCTGCCCATGCAGGAGATGTAAGAGATACAGATTTGATTCCTGGGTTGGGAAGGTCCCATGCAGGAGGGCACAGCAACCCTCTTCAGTAGGGAATCCCACGGACAGAGGAGCCTGAGGGACCACAGTCCATAGGGTCGCAAAGAGTCAGACCTGGCTTAAGTGACTAAGGACATGCATTCTTTTTTATGGCTGAGTAATATTCCTCTGTGTGTGTGTGTGTATACACCACATCTTTATCCATTCATCTGTCAGTGGACACTCAGGCTGCTTCCACATCGTGGCTGCTAAAAATAGTGCTGCTATGAATATTCAGATGCGTGTGTCTTTTCAAATTAGTGCTTTCTGCACTCTAATTTTTTTCAGTTGGTAAGGATCATCTGCTTAGAGGGCACTAAACTTCCACAAGCAGATGCAGAGTCTTCAAGAGCTTAAGAGGCCTCTATAACTCATCTTCTTTTGGGTATTTTAGATATTTTCGTTTTACATTTGCTTATACTTTTATTTTGAAATTTCATGTAATTTTTCAAAGTCAGCCTTGACTGTGAACTCCTCAAGATAAGCTCAACCTCCTGTCACCTATTATCTCAACACACTACCCCATCTGGTATCCAGCACTTAGCTGATTCCCTTTACACATTTGTTAAGCAAAGGAGAAATCTCCCGGAAGTGAAATGATTTACCCAGGTTTCATAATGACACTGTCAGAGACAGGTTTAGAACTCCCCCCTGAGTCTAATCCAGTCCTAGTCCCCCACTCAGAGAGAGAGCCCAGCTAGATTCCTGCAGGCCTGTCCCCACTTCAACTGCCTGGATATCTATTATGTTGCCTGGCAATGCCAATTAGGGTAATGTTGAGAAAATCCCTAAGTTTAATGAATCTTTTTAGGTATTTAAATGCATTTTGATCAGAAACTTCTATCAGTAAAACATTCCTTTCTTTTTTTGGCCATGCCATGCAGCATGCAGGATCTTAGATACTAGCAATCAACCCTGTGCCCTCTGCAATGGAAGGCTGTACTTTTAACCACTGAACCGCCAGAGAAGTCTCCAGTAAATCATTTCTTAACTCTCACTCTTAATATCTTGTAAATTTGTTGTTGTTCAGCTTCTCAGTCGTGTCTAACTTTTTGTGACCGCATGGACTGCAGCACGTCAAGCTTCCCTGCCCTTCACTATCTCCTGGAGCTTGCTCAAATTCATGTCCATTGGATCAATGATGCCATCTAACCATCTCATCCTCTGTCGTCCCCTTCTCCTCCTGCCCTCAATCTTTCCCAGCATCAGAGTATTTTTCCAAAAAGTTGGCTCCTCACATCAAGTGGCCAAAGGATTGGAGCTTCAGCTTCAGCATCAGTCGTTCCAATGAATATTCAGGGTTGATTTCCTTTAGGATGAACTGATACACTCTTGCAGTCCAAGGGACTCTCAAGAGTCTTCTCTAGCAAGTTTGAAAGCAAATTCTTTGGTGCTCAGCCTTCTTTATGGTGCAGTTCTCATATCCATACATGACTCCTGGAAAAGCCATAGCTTTGACTACACGAACCTTTGTAGGCAAAGTGATGGCTCTGCTTTTTAATATGCTGTCTGGGTTTGTCGTGGCTTTCCTTCCAAGGAGCAAGTGTCTTTTAATTTCATGGCTGCAATCATTGTCGGCAGTGAATCTGTCACTGCTTCTACATTTTCCCCTTCTACTTGCCATGAAGTGATGGGACCAGGTGCCATGATCTTGGGTTTTTTCCCATATTTAGAATACAGAAACTAGAAATGCCACCGCAGTCATTTTCCATTTTGATCCTCAGCAACAAGCGGCGGTCATTCCCATTTCTACCAGGTGGTGACGCTCGAGGCAAACGCTGCTTCTCAATTGGCCTGGAAGCGCTGATCCTGAAAGCGCTTTCCAAACATGACCGTCAGAGAGTGGACTTGAGACGGTCGGAAACATCGCTTTGGGGTGATTGGGATGAGCGTCTGGAAAGTGTGCCCATAAGACATGGCTCTGCATAAAGCCGAAGAAAAAGACCTAAAGGGGGTTGGGGAACCTAAAGGGAGATTTGGCTGCTGGGTAAGAGGAGGCGCCGGAGTAGCCTGGACCCCGCGCAGCACCTGGTGTAGCTGTGCGAACAGAAACGAACTGTGTGAAAACCACTGCCGCTCGGCGGCGGGAACCCCAGGCCCTCCCGTGCGAGGAAGAGGGTGCTTGGCATGGTCTCTGGGAGCACCCCGCAGCTTCGGCCCGGTATGCATCCTAAGCCAGGCTGTGCAGATAAAAGTGAGGATCCGAAACCAAATCTTAGAGCGTCTTACTGGGATTCAGCATTTCAGCATTAACCCCCATTTCCGCTTTTCAGAGGTCCTAGGAGGACTCGTCAAGTTAGTTTGTTCTCCTTTCACATGCAAATGAATTCAAAGTGATTGTTCCCCAACCCCCTCCCCCCGCCCCCCGTGTCTTATTACCTTGCGAAATTATGACTGCCTTTTGTAAGTATGGTAACAAGATCTGTCCTTCAGATCGCTGCTTAAATATGGGTGATTCTTGTCTCTATTTAAACAAACCTAAAAAAAATAAAATTGGAGCACATAGGCAAAAAAGTTCAATTTGAGGAAGGAAGTGCTCCTAAAAGCTAGGACTGTACATTTAGCTTAAGTCTGCACATTTTTTTCAAGGGAAGACTTCTAAAATGAAATGTCCCAGCATTTTCTAGTCTTTTCAGTAAACAAAACATATGCCCTTTTAAAGAATAAAATAAACTATCTAGAGATGTTCATTTGGATTCCTTTGTAAATTCTAAATAATCTGTAATTGAAGTCATAGTTCTAAGAACTTCATTCCATTCCTTGAAAATTTAGGGAAGGACAAAGAGAGAGCCCTGTGGCTCAAAATGGTGCAATTGGAAGAATAATGAAAAGAATGGGGAAAAGCCAGCATCCTCCAGGGCAAGAACCACGTTTTATGAGGCTGAATCATGAAACACATTGAGTAGAATATCATGCACCTCACCCAGAAACACTCAAGTTCAAGAAAGAATTTGCAGTAAAAGAAGAGAACAAGATCCTCTGCAGTGTCATTTTTTAGTTTTCTGTTTCATTTTCAAACCCACAAGGGCTCTCTGTTCTGGGAGGAGTCAAGTCCTACATGAAAAGCTAAGAATGAAAACCAGACTCCTTTCCCCCAGGAAACACCCTTTGAATGTATCTGTGAGTGTGGTTTCTCTCCCCAAACAACTCTTGTGTAACCCCCAAGAGTGTATGCAGATGTTGGGTTATGAGCTATTCATCGCTCAATTTGGAGGAGACAGAAAAATGGAAAATGTGCTGTTCAAATGTTTTTTTCGGGTAGCTGATTGGATAAGGACTGCACAGAAAAGACACTCCAATCTCTGTTTTTTCCACCTGTAAGCATTCCTTACAGGAGATGTACACTTCTGTGAAATACAAGGTCACGGTCAGTAAAAAAAAGAGAAATGCTTATTGAAAACAATGTAGTCATTTTCTCAAAGTTATACCATAACCCAATTTAAAATAAAAATAACCACTGATATTTTGATCCAGTACTAAATTAGAGCTCAGAAAACCAAATGCCTAAATAATTCATTATGTGAAAGCTTGTCTAAGCTTTGGCCCCTATATTCAGAAAAAATATCAGTTTACCAAAATGTCCTTGACCTATTTTTTCTTCCTGGTAAAGAATAATGGAAGGGAAACAGCAGTACAGAGTTCTTGATTAAATATCCAGAATAAAACCCCTACATAAAAAATTAAATGGCTGGGAATGCAATTTCTGGGGGTAGATTTCCTGGGTTTGAATCCCATGTCTGCCAATTATTAGAGTGGTGCCCACAGGCAAGTGTGGAGAAGGTGATGGCACTCCACTCCAATACTCTTGCCTGGAAAATCCCATGGACAGAGGAGCCTGGTGGGCTGCCGTCTATTGGGTCACACAGAGTCGGACACGACTGAAGTGACTTAGCGGCAGCAGCAGCAGCAGCATAGGCAAGTGATTTAAACTTACAGTGCCTCAGTGTTTTCATTTGCTAAATGGAAATAACCACCATTCTTAAGGTGGCTTTACAAGGTTCAAGTTAATACATGTAAAGCATTTGAGATAGGTTCTGGGCCAAGAACATACAACGTTCTCAATGAATTTTACTCTACTACTATTTCTCATAGGAAACACGTATTTCCCAACACAGAGATAAAAGGCTTCATTTCCACCGTGTCTCAATAATCCTCTGTCTAATACATCATGTTTTGTAAAGGTTTTCAAAAATGCATGTTACTTTATTAGCAGAGAGTGTTAAACAACTCTATAGTTTAGAGATAGCTCTATATAATAAGGATAAAACTAAGTTCAAGGTTTTTTTTTAATGTGTTTTGATATTAGGGGAAACAACCTAAGTGTTCAACAATAAGGAAATAATTAAGAAAATTATGGAAGGGACACAAAATGCTTACAAACAATTTAAATACTACATGTTAAGTGGAACAAAAGCATGAGAATTTTCATGAATTGTATACTTTCAAACAGGTTATAAGATGGATAAGGAAGGACTGAAAGTCAAATGCTATTTAGTTGGTTCTGGGAGTGGTGGAAAATGAGTGGCTTTATTTTTTCCACTGGGTTTCTTTCAGATTTGCCAAAATTTCACAAAGTTAAATGAGCACTTACTTTGTGCAAAGTACATCTCTAAGTGTTTAATGTATATTAAGTCATTTACTCTCAAAAAATTTTTACTTAGATGGACTATTGGTCCCACTTTACAGATGGGAAAAAAGCAAGGGAGACTCAGAATAAATAAAACTGCTTGTGGCTACACTCCTCCCTACTAAATGGGGATGCCAGAATTCTAAAGCAGGCTTATGACTCCACAGTGCTCTAAGCAATCAAGTTACCTGTCTTCTTCAGAATTGATCACTTGAAAATCAGGGGGGAAAGATCATTTTTAAAGCATTTTATTTTATCAGAAAGTAAATCTTAACAAAATATGGTGTTTACAAAACATTCTTCATACAGATTATGGATTTGGTCTTTATACAGCCCAAAATATAATAGTATCTGAAACATACTAAACTTGTGTGAGTTGTTTTGATTTTTCTAAAATGTTATTTCTCTCCAGTATCTTTGTTGAAAGTACCTTCTAGAAATACAAATTCAAATTTCTCCTCTAAAAAAGGACATAACTACTGTATTATTAAAAAAGAAATGTGTTTTTAGAAGCATATTTGAATTGGAGATATCTTAGAATATTTTTCTGCAACTTGGATCTGAAAAAGAGAATTACAGAGAGAGCAGGAACTAAAAACTGACTTCCACTTATTATGGAATCATAAACCTCCCCCAAATTCCATGTTTATTTCATTTTGTATCCTCCATGAGGATCAAGATAAAGACTTTGAATATAAAAGTGAAAAAGAAGTATGTCTTCCTCATTTAAAAGTACATTCAATTTACTATCTTAAGAGAAGCTTTAAAAAAAGAATTGCTGATTCAAGATCCTAGTATTATGGGAGGTGGCAGATTACAATGACCAAGTTCATTCACCCCATTAACTGACATTCAAACGTTTTCACAAATATTTATTGACTATCTTCTACTATGCCAGTCACATTTCTAAGATTGAAAAGAGTTGGCCAATCCTTCTGAGATGCCTGCTCAGTCCAGGAGTTTGAGGTTAAGAAGAGAATTACAGATGTTTGGATCTCAGGAAACAGAACATGAGGAATATGCTGAGCTATCCAGCGTCAACTCTGGACAAAGCTTCCTTTCAAAGAAGTGAACATAGAGACTTCTCCTTGAGAGTGTGGTGGTAGATGATGAAAGCGGTGGACAAGGGTTTGGATGGTGCTGGGAGGTGGAAACAAGCAACAAAACTAATGAAAGGTTCTGGGAAAGATGATAGATTCTCGTTGATTCATCAGTGAGCCAGCAGTAAACTAAAAAAGCAGGCAGCATCATTCAAGTGGTGAACTTTGGAGAACTGAAACACCACATAAGGCCTGAAAGCAGGACCCTCATTGGCTCAAACGTGGCATAAAACCATGTCCTCCTGGTTTCCCCCCCTTTTTTTGTTTATGTTTTTGTTTTACTGTTTGTTTCATCAAATTACACTGGCCATCCTACAATGGCATGATATCGTGATTTCTAAAAGGAAACCATTGGAGTTCATTCCATTACCGTTAATCAAAGAAGCTTTCTTACCCTTAAAACTGACTTCCTTCTAGCCTTTCAAATTAAACTGAGGGGTGACTTTTGTCCCCCAGTCTTACCAGGAAATAGGAAAGGAGAACAATTTCATCTCTCCATAAGCAGTATGCACATGGAGATCTGCTCAGGAAATGGCCCCTAAATTCTAAAATATTCCTGTTTGGCAGATCAAAAGTGGTTGTCGTGAGGTGTGAAAAAGTCTTTCTTTCTTTTTAAGATATGACATAGAAACTGACATATTGCAACAGGTTTGAGCACAATTTGTGTCTAAGAAAGAATTTTTAGGAGATGTGTCTAGACCCCAAGAAGCAAAGAGTGATTGGTGTGTCCCTGGGACCTGGAATCTCAGGGTTCAAGGAAGTTCATGGTCCTGAACTCCGGTGGTAAGGAGGATGACCCTTCACCTCTTAAGCCTCTGATTCCATACCTGAAATAAAAGAGAGATTGAACCAGAGTCCCTCCAAGGCCCCACCTTGTTCTCACATTGTGGTTCTAAGAATGGTGAAATGCCAGGAGGCAGCGAAACGGCCTTTCTCCATGGAGTTTACTGGGCTCTATGGAAGACCTTCCTCCTTCTCACCCCACCATATTCTAAAGGACACTCTTGGTGCCTCTATTCAGGGCTTTTCTTGATCACGCTTGAGCCAAACTTACCCTCCTGAAGGATGGGACTGGAAGCCACCAGCCATCACCAGCTCTGACTCTTCCTTTGGGATTTTTCAGTATCCCCTTAGAGTCCCAGGCAAGAAATCAAAGAACCGAATATTGCTGAAGAAAACAATAGAATGGGAAAGACAGAGATGTCTTCAAGAAAATTAGAGATACCAAGGGAACTTTTCGTGCAAAGGTGGGCACAATAAAAGACAGAAATGGTATGGACCTAACAGAAGCAGAAGATGTTAAGAAGAGGTGGCAAGAATACACAGAACTATTCAAAAAAGATCTTAATGACCCAGATAACCATGATGGTGTGATCACTCATCTAGAGCCAGACATCCTGGAGTCCAAAGGCAAGTGGGCCTTAGGAAGCATCACTACAAACAAAGCTAGTGGAGGTGATGGAATTCCAGCTGAGCTATTTCAAATCCTAAAAGATGATGCTGTGAAAGGGCTGCACTCAATATGCCAGCAAATTTGGAAAACTCAGCAGTGGCCACAGGACTGGAAAAGGTCAGTTTTCATTTCAATCTCAAAGAAAGGCAATGCCAAAGAATATTCAAACTACTGCACAATTGCACTCATCTCACAAGCTAGCAAAGTAATGCTCAAAATTCTCCAAGCAAGGCTTAAACCTTCAGTGAACCGAGAACTTCCAGAAGTACCAGCTGGATTTTAAAAAGGCAGAGGAACCAGAAACCAAATTGCCAACATCCATTGGATCATTGAAAAAGCAAGAGAGTTCCAGAAAAACATCTACTTCTTTCTGCTTTATTGCCTATGCCAAAGCTTTTGACTATGTGGATCACAACAAACTGTGGAAAATCTGAAAGAGATAGGAATACCAGACCACCTTACCTGCCTCATGAGAAATCTGTATGCAGGTCAAGAAGCAACAGTTAGAACCAGACATGGAACAACAAACTGGTTCCAAATTGGGAAAGGAGTACGTCAAGGCTGCATATAGTCACCCTGCTTATTTAACTTCTATGGAGTCATGCGAAATGCCTGGCTGGATGAAGCACAAGCTGGAATCAAGATTGCTGGGAGAAATATCAATAACCTCAGATATGCAGGTAACATCTCCCTAATGGCAGAAACCAAAGAGGAACTGAAGAACCTCCTGATGAAAGTGAAAGAAGAGAATGAAAAAGCTGGCTTAAAATTCAACATTCCAAAAACAATGATGGTGGCATCTGTTCCCATCACTTCATGGCAAATAGATGGGGAAACAATGGAAACAGTGACAGACTTTATTTTCTTGGGCTCCAAAATCACTGCAGATGGTGATTACAGCCATGGAATTAAAAAGCTTGGAAGAAAAGCTATGACCAACCTAGACAGCATATTAAAAATCAAAGACATTACTTTGCCAGCAAAAGTCCATCTAGTCAAAACTACGGTTTTTCCAGTAGTCATATATGGATGTGAGAGTTGGACTGTGAAGAAAGCTGAGCACTGAAGAAGTGATGCTTTTGAATTGTGGTGTTGGAGAAGACTCTTGAGAGTCCCTTGGACTGCAAGGAGATCCAACCAGTCAATCCTAAAGGAAATCGGTTTTGAATATTCATCGGGAGGACTGATGCTGAATCTGAAGCTCCAATACTTTGGCTACCTGGTGCAAAGAACTGACTCATTTGAAAAGACCCTGATGCTGAGAAAGATTGAAGGTGGGAGGAGAAAGGGATGACAGAGGATGAGATGGTTGGATGGCATCACCGGCTCAATGGACATGAGTGTGAGCAAGCTCCAGGAGTTGGTGATGGACAGGGAAGCCTGGCATGCTGCAGTCCATGGGGTCACAAAGAGTTGGAGTGACTGAACTGAACTGAATATTGCTGACGAAGGTCCATCTAGTCAAGCTATGGCTTTTCCAGTAGTGATGTATGGATGTGAGAGTTGGACCATAAGGAAAGCTGATTGCTGAAGAATTGATGCTTTTGAACTGTGATACTGGAGAAGATTCTTGAGAGTCCCTTGGACTGCAAGGAGATCAAACCAGTCAATCCTCAAGGAAATCAACCCTGATTATTCAGTGGAAGGACTGATGCTGAGGCTGAAATTCCAATACTTTGGCCACCTGATGGGAAGAGCCAATTCATTAGAAAAAAACCTGATGCTGGGGAAATTGAAGGCAGGAGGAGAAGGATATGACAGAAGACAAGATGGTTGGTTGGCGTCACTGACTCAATGGACTTGAGTTTGAGCAAACTCAAGTGGTGATGGTAGATGGTGAAGGACAGGGAAGCCTGGCGTGCTGCAGTCCATGGGGTTGCAAAGAGTCGGACGTGACTGAGTGACTGAACAGCAACATTGGGAATGCGTGACCAAACATTTCATACTACCTACTATATGCCAGTCCTTCCAGCAACCAGATGAAAGCCAATGAGCCATTCATTCATGCAACCAATATTTCAGAGCCTAATCTTCTGTGGCTGGACCTGTGAAGCTTGAGTGTCCAGTGGGGACAAAACAGAACGTTCCCTCCATGAGGTAACTCTCTGAAGAAGGAAATTCATAGGAAACAGGGGAGCACGCAGACTCATAGATTGCTCCATATTCTCCTGGTTCTGAGAAGGAAAAGGGGAGTGCTCTTAGAGGAAGTGAGAGGGGACATTAAGGAGGAGACTGAAGGAGTGAAGGAGCCACCTTGAGGGGTAAGGGTACATGGTCAAGGCCACAGGGAGCCTTGTTTCTAAGGCCCAGAGTCAGTTCAGCTCAGTCGCTCAGTCGTGTCTGACTCTTTGATACCTCATGAATCGCAGCACGCCAGGCCTCCCTATCCATCACCAACTCCCGGAGTTCACTCAGACTCACGTCCATCGAGTCCGTGATGCCAACCAGCCATCTCACCCTCGGTCGTCCCCTTCTCCTCCTGCCCCCAATCCCTCCCAGCATCAAAGTCTTTTCCAATGAGTCAACTCTTCGCATGAGGTGGCCAAAGTACTGGAGTTTCAGCTTTAGCATCATTCCTTCCAAAGAAATCCCAGGGTTGATCTCCTTCAGAATGGACTGGTTGGATCTCCTTGCAGTCCAAGGGACTCTCAAGAGTCTTCTCCAACACCACAGTTCAAAACCATCAATTCTTCGGCGTTCAGCCTTCTTCACAGTCCAGCTCTCACATCCATACATGACCACAGGAAAAACCATAGCCTTGACTAGATGGACCTTAGTCGGCAAAGTAATGTCTCTGCTTTTGAATATACTGTCTAGGTTGGTCATAACTTTTCTTCCAAGGAGTAAGCGTCTGTTAATTTCATGGCTGCAGTCACCATCTGCAGTGATTTTGGAGCCCAAAAAAATAAAGCCTGACACTGTTTCTACTGTTTCCCCATCTATTTCCCATGAAGTGATGGGACCGGATGCCATGATCTTCATTTTCTGAATGTTGAGCTTTAAGCCAACTTTTTCACTCTCCTCTTTCACTTTCATCAAGAGGCTTTTTAGCTCCTCTTCACTTTCTGCCATAAGGGTGGTGTCATCTGCATATTTGATTAGAAAGGTGCTTTCTAATGTAAGCAGCTGGAGATGAGGGGGAATGAACACAGGATGACATCCCGAGACAGGAAGGGCCAGTTCCTGCATGGCCTTGGAAAATGCACAGCTAGTGTGGGTTTTGTTCTGAGTGCAAAGATCGACCACATGCAAGCAAGTCTAGTGCAACTTTCATCTGCAAACTCCGAGGCTCCCAGCATCCCCCCCACCATATCCATCTCCTCCCTAGACAAATATGTGCCCTCTGCTCCACTTCCAGTATCTCCCACTCACATATCCAATGTATTTCACATTGTTTGTATCTCAGTCACATTTGCAACTTGTTCCTTATGTCTTATTTTTCACTGTAGCACAGGAGGTTTGGCCTCTGCAATAAATGTTCAAGATCCCAGTCATTTGAGGAAGGAAGAGGGACCAAGAGAAAATAGGATGGCTTCCCCAGCTGCCCTACCTCACTTATGCAAAAAAAAAAAAAAAAAAAAAAAAAAAACCTACTGTGGTCCCTAACGGTCCAATTACAAGAGCTTCCTTGTAATTGTTTTACAGAAGTTGGAGGTCAACTTCAGCTGAATCGTTGGGTTTATTAAAGGGCAGAATTTCCCCAAGTGTGGACTGTGGATGTTTAGAGAGACGCCAGACCATGTTATGCAGAAGAGTTTGGCAAGATGGACCAGAGAGAAATGAAGTAGACTTCTTGACCACAGAATGGGTCAGAGTCCTTGATCTAGCACCTCAGGAATGGGTGTCTGTCTGTGTCAATAGCAGCTACCTTGGTCCTACCCCTGGGTTCCCTCTCTCCTTCTTTGTCTACAGTATAAGCATCAGGAAGGCAAAGAGTGAGTCTTCTTAAATATTCCGTGTCTTGGACAATGTCTCAAACATGGTAAGATCTCAACAAATATATGTTAAATAAGTAAATAGAGGATTAGCCAAGAGATGGTCACTTCCTAAAGTCATCTTATCCTGGAATCTTTTTTTTTTTTTTTTTTCAAGGAACGCGTCTTAAGACAATTGTTCTAAAGAACAGATCCTTTAGGAAGTTCTCAAGAACACTGCTTTAGGGAAAAAATAGCAAAACTATGATGTTGTCCAGGTTTGTTCACCTGCTATGGAAGATCCCAGAATTCATTCTTGTATCTTGTGCTTTTTTTTTCCTCTTAGGAAATTGTTCTAAAATTTACTTCAACTAAGAATATCATCTTCATCAGTCAAAACAGCTATCTTTCTGTTACATGTCCTCTCTCTCTCCCCAGTGCAAACATGCAATGATGCATAGCTATCGTCATTGAAAATTATTTTAGAATTATAAAATTCAGAGAAAAAATTTGTAATCCCATCACAGTTAAGATTTTGGCATTTCTTTTTCTTCTGCCCTTTTCTTTTTTCTTGAACTATATTTATTTTAAATGTTGTGTTAGTGGGGCTTCCCTGGTGGCTCAGTGGTAAAGAATCCATCTGCCAGTGCAGAGGACATGGGTTTGATTCCTGGTCCAGGAGGACGCCACATGCTGCGGGACTACTAAGTCCTCAGCTACTGAGCCAGTGCTCTAGAGCCCTTGAGCTGCAGCTACTGAGCCCATGTACCACAACTCCTGAAGCGCAGGCACCCAGAGCCCACGCTCTGCCACAAGAGAAACCACAGCAGGGAGAGGCCCACGCACTGCAGCTGGAGAGTAGCCCCTGCTCCCCATAACTGAGGAAGGCCCACACGAAGCAAGGAAGACCCGGCAGAAATAAATAAATCTTGAAAAATCAAGTTGTGTTAGTTTCTGGAGTACAGCAAAGTGATTCAGCAATTTGCATCTGCAAACACACACGTACATATGTGTGTATATAAATATTTTTTTCATATTCTTTTCCACTGTGGTTTATTATAGGATATTGAATATAGTTCCTTGTTCTATACCCTGTTGTTAGTCTATTTTGTATGTAATAAGTTTGTATCTGCTAATCCCAAACTCCTAATTTATCCCTCTTCCATCCTCTTTCACCCTTGGTAACAATGTTTGTGTTCTATGCCTGTGAGTCTGTTCCCATTTTGCAAGTAATTTCATTTTTTTCTTTAGATTCCACATATAAGTGATATCATATGGTATTTGCTTTTCTCTTTCTGACTTATTTCACTTAGTATGATAATCCTAGGTTCATCCGTATTGCTGCAAATGGCATTATTTCATCATTTTTTTTAACAGTTGAGTAGCATTCCACTGCGTACAAGCAGCACATCTTCTCTATCCATCCATCTGTCAGTGGACATTTACATTGTTTTCATTTAGGCTGCTTTGACTATTGTAAATCGTGCTTCTATGAGCACTGGCACCATTGGCATCACCGACTCAAGGGACATGAGTTTGAGCAAACTCCCGGAGATAGTGACAGACAGGGAATCCTGGTGTACTGCAGTCCATGGGGTCGTAAAGAGCCAGACATGACTTGGCAACTGAACAGCAACGATAACAACAGCAAGGAACCCTGGAGTATATGTATCTTTTTAAAAATTAATTTTTCTTGGAGTATAGTTGCTTTACGACACTGTGTTAGTTTCTACTGTACAGCAGGATGAATCAGCTAAACACACACATGTACACCTTTCTGAATTCTAGTTTTCTACAGATGATTGTCCAGGGGTGGGATTGCTGAATCATTTGGTAGCTCTATTTTTAGTTTTAGTTTTTGTTTTTTTTTTAAGAACTTCCATACTGTGCTCCATAGCAGTTGTGCCAATTACATTCCCACCAGCAGTGTAGGAGGATTCCATTTTCTCCACACCATTCCTATAATTTGTTATTTATAGTCCTTTTAGTCATGACCATTCAGACCAGTGTGAGCTGGTACCTCACGATAGTTTTGCTTTGCATTTCTCTAAACCACAAAAATCATGACATCAAGATCTTTGCATCTCCAGGAAGGCATCCCTTGGGGTTCCTAAATCACAGCCATAGAAGATGTTGATAGGTAATTGAGATATGCATTCCCAGTGGTGCTAGAGAAGACTCTTGAGAGCTCCTTGGACAGCAAGGAGATCCAACCAGTCCATCCTAAAGGAAATCAGTCCTGAATATTCATTGGAAAGACTGATGCTGAAGCTGAAGCTCCAATACTCTGGCCATCTGATGCGAAGAACTGACTCATTGGAAAAGACCCTGATGCTGGGAAAAATTGAAGGCGGGAGGAGAAGGGGACGACAGAGGATGAGATGGTTGGATGGCATCACTGACTCAATGGACATGAGTTTGCGTAAACTCTGGGAGTTGGTGATGGACAGGGAGGCCTGGTGTGCTGCAGTCCATGGGGAGTCCACAAAGAGTCAGACATGACTGCGTGACTGAACTGAATTGAACTGAAACAAAGCCTCTTGATTTTCCTGATTTGAGATTTGATGACTAATTGTACTGCTTAGAAAAACCAAATGGACAATATCAGTATATCGCTCTTAATTCTATGAAACCAAAAGTGTTGATTGGCTTTTATCAGTGGAATCAATATGTATATGATTTGTGTTTACATCTGTTCAATATGTACCTCCTTTACCTAGAGCTGTTAGGGGGGGAAGTCTTTAGCAGGCGAGCTAACAAATAAAGCTAATATTACAACCTTGTAGCTGTGCTTCTTCATGCATGTGATTGAAATATGTCACAGCTTGTACCAGGAACTCTGAAATGTTAGTTTCCTAACACTCTTAAATGAGACATGGTGTCTAAAATGCCTAGCATGGTGCCCACACTTAGTAAATGTTCAATAAATGCTAGCTCCTATCTATTTTATTCCATTTTATCTTATTTTATTTCATAAACACATTTTTTATGTAACAATGAGGTATGAGGTATGGTTGATTTACAACATTGTGTTAGTTTCTGGTATACAGCAAAGTGATTCAGCTATCCATTCTATATATAACAGTTTGCTATCTGCTAAACCCAAACTCCCAGTCTGTCCCTCCCTCACCCACCCCTGGCAACCACAAGTTTGATCTCTGTGTCTATGAGTTTGTAGAAACGCACATTTTGAAAAGCTCTTTACAGATATCAACTTGATTAAGATTCATAACATCCCACTGTGGTACCCTTACCAGCTCATCTTGAAATCAGAAGCACAAAGAGATGAATCGTTTTGAGACTGTGGTGCTGGTTTCCTCCACTTCCCTTTCCCGATCATGGCCAGAAACCCATGATTTTTCATCTACCTGGGATTTCCTTACAGGGTTTTCGACTCTTCTTTCCTTTATAATCAAAGGAAGAGGCACTTAGCATGGTTCCTGGACTTCCTCCCTTGCTAGTCATTCTTCTCTCTCCAGGACTAGCCTTAAGGGGCCCCAGGGGCCATGCGTCCTGGGTGGTGCAGCGTAAAGAATCTGCCTGCCAATACAGGAGACAAAGGAGACATGTGTTTCATCCCTGGGTCAGGAAGATCCCCTGGAGGAGGGCCTGGCAACCCACTCCAGCATGCTTGCTGGAGACTCCCATGGACAGAGGAGCCTGGCGGGCTATAGTCCAGGGGGGTTACAAAGAGGAGGACACAAACTGAGCAACTAGGCATAGTGGCCACCCCCGGCCCCCTCCCCTCATCTCTTACCTACCTGGGCCTTTCCCCATTGACCCTTGGTTCCTAAAGGCCAGCTATACCTTGGCTGCCTTAACCAAACACCACAGACTGAGTGGCTTAGAAAAGGCAGAGGAAGCAGAGCTCAAACTGCCAACACCCGCTGGATCATTGAAAAAGCAAGAGAGTTCCAGAAAAACAGCTATTTCTGCTTGATTGACTATGCCAAAGCTTTTGACTGCGTGGATCACATTAAAATGTGGAAAATTCCGAAAGAGATGGAAATACCAGACCACCTGACCTGCCTCTTGAGAAATCTGTATGCACGTCAGGAAGCAACAGTTAGAACTGGACATGGAACAACAGACTGGTTCCAAATAGGAAAAGGAGTACATCAAGGCTATATATTGTCACCCTGTTTATTTAACTTATATGGAGTCATGCAAAATGCCTGGCTGGATAAAGCACAAGCTGGAATCAAGATTTCTGGGAGAAATATCAATATGCTCACATAGGCAGATGACACCACCCTTATGGCAGAAATTGAAGAAGAACTAAAGAGCCTCCTGATGAAAGTGAAAGAGGAGAGTGAAAAAGTTGGCTTAAAGCTCAACATTCAAAAAACTAAGAACATGGCATCTGGTCCCATCACTTCATGGCAAAAACATAGGGAAACAGTGGCTGACTTTATTCTGGGGGGGCTCCAAAATCACTGCCATGAAATGAAAAGATGCCTACTCCTTGCAAGGAAGTTATGACCAACCTAGACAGCATATTTAAAAGCAGAGACATTGCTTTACCAAGAAAGGTCCATCCAGTCAAGGCTATGGTTTTTCCAGTAGTCATGTATAGATGTGAGAGTTGGACTGTGAAGAAAGCTGAGCACCAAAGAACTGATGCTTTTGAACTGTGGTGTTGGAGAAGACTCTTGAGAGTCCCTTGGACTGCAAGGAGATCCAACCAGTCCATCCTAAAGGAGATCAGTCCTGAGTGTTCATTGGAAGGACTGATGCTAAAGCTGAAACTCCAATACTTTGGCCACCTGATGCAAAGAGTTGACTCATATTGTAAAGACCCTGATGCTGGGAAAGATTGAAGGCAGGAAGAGAAGGGGACAACAGAGGATGAGATGGCTGAATGGCGTCACAGACTCAATGGAGATGAGTTTGAGAAAACTTCGGGAGTTGATGATGGTCAGGGAGGCCTGGCATGCTGCAGTCCATGGGATCACGAAGAGTCAGACATGACTGAGCTACTGAACTGAACTGAATTGAACTGAATAACTTAACCAACAGGCATTTATTCACTCACAGTTCTAGAGACCAGACCTCTGAGGTCAAGGTGCCAGCAAATTCTTTACAGAGTCTTCCTTCTGAAGGTGCAGAGCGAGAGCTCCCTCTTATCTTTTCTTCTTCCTTTAAGGACACGGGTCCCCTGTGCCCTCATTTCATCTTAATTGCTGCTTTCAAGGCCCCACCTCTGAATACAGTCACACTGGGGTCAGGACTTCAACATAGGGGTCAGGAAGGGGCCGGGGAATCACTTAATTTCTAACAGGCTCTGTGGTCCAGGGAAAGGCCAGAGCTTTGAACTCAGAATGGGGTTCAATCCTTGTCCTTGGCTCAGCTGTTAGGCCATTAATTTCCCAATTAAAGCAGAGTTGACATCCCATATTTATAAATAATCCTTCCTTCTTCCCCTTCTCCCAGCATAGCAGCTAGTTTACCCAGAAAATAGAATTGGTGTCTGGGTATATGGCTCCACACTGCTGCTTCAGAGGCTCAAGACCTGTAGGAATCTCCCGGGCAGAATCAGTAGGGGGCCTCGTGTCCGTCTCCTCTGGGTGGCCCTCTCCCTCTTGCCCCATGGTGGGCATTGTCCAGAATGCCAGCCACTGCTGGCCACCACGGGTATCCTCTTAAGCACCTGCTTTGCTCCCCAGCCTGTCTCTGGCTCCAGAACTCATATGAGCTTTGAGCAACTTAGGCAGTTTCTTTCAAGTTCACAATTGGGATGTTGGGGCAGAAGGACACCCCTCTGGACCCTGCTGTCCTTGGAGGAAGATAAAGCTGGGAACGGGACCCGTAGATTTTGCAAGTATAGGGCCAATTAAGCATCTTAAAAACCAAAAGCCTGCAGCTGAAGACTTCACGCTCAAAAAATGCAGCTTTCTCCCACCTGCAAAAACATGCTTCTCCTCTGCTTCGTCCTTTATTTGGCATGGGGCATAACATTTTCCAAAAAATGTTACAGAATAACTGCTCACTGTCACTCTAGGCACAAACTCTTCAGTGGGTTGTATTTTCTGAATCCCCGGCCAGGTTATAGGTCAGTAGTCACTTTGCTATTTCAATGAAAGCAAATGGATTTTTGTTTTTGCTTCAAAGTCTGTATTGAGTTTGTTACAATATTGCTTCTGTTTTATGCTTTGGCTTTTTGGCTGTGAAGCATGGGGATGCTAGCTCCATAGCCAGGGGTTGAACCCACACGCCTGCCCCCCTCACCCCGGAGTTGGAAGGTGAAGTCCAGGCTACTGGACCACCAGGCAAATCTACAAATGGGTTTAGATGTGAAGCTCTTCCTGGCTGTGGACCATCAGCCCAGACTTTGGACTGTGAGTCTTTAGTGACGACCCACCTTGTCTTGAGACAGGTTGGGCGTCTTTCTCAGCCCCTGAGCAAGTCAGGCCCCTCCCATTCCACACCTCCCAAAGACCCCAAGGACTGGGGCAGGTGGGCATTCAAGCACTTTGCTGCTCCCTCTTGAGAAAGTGAATAAGTCTGCATTTTTATCCCCCTGTAAACATTTGAATCCCAGCATTCCTAATGTGCAAGCAAGACTTTCACAGCAAAGCATTACAATCTTATAATGAAATTAGGTGCTTGTGGGAAAGAGCACAATTAAAACCAGAAAATAATTTAGGAAGATTAAACCCATTAGGGTAGGATGCTTCTTCTTTAGTAGAGAGGAAATACAATTAGGTGAACTAACTTATTAAAAACACCTACACGGATATCTGAACATCTCCCAAATGCACTGAAACGCCTTGCTCTCTGCAAAACAGAGAGATTCCACTTCCTTTTTTTTCAAAATCAAATTAGAAAACCAAAACCAATTGTTTCCCAGGAGAAATATTTACACCTCTAAGTAGATTGAAAGAAATTTAATCTGAAGTTGCCCGGAAATTATTACAAAACTAAGTTATTTCCATCATTTTAGGTGGTTAGCCCCAAATTTTGGGCTGAGTAGATCTGTTCCAGGACCTAAATTTATGTAAAACTTGAAGAATAAGCCAGAAGGCAGAAATCTATTTTTTAGGATACAGAGAGTCCAACCCTGATAACAACATAAGGACGTATATGGATATGACCTGACTGATAAATAAGCTAGATTATTACATTGACTTGATTTATGTGCTTGTTAACTGTGTATATGAGAAAGGTTATCAACCAGATATCATCAAAATTTTGATGACTGAAGAAATATAACAAAGTGACTATAAGTTTTGCTTCTGGAGTTGGACAGTTTGAGTCCAATGTGGCCATGGAAATGTTATTATCTCTCAAAACCTCAGTCTCCTCATCTGTAAAATGGGCATTCTGGAACCTTCTTTCTGTACTATTATGGGGATGTGAGAAGGCGATACCTGTAGTTTTCTTAGCATTGCCTCTGAACTAAGGAAATGACCCCGTATTAGCTATTTTAAAGAATAAAAATAATTCACACTCATAGTATGATCTGGGCTCTGTGTTGCTGTATGATCACAGTATGACCCAGGCTCTGTTGCCATTGTTTTATGCATATTGCCTTTTTTAACCCTCTAAATTACCTTGTGAGTTGTTGTTCGGTTACTCAGCTGTGTCTGACTCTGTGACCCCTTGTGAATAGGTGTTAGTAAGGGCTTCCCTAGCGGCTCAGTGGAATGCAGGAGGCACAGAAGATGCAGGTTTGATCCCTGGGTAGGGGGATCCCCTGGAGGAGGAAAGGGCAGCCCACTCCAGTATTCTTGCCAGGAAAATCCCATGGACAGAGGAACATGATGGGCTACAGTCCATGGGTTTGCAAAGAGTCAGACATAACTGAGCGTGCACGCGTGCGCACGCGCACGCACACACACACAGAGGTGTTACTAATTCCATCCCCACAGGGGACGTAGAGCACAGAGGGTTTGGCCACAGCCGACAAGTAGCCTGGGCACAAACCCCTCACTTCAGAAGCGTGCTATAGAAACTTAGATCATCTTCAGCAGAAAAGAAAGGTGATCTCCAGAGCAAGGAAACAGCACTGGGAACCCCAGTTAATCACACTTCAGAAAGCAGAGTCATTGGAGTTAGAAAATTAAAGCCTGTGGTCTCATACAACTTTCACTCATCATGGTTCAAATTTCGGCTTTCAGGGTACATTAACTGTAAGTAATTGCATAAAGTACAAACCTTCATGCTAGCCCTTCACTCCTCAAGATGAACATGACTGAGCACTCACAGGGAACAGGGAAATATCGACAAATGGGTAGACACCCTGATATTGACCCTGGAGTCTCCATACCCTAAACACATGAGGCTTCCTTCTGAAGTTTACGTTAGTTGCTTGGAGCATCCCAATTACATGTAAGTTGCTCAGTCATGTCTGATTCTTTGTGATTCCGTGAACTGTAGCCCACCAGGCTCCTCTGTCCATGGAATTCTCCAGGCAAGAATGCAGAAGTGGGTTGTCGTTCCCTTCTCCAAGGGATGTTCCTGACCCAGGGATCAAACATGGGTCTCCCACATTGCAGGCAGAATCTTTACCTTCTGAGCCAACAGGAAGCCCGAATCCCTGCCCAAATAATAATCCTGTCACTTCTTTCAGCCTGTTGTTGACTGGTCACTGCACACCTGTGATTCAGCTCACACACAGGCAGCAAAGTGTGAAGCTGTGTTGCTTCCTTGTATCCCATTAATAAGCTCACACGACATTTTACAAAAATGGACAATTGAAAAGGGAATTGGCCCCAAAAGAGTACATCAGAGGGGGGAAAAAATTGATAATGTTGAAGCTAAATTTGAATCAAATGTTCATGGAGTTATAGAAGAAAGAGCTGATCATGGACTGTCAACACTGCTGCTGTTCCAGAAACTTCTAACATGCAGCCAGAGGAACCCAGCGAAAGCTGCTGAATGACAAAAATGAGCTCAGTGGCTGCGGTATAAAGGATGACGGTGTCCCAGAGGAAGTAAACATCTTGCCATTGAAGGAACTCATAGATATTTCACAACATTGAAAGCACCAAAGCTAAAATATGGGAAGCTGATCCAAACTTAGAATGGAGCATGGCAATTTTCCAAGGCAAAGGAACGATGCTCACTCAATATCATAAACTCTATGATGAGAAGAAGACAAGCATTGTTCAAACTACTCCCAATGAGTTCTTTGCAAAGAGAACATGCTGATTCTCCACGCTTCAAATGTTTAAATTACAATGTATGAAATAAACATTAGTTGCACATTTTTTTTGTTTCCCTATATATTTATAACTGATATTGAGACAACTTTTAATTGCTGATAAAATCGTTCTAAGGTCATCGGACAATTGAAATCTTCCCCGTTGATGATTAAGATCACTTTGTAAAGTGTGTGATTGCTTTTTCTGGTCCTGAAGGAATGTGCAAATGCTGTATATGTTAAATGTCTATACACGTGAAATGGTTCATTTCTTCCCAAATGGACCACAGCGCTATATGAAAACATACTCCTCCTACACTCTTCATATCCCTACTCTCACTTGTCAGTGTGCCTCGGACTGGAGCCCATCTTCAGAAGAGATCCTCCCTATCATAAGCTCTCCCTTCTACATCCCCTCCCTTGCAGTATCTCCCTCCAATCCCCTACCCCTGACTCCACTCCATCTCCTCTTTCAAAATCAATCCACTTAATTACCTGTGCACACAATGCAGCATTTATCAGCTTTAAAAATAGCTAAATTTGGTGTTCAAAAAGTACATTGTATTTTTTTAAGTGTAGGTTTGATTTTTTGACTTGAAAGCTTCCCTAAGTACACAGAGTGGCTGCCTAGACATTTTAGCCAAGCATAAAACAACTCATTTTTAAAAATAAATGTATAAAAAAACTTTCAAACTATTTTATAGCCAAATGCATGTGTATGCGAATTGAGATTTGACTGCATTTTAAAATGTATTATTTGATGTAGGCAGGGTTCCTCTCCTTTAAAAAAAAGACAACTCGAGACCTTGACACGGTTTTGTCTCACTCTGGACCTGGGTTTCAAACATCACTCATTTATAGATTATCCAAAACTGGTCCCCACACCCAGGCCCTGGATCTGCATTTCCAGCTCCCTGCTTGGGACCACCTCCCCGCCAAACACACCACGCCCCCAGCTGTACTTCTGCACAGGGCATTTAAGCTCTGGTCCAAGGCCAAAATTTTTCAGGTCCAAGACACTTGAGCCAGGCTGCCTGGGTTCAAATCCCCATTCTCATGCCAACACAGAATGTAACCTCAGGTGCGTCACTTAACTTTTATGCCCTCAGTTGGAGATGACAAATAGCCCACTTCTAGGGGCTATTTGGTCTTCCCTGGTGGCTCAGATGCTAAAGAATCCACCTTCAATGCCAGAGACCTGGGTTTGATCCCTGGGTTGGGAAGATCCCCTGGAGGAGGGCATGGCAATCCACTCCAGTATTCTTGCCTGGAGAATCCCAGGGACAGAGGAGCCTGGCAGGGTCCATGCAGTCGCCAAGAGTCGGACAAGACTGAGCAACTAAGCACAGGGGCTGTTTGTGAGGATGGAGTTACTGTGTGCCACACGGAGAGTACGCAACACATCTGTTTATATGAGAAATACACATAGCAGCACCCTGCCTTCAAGGAGCCTCCTTCTGCTTAGGGAGACGGATGACAAGCCAGGGAAGCAGAAGAGGCACCATGCTCAGGGGTGCTCAGCGCTAAGGAAAGAAGTTAGTGGGGAAGGCATCGGGAGAGTTTGGGGCTTCCAGTTTTCATTCGAGAGGTTAGGGAAGGTGGGCTCTGAGTGGGGACCTGAAGCAGGTGAGCTGTGAGGAGTGTGGGGATGGGCATTCCAGGCAGAGAGAACAGCCAGTGCAAAGGTCCTGAGGCAGTAGCTTGTCTCTATGCCTGTGGAGCCACGAAGATGCCAGTGGAGCTGAGGCAAAGTGAGGGTGGTTGCGTTAATCCTCTGGGGCTGTCTCAACAGGTAGCACAGACTGGGAGGCTCACCCGGCAGACGTTATCTTCTCACAGCTCTGGAGGCTGGAAATCCCAGATCGAGGTGTCATCAGAGTTGGTTTCTTTGAGGCTCTATGGGCTTCCGTGGTGGCTTAGCTAGTACAGAACCTGCCTGCAATGCAGGAGACCTGGGTTCAATCCCTGGGTTGGAAAGATCCTCTGAAGAAGGGAATGGCAACCTACTCCAGTATCCTTGCCCGGAGAATCCCATGGAGAGAGGAGCCCGGCAGGCTATAGTTCATGGGGTTGCAAACAGTCGGACACACTGAGTGACTAACATACACACAGCATTGGGTTTTAGATGGTATCTTCTTCCTGTATCTTCACGTGGTCTTTCCTGTGTGTGTGTGTGTTCCATCTCTTCTTTTTATGAGGACTGGATCAGACCCACTGTAACAACCTCATGTACCTCTTTAAAGAACTTGCCTCTGAATACAGTCACACTTGGCTGGAGGTGAGAGCTTCACCATGCGGGCCGGGGTGGGAAGCAGGGAGGCACTGATTCAGCCCGTCACGCAAGAGAACACATTAGATGCCATCTGAGAACATGGAGTGCTTGGATGCTCAGGTCAGGAACTACTGTAGGTGAGTCACACAGCAGGGGGTTAGAAAACAGGGACTCTTGTTTACAGAACATTGGATGGACCCCCAAGGAAGATTCTCAGAATCACACAGGACTGACAGCCCCCCAAACTCCCAGAGGAGCCACGAGGCCACCAATGGAGCAATGAGTCCAAGACCACGTGCCTAAAAGAGCAATCCGGACATGGTGAGCTTCCATATCTGCTGGCTTAACAAGCACAGGAACTCAGTGCAGGGTGAGTGGGGATGCCCAGATGGGTAAGAACCGGACGAGGGAGCCCTGGAGCTGGGGGCTTGCTTTGCTCTGTTGGACTTTTTCAAGTTCCCGCCAGTTAACCAAACTCAGTTCTACTCGGTCATGTCCTCTCATGCCTTCGCTTCACACCCCTCCCCCGACCCTGGAAAGAACCAGTGTAAGACCCAGAGGAGAAGGAAATGGCAGCCCACTCCAGTATTCTTGCCTAGAGAATCCCGTGGACAGAGGAGCCTGGTGGGCTGCTGTCCATAGGGTCGCACAGAGTCGGACACAACTGAAGCGGCTTAGCAGCAGCAGCAGCAGCAGCAGCAGCGAGACGTGAAGGAGGTCTGGACACTAGCGCACACCTGTGGAGACACAAGCCAGGGGAGGGAGTTTTCACCTTGGGGAAGCGGCAGATCAGACACCGTGTCACTCTCCCTCTACCAAGAACGAGCGTCTCACACCGTAGCATCCCTCCCTGGACCACGTCTCAGAACAAAAGTCAGTCCCCACGGGTTGGATAGAGAAGGGCCGAGTGTTGCAGGTGGGAGCCGACATTGCCCCTGACCTCCCCAGGTTGTCTCCGCGCCTGCTTCCCGCGCTCCCCACTGAGCCCTGCCCTGCGCAGGAGCAGAAAGGCATTCCTCCAGCTTCCTCCGCTCCCCCACTGAGCCCTGCCCTGCGCATGAACACAAAGGCATCTCTCCATCCCGTCAGGCATCTTTGAAAACGACTGTTGGGAGGAAAGCTCCCAGATTGGACACTGATCACCTAGCAGGAATTAAGTTGCCGTGTTCTTTGCATTTCCGGCTTCCTCTCATGTCACGGAGAGAAACGTGCCCCGTTGCGAGCCACTTCGGACCCCACCAAGCCAAAGAGGGCTGTTTAGGGAAGGTGAGAAGGATAGGAACTTGCCTTTTCCAACATACGGCAGCTGCTGGACCCACTGGTGGAGTCACAGGGAGGGGAAAGGACGTCACATGTGCAAGTGATCCGGAGACTTTAGACTCCGACAGCCTCTCGGGGATCTCCTTCCTCTCCCGGGGGTCAGGAGACCACGTCCGTCCCCATCCCCACCACAGAGCCTAGGTGGGCTTCCTCCTGTGCTGCACAGATACACGCCCTCCCCGTCCCTCGGCCAGTGCCAGCAGGGAGAAGCGCCTTCCACCAAGTGACCCTCCCTGCTCCCAGGACCATCTCCTCTGGGTCCCCGCTGTCACCCCAGTAAGACTGAAAGGACAGATCGGCCTGATTTCCCAGGACAGAACACTGCTGACCCATGAGATTAGGGCCTGGGCAAACCTCCACCTCCCCAGTGAGGAAGCACTTTCCCAGAGGCCCCAGTAACAACCTGGCCACAGGGGCAAAATGGGAAACCACGCCAAAATTCACCATGTGGTGGGCCGTGGGGGACTCTGCTTCCTACAACTATTCTGCTGCTTCTACCTCTGGAGGGAAGAAAATAATTTAATTTTGAAAAAGCTGATGGGCAGTGAGACTGGCAGTGGTGCTCTAGTGAGGGTGGAGAGCAAGTGGGTGAGAGGTGGGCCCACAGCCATGCAAGGCAGCTCACACCACGCCTTCAGGAAACGGAGATGCTGACTTACACATCTCTGCCTCTGCTGCAGTGGACAGTTTCTGAAAACTCTGGTGGGAAAAAATCAGGTTGATTTTCCTAAAAAATGAAATCTTGCAGTAACATGGCTGGACAGAGAGATAGTCATCCTGAGTGAGGTCGGTCAGACAGAGAAAGACAAGTATCGCGTGATATCGCTTATATGTGGACATAAATGAACTTCTTTACAAAACAGAAATAGGGTCACTGATACAGAAAACAAACTGACAGTTGCCAGGGAGAAAGAAGGGGAGGGATAAATTGGGAGATTGGGATTAACATATATACATGACTATGTATAAAATAGATCACTAATAAGAACCTATTATTCTTCCTGTGGCTTCCCTGATGGCTCAGATGGTGAAGAATCTGCCTGCAGTGTGGAAGGCCTGGGTTTGATCCCTGGGTTGTGAAGATCCCCTGGAGAAGGGAATGGCTACCTACTCCAGTGTTCTGGCCTGGAAAATTCCACGGACAGAGGAGCCTGGCAGGTTACAGTTCCTGGTGTCGCAAGGAGTCCAACAAGTCTGAGTGACGTTCACTTTCATTTCACTCACTTTCACTTTCCAATAAGAACCTACTGTATAGCACAGGGAACTCTACTCAGTACTCTGACCTATATAGAGGAAAAGAATCCAAAAAAGACTTCAGTTCAGTCGCTCAGTCGTGTCCTACTCTTTGTGACCCCACGGACTGCAGCACGCCAGGCCTCCCTGTCCATCACCAACTTCTGGAGTTGACTCAAACTCATGTCCATTGAGTCGATGATGCCATCCAACCGTCTCATCCTCTGTCATCCCCTTCTCCTCCTGCCTTCAATCTTTCCCAACATCAGGGGCTTTTCAAATGAGTCAGTTCTTCACATCAGGTGGCCAAAGTATTGGAGTTTCAGCTTCAGCATTAGTCCTTCCAATGAATATTTGGGACTGATTTCCTTTAGGATGGACTGGTTGGATCTCCTTGCAGTCCAAGGGACTCTCAAGAATCTTCTTCAATACCACTGTTCAAAAGCATCAATTCTTCAGCACTCACCTTTCTTTATAGTCCAACTCTCACATCCATATATGACTACTGGAAAAACCATAGGTTTGACTAGACGGACTTTTGTTGGCAATATAATGTCTCTGCTTTTTAATTTGCTGTCTAAACTTTCTTCCAAGAAGCAAGCATCTTTTAATTTCATGGCTGCAGTCACCATCTGCAGTTATTTTGGAGCCCAAGAACATCAAGTCTATCACTGTTTCCACTGTTTCCCCATCCATTTGCCATGAAGTGATGGGACCAGATGCCATGATCTTAGTTTTCTGAATGTTGAGTTTTAAGCCTACTTTTCCACTCTCCTCTTTCACTTTCATCACGAGGCTCTTTATTCTTCACTTTCTGCCATAAAGGTGGTGTCATCTGCATATCTGAGGTTATTGATATTTCTCCCAGCAATGTTGATTCCAGCTTTTGCTTCATCCAGTCCAGCGTTTCTCATGATGTACTCTGCATAGAAGTTAAATAAGCAGAGTGACAATATACAGCCTTGACGTACTCCTTTTCCTATTTGGAACCAGTCAGTTGTTCCGTGTCCAGTTCTAACTGCTGCTTCTTGACCTGCATACAGGTTTCTCAAGAGGGAGGTCAGGTGGTCTGGTATTCCCATCTCTTGAAGAATTTTCCAGAGTTTGTTGTGGCCCACACAGTCAAAGGCTTTGGCATAGTCCATAAAGCAGAAAAAAAGAGTGGATGAATGTATATGTAGAATATTCATTTTGCTGTACCACAGAAACTGACACAACGTTGTAAACCAATAAAATACTCCAATAAAAATTAAGTTTTAAATGTAATATCATCTCATCCCTTTGACTTTCTCTCTCTCAAGTCTTTTTAATGTTGTACCTACCTTATCTGTCCTAACTAGGGTTGGTTAAAGTCTGGGCTAAATTTGTTTAGACAAGCTCTATAGTATTTAAAGAAAAAGAAGAAAGCAAGGTACACAGTGTTTCCAAGTCTTAAGAACATTCCATTCCCAGTTTACAGCTGAATGTGCTTTACGTTTGAAAGCAAGCTATAGCTTGTACAACAAATGTGGAAATAATTTGAAGTATGAGACATCCATTATTTATTTTGCAATTGGAGAAAATTCTGGCCAGGAGAAATCTTTAGCTGAAAGCCAAGATGATCTGTCCTTAATTGTTCTTAAATAAAATGAAAATGTATCTGTTGCTTCAATGATATCTTGGGGGAAGATAGTTCCTCTTTTAGCCTGCCACGTGAAACTTTCCAAGTTGGGCGTCACACACATAATTATGATGATGGCCAAGTAAGAGTTTCTTGGGCAAGAAAGTCAAATATTTTAAGTGCTGATGTTTTGTTAAGTAGGTTGTTTAAAAAAAAAAACAAAAACAAAAAACA
Organism: Oryx dammah; assembly: GCF_014754425.2. Lineage (NCBI taxonomy): Eukaryota > Metazoa > Chordata > Mammalia > Artiodactyla > Bovidae > Oryx > Oryx dammah. The sequence goes on along the minus strand of NW_024070186.1, from coordinate 6,276,384 downwards.
ACCACACACAGAGTCTTAAATTTAGAACTACGACATTTTGTCCCTAAAATCAGTCATTGTTAACAGCATCCAAGCTAATTCTTTTTGAGATCCATCTATGATTTAAAAGCATTGTGATGTTATGCCATAAAACACCCCCTCTTTGTCCCCAATCTTGTCAGGCTATAAAAATGTTCCAATTCCCTCAAGGGAAAAAAAAATGTTTTCTGTAACTTTTTAAAAAATCGCTTTCTTTTAACAAAATTGTTTCCCTAGTGACCACTCCCTCCTGCAGGCCAGGACTTGTAGAGGTCCAACATCTCATGAATGGATGTTGACTTTATAAAATGATCTTCCTGCATCCTTTGCTGATGGGGCAGGATTCATGGAGGGCTGGGGTATTCCCTGGTAGCTCAGATGATAAAGTGTCTGCCTGCAATGTGGGAGATCTGGGTTCAATCCCTGGGTTGGGAAGATCCCCTGGAGAAGGAAATGGCAATCCAGTACACTTGCCTGGAAAATTCCATGAATGGAGGAGCCTGGTAAGCTGTGGTCCATGGGATCACAAACAGTCGGACATGACTAAGCAACTTCACTTTGTAATTTGGAGTATTCTCAGCTTTATGGAGAAAGTTATTCTCCGCTGCCATCCTCACCTCTACCACAGTCATACTCTCCCCTTAAGCTGCTTTATTTTCTTCATAACCCTTAACACTCTCTCAACTATACCATCCCTTGACTCTTGCATGGTCTTTCTTTCCTGACAAGAAAATAAACTCCAAGGAAACAGGAAATTTTTCTCTCTTATACACTTCTGTATCTCCGGTTTCTAGAAAAGCATCTGACACATAGTAGATGCTCTCCTGGAGATCAGTGGAGAAACAACTCCAGAAAGAATGCAGGGATGGAGCCAAAGCAAAAACAATACCCAGTTGTGGATGTGACTGGTGATAGAAGCAAGGTCTGATGCTGTAAAGAGCAATATTGCATAGGAACCTGGAATGTCAGGTCCATAAATCAAGGCAAATTGGAAGTGGTCAAACAAGAGATGGCAAGAGTGAACCTCGACATTCTAGGAATCAGCAAACTAAAATGGACTGGAATGGGTGAATTTAACTCAGATGACCATTATATCTACTACTGTGGGCAGGAATCCCTCAGAAGAAATGGAGTAGCCATCATGGTCAACAAAAGAGTCCAAAATGCAATACTTGGATGCAATCTCAAAAACGACAGGATGATCTCGGTTCGTCTCCAAGGCAAACCATTCAATATCAGTTATCCAAGTCTATACCCCAACCAGTAATGCTGAAGAAGCTGAAGTTGAACGGCTTTATGAAGACCAACAAGATCTTTTAGAACTAACACCCAAAACAGATGTCCTTTTCATTATAGGGGACTGGAATGCAAAGTAGGAAGTCAAGAAACACCTGGAGTAACAGGCAAATTTGGCCTTGGAAGGCAGAATGAAACAGGGCAAAGACTAATAGAGTTTTGCCAAGAAAATGCACTGGTCATAGCAAACACCCTCTTCCAACAACACAAGAGAAGACTCTACACATGGACATCACCAGATGGTCAACACCAAAATCAGATTGATTATATTCTTTGCAGCCAAAGATGGAGAAGCTCTATACAGTCAGCAAAAACAAGACCAGGAGCTGACTGTGGCTCAGATCATGAACTCCTTATTACCAAATTCAGACTCAAATTGAAGAAAGTAGGGAAAACCACTAGACCATTCAGGTATGACCTAAATCAAATCCCTTATGATTATACAGTGGAAGTGAGAAATAGATTTAAGGGACTAGATCTGATAGATAGAGTGCCTGATGAACTATGGAATGAGGTTCGAGACATTGTGCCGGAGACAGGGATCAAGATCATCCCCATGGAAAAGAAATGCAAAAAAGCAAAATGGCTGTCTGGGGAGGCCTTACAAATCGCTGTGAAAAGAAGAGAGTTGAAAAGCCAAGGAGAAAAGGAAAGATATAAGCATCTGAATGCAGAGTTCCAAAGAATAGCAAGAAGAAATAAGAAAGCCTTCTTTAGCGATCAATGCAAAGAAATAGAGGAAAACAACAGAATGGGAAAGACTAGAGATCTCTTCAAGAAAATTAGAGATACCAAGGGAACATTTCATGCAAAGATGGGCTCGATAAACGACAGAAATGGTATGGACCTAACAGAAGCAGAAGATATTAAGAAGAGGTGACAAGAATACACGGAAGAACTGTACAAAATAGATCTTCATGACCCAGATAATCATGATGATGTGAAAACTCATCTAGAGCCAGACATCTTGGAATGTGAAGTCAACTGGGCCTTCAAAAGCATCACTACAAACAAAGCTAGTGGAAGTGATGGAATTCCAGTTGAGCTGTTTCAAATCCTGAAAGATGATGCTGTAAAAGTGCTGCACTCAATATGCCAGCCAAATGGGAAAACTCAGCAGTGGCCACAGGACTGGAAAAGGTCAGTTTTCATTCCAATTCCAAAGAAAAGCAATGCCAAAGAATGCTCAAACTACTGCACAATTGCATTCATCTCACATGCTATTAAAGTAATGCTCAAAATTCTCCAAGCCAGGCTTCAGCAATACGTGAACCGTGAACTCCCTGATGTTCAAGCTGGTTGTAGAAAAGGCAGAGGAACCAGAGATCAAATTGCCAACTTCTGCTGGATCATGGAAAAAGCAAGAGAGTTCCAGAAAAACATCTACTTCTGCTTGATTGACTATGCCAAAGCCTTTGACATGTGGATCACAATAAACTGTGGAAAATTCTGAAAGAGATGGGAATACCAGACCACCTAACCTACCTTTTGAGAAATCTGTATGCAGGTCAGGAAGCAACAGTTAGAACTGGACAGGAAACAACAGACTGGTTCCAAATAGGAAAAGGAATACGTCAAGGCTGTATATTGTCACCCTGCTTATTTAACTTCTATGCAGAGTACATCATGAGAAACGCTGGGCTGGAAGAAACACAAGCTGGAATCAAGATTGCTGGGAGAAATATCAATAATCTCAGATATGCAGATGACACCACTCTTATGGCAGAAAGTGAAGAGGATCTAAAAAGCCTCTTGATGAAAGTGAAAGAGGAGAGTGAAAAAGTTGGCTTAAAGCTCAACATTCAGAAAACGAAGATCATGGCATCCAGTCCCATCACTTCATGGGAAATAGATGGGGAAACAGTAGAAACAGTGTTAGACTTTATTTTGGGGGGCTCCAAAATCACTGCAGATGGTGACTGCAGCCATGAAATTAAAAGATGCTTACTCCTTGGAAAAAAAGTTATGACCAACCTAGACAGCATATTCAAGACCAGAGACATTACTTTGCCGACTAAGGTCCGTCTAGTCAAGGCTATGGTTTTTCCTGTGGTCATGTATGGATGTGAGAGTTGGACTGTGAAGAAGGCTGAGCACCGAAGAACTGATGCTTTTGAACTGTGGTGTTGGAGAAGAGTCTTGAGGGTCCCTTGGACTGCAAGGAGATTCAACCAGTCCATTCTGAAGGAGATCAGTCCTGGGATTTCTTTGGAAGGAATGATGCTAAAGCTGAAGCTCCAGTACTTTGGCCACCTCATGCGAAGAGTTGACTCATTGGAAAAGACTCTGATGCTGGGAGGGATTGGGGGCAGGAGGAAAAGGGGACGACAGAGAATGAGATGGCTGGATGGCATCACGGACTCGATGGACGTGAATCTGAGTGAACTCCGGGAGATGGTGATGGACAGGGAGGGCTGGCGTGCTGCGATTCATGGGGTTTCAAAAGTTGGACACAACTGAGCGACTGAAGTGAACTGAACTGAATGACAAAACTCACTGTGAATTCACCAACAGCATTGAAAGATTTTGTCTTTTATCACACACAATAAATACATAGATGTAAATAATCATGGCATACGTGTATGAGTTATTATTTTATCACTGTTACAGGTTTCTGAACTCCTAGGAGTCACTCCAGAGGCCATCCCTAAGAGAATCACTGATGCAAGGGAACAAGTGATAAATTGAAATGCTGAAGACTTGATCTTATTACGTGCTATGGAACCCTGAGCAAACTCACGTGATTTCCCCAAAGTCTTGATTTCCTTCTCTGGCAGATGGGAGTCTACCTACTCTATAGAGTTAAAAGAAAATGAAACTGATGTATGCAGACAACTTTTGTAGACGACAAAGCACCACACACAAGGCTTATTCTTATGAAAGCTTATCATAGGAACCATTTGGCCCATGACTCCTGTGAGGCAGAGGACTGCACTGGTTGCAATTTTCGTCAACTTCATCTTTGTGATCTATTGTCCCCAAGACTGCAATAAGAGCACTTTTTCTCCTGGGATCTGTTGACCCCCCATGTGCAAGAAAACCCTGCGTAGATTTACTTTGAATCTAGACGCACCATACGCCACAGTGGTTGTATACTGGGTTCCCGCTGTGTGGATTCAATGACTCAGGTGATGTACGTCTTTTGTGTGTTAGCCCTGGCAACAACTCAAAACATTCTCTCACAGGCCCCCTCAGCTGTCATCCTATTTTCTCAGTAGCATTGCTTTTTCTTTAGACCGGGTGAAATTTCAAAGCATGTTGAAAAAAATTTTATCTCTGACCTTCCTTTCTCGTTTAATACCCCCAGAAGTGCTGTGCACAGCTAAGAATCGTAAGGATTAGTGTCCTCCCCGTTCTGACCAATGTGCTCTTTCATACCCTGGCTGTGTAACTACTAACACACACAGGTGGAAGCGAGACTCATCAAGCACCCTGGTATAGATTATCTGATTTTCCTCACTGTGGACATCTAAACACCATCAATAGTAATCCCAAATAACTTTATATTTTTTCAAATGTAGAAAGGTTGTGCTAAGACTTTTCATGTTACATATACTCCACATACAGAAAAGTGTGCAAGAAAGAAATGAACAGCTCAATGAATATCATTCCATCTCTCTCTCTCTCTCTCTCTCACACACACACACACACACACACACAGGTGTAACAGTGCTGCGGGTCAAGAAAAAGAACATTGGGAGCAGCCGGGACCCCCTAGTGTACCCCCCTGGCATTGTACCCTTCCCACCTCCAAAGACAAAAGTTACACTTTCCTGTGTGTGTCAGTCACTCAGTCATGTCTGACTCTTTGTGATCCCATGGACTGTAGCCCACCAGACTCCGTCTGTGGGACTTTCCAGGCCAGAATACTGGAGTGCGTAGCCATACCCTTCTCCAGAGGATCTTCCCAACCCAGGGATCGAACCAGGGTCTCCCACATTGCAGGCAGATTCCTTACCTTCTGAGCCACCAGGGAAACCACTTTCCCGACTCTTGCTAAACATTTTCTTGCTCTCCTATAGTTTTACCTCCTACGCAGGGCTCCTTTAACACCGTTAACTTCTGCCTGTTTTTTAAAAACTCTGTGTCAATGGAGTTCTGCCATGGATTTTCTTGAGTATCTGGCTTCCTTTGCTCATTACTGTATTTGAGAGCCATTCATGTTCATGTGACTAGAGTTCAATTATTTTTACTGCTGTAGAGCAGTTTATTATATGAAAACATTTTCATGTCGATTCCATTGTTGATAGACAGGTAGGTTGCTTCCAGTATAAAGATGCTATGAATAATGCTGCTGTGAAGATTCTTGTTAAGTCTCTTGGTAAATGCCCTCCAGGCTCCTCTGTCCATAGGATTTTTCAGGCAAGACCGCTGGAGTGGGCTGCCAATTTCTTCCTCCGTAAGATCTTCCCAGCCCAGGGATTGAACCCCCATCTCCTGTGTCTTCTGCATTGCAGATGGAGTCTTTGCCAGCTGAGCCACTGGGGAAGCCCCTTGGTAAACAGGGACAAGCTTTTCTTCTGTGCCTCCACCTAGGAGCTCAACTACTAGGAAAGAAAGAAGGCATGCACACATTCTCTGGAGTAGCCCACACCAAGCTGTTTCCATCAGCTATTAGCACTGCAGTGTACGGGAGAGTCTCTATTGCTCCCCACTTCACCACTCCTCACTGTGGACACTCCCTTTAATGTTAGCTACTTTGGTGAATGTGTTGTAGAATCTCTGTGTGTTTTTCACTTGCATTTTTTCTATTATTAATGAAGTTGAGAATATTCCCTATAGGTCACTTGAATACCCTTCCTGGTCAAGAATCTTCAGGTCTTATCCTTTCTATTGGGTAACTTGAGTTTTGTATATATGCCTCATAACAAAGAGTCTCACTAATCTTCCTTATTAATATGACTAATTAACCTGAATCCTAGTTCATTTTTTGTCCTCTATATACATAATTAAATCATTTGGGAATACTGACCATTTTATTTATTCCTTTGCAAACCTTATATCTGTGTTTCTGTTTCTTGCCTTACCACACTTATTTTTATTTCTTTTTCTTGTCTTCCTGCTCTGGCTAAGATCTCCAGGGCAGTGGAAAATAGAAGTAACAATGTTCTTGCCTTTTTGCTGATTTCAACACTGTACCGTAATGGATGCTATTTCTTTATAGGTTTCCTGTTGATATCAGTTGACAAATCAAGCCAATTCCTACCCATTCCTGATATGCTAAGACTTTTTCTCATGCATGGATGTTGAATTTTATAGAATGCTTTCCCTGCATCTACAGAGAAGACCTTATTATTTTCTCCTTCATTCTGTTAATATGGTAAATTTTCAATGATTTTTTTTCCCCCAAATGTTTCCCATCTTGTATTTTGGGATTAAACTCAACTTGGTTGGTCATTGTGTGCTATTTTTCTATGCTATTGGATTTCATCTGTTAAGATGTGGTTTCAGATTTTTGCATCTATATTGCATTCATAAGACTGGCCTGTAATTTTTCTTTCCTGTGATGTCTTTGTCAGGTTTTTGTATCAGAGATATGCTCTTGTGAATGGTTGAAAAGCGGCTTCTTTTTCTTCTCTGTGGAACAGTTTGTATAATTTTAGTGACATTCCTCCCTTAAATATTTGCTAGATTTGCTCCCTAGCTAGTGAGGCTCCCTCTGATCCCAAGGATTTGTCTGTTTGTGGTTGGCGGGGGGTGGGGTAGGATTAAATAGCCAGTGTTAAATTCTGGATTTGATTGTCTTAATAGTTGTAGAACTATTCTAATTTTTCCTTTAAATATTACTTTGGTGTGTGTGTGTTAGTTGCTCAATCATGTCTGACTCTTTGTTACCCCATGGACTGTAGCCTGTCAGGCTCTTTTGTCCATGAAATTCTTCAGGCAAGAATACTGGAATGGATTGCCATTTCTTTCTCTAGGGGATCTTCTCAACCCAGGGATCAAACCCTAGTCTCCTGCATTGCAAATGGATGCCTTACCATCTGAGTTACTAGGGAAGTCCATTACTTTGGTAGGCTGTATTTTTTCTAGGAATTTGCCAATTATTATCTTAATGCTTTAAATGTTTTGGAGCAAAGGTAGCCATTATATCCACTTACCATAGAAATTACAATTTTATCTTGCTTCTAATTCTTAGTACTGATTATTTGTGTCTTCTGTCTTTTCTTGCCACTTAATCTGTCTTGCTAGAGATTTATCAATTTCATGAATCTTTCTAAGGAAATTGACTTTATTTAGCTTTGTTAATTAGCTCTATTAAGTGCTTGTTACATAGAGCTATGATTCATTCATTCCTGCTCTTATCTTCAATATTTCCTCTCCCTTCTTGACAAACCCTGACTTTCAGTTTCATCCCCATAAAGCTCAGCCTCTCCACCTTTCTGCTGCCTTTTCAGGAATCAGAAGAAAAAGCAGCTTAAGATCCAGACTATCCATTTTTGAATTTTGTCCTCCCTTGCATCCTGACTGGGTAAGTCTTTACTTTTTTTTTTTTTTTTTAGTTGTTGGCTTTTGTTTTTGTTTAGTTATTGGCTTCTTTATGCTCTCAAGAAAAAAAAATTTTTTTTTCAGATGTATTAGACACAACTGAGTAACTTCACTTTCCCTTTTCACTTTCATGCACTCGAGAAGGAAATGGCAATCCACTCCAGTGTTCTTGCCTGGAGAATCCCAGGGACAGGGGAGCCTGGTGGGCTGCCATCTATGCGGTTGCACAGAGTCGAACACGACTGAAGCAACTCAACAGCAGCAGTCCTTTTATTTATTAGGAAATTCCAAGAAATCTATATTAGGAAAGTTTAAAGAAGTTTTAATTGGAATATAGTTGATTTATGATGTTGTGTTACTTTCTGCTATATAGCAAAGTGAATCAGTTATACATATACAAATGTCTTCTCTTTTTTAGATTCTTTTCCACATGGACCATTAGAGAACACTGAATAGAGCTCCCTGTGCTATTCAGATGGTCCTCATCAGTTGTCAATTTTATGTATAGCAGTGTGGGTATGAGAAGGCGATGGCACTCCACTCCAGTACTCTTGCCTGGAAAATCCCAGGGACAGAGGAGCCTGGTGGGCTGCAGTCCATGGGGTGGCTAAGAGTCAGACACAACCAAGCAACTTCACTTTCCCTTTTCACTTTCATGCATTGCAGAAGGAAATGGCAACCCGCTCCAGTGTTCTTGCCTGGAGAATCCCAGGGACGGGGGAGCCTGGTGGGCTGCCGTCTATGAGGTCACACAGAGTCGGACACGACTGAAGTGACTTAGCAGCAGCAGCAGCAGCAGCAGCAGTGCATGTATGTCAATCCTAGTCTTCCAATGTATCCCTCCTCCCATCTAGCAACCCTAAGATTGTTTTCTACATCTCTGACTCTTATTTCTGTTTCGTAGTTAAATTCATTTATACCATTTTTTTTAAGATTCCACATACAAGCAATACAAATGGTATTTGTCCTTCTCTGTCTGATCTACTTTACTCAGTGCAATAATATCTAGGTTCTTCTATGCTGCTGCAAATGGCATTATTTCATTCTTTTTCATGGCTGAGTAATATTCCATTGTGTTTATGTATCATATCTTCTTTACCCATTCCTCTGTTAATGGAAGAAAAATTCTTAAATTATTTTCACCAAAATTTGTGACTTTCCCAAATTACCTAGCCAACTGTTAAAATATAAAAATTCCTATCTTAAACTTAAGCCCTGTGTGTGTGCAAGCATGCTTGTTTTAGTGGCAAAATAATGTGTCAATGATAGAATCCATGTTATGAAGTAAGAAGTATGTCCATTTTCCTGTTCATCAACTTGAAGGTAAGTACATACAAAAACTGTGAAGCTGTACTGTTGGATTGAAGCAGACCCTGCCAGGCTCTGCTTTCTAAGGAACTCACAAGAACTCTTCATTAGTGAGATTATGAGAATGTTCTAGAATTGGCCCAAGTGAGATTCTGCTTTTTTCGAGGTGATAGGGATCTCTATTTCTATCTTTTTTGGCTTTACTCTGTTTCTTCCACATTCTGCTCTGCATGCCATTGCTCACATATCTATTTTAGGACCTTGACTATTAATAGATTTTTTTTTAGATTGTGCTGATGTAATTGCTTGCAATTCACTCCAAAGACGAAGTCTTCATCAATTCCATTCACAAAACTGTTCTTTTCAATAGCAAGTAAGAGAAAGGGCTTGTCCTTCAGTTGATGACTTCTGAGCCTCATCTCTCTCACAGGTCAGTAACAGGAGGGAGGTGGTTGAGTCCACTCTTTTGGCAAAAAAAAAAAAAAAATTACTTTCAAACTGGAGACCAGTCTGAAAATGGATTTTCCCAAATGTCCAGAAACGTGAGCACTGTGTACCATCCTCCCTGCCCCCTGCCTGCCTTCTGCCACTCTGTTGTTATGATCTGATCTCCTTTAACCATTTTATCTGTTTTTACAGGCATCACGCTGCTTTCCCTAAGGCCTGGGTTACTGTCAGGAAGCACCCTCGTGATGTCTTTCTTCATGGTGTGATAACATCTCTCTTCATGAATGTTCTGACAAGTACATGAACACATTTAAGAAGCACAAGTTCCAAGAGATCCCACAAAATAATGACAGATTCCACAAGCCACAGAAATCTTCTGTCTTATTCTTTCATTGCCTTCCCCTAACCACATTTCTTTGGAGGAGATTGAAGTTGTCAAGAAGGTTTCTGATGTTTTTGTGCCCGTAAAGCACAATTCCTGTACAGCATAATTCCTGTAAAGCATCTATGTCCCCCCGTGTGGGGAACAGACCTTCAGCCCTGCCATAGCCCAAGTCAGAATTCCTGAAAGGCAGTGATAAGCTGTATGTGTGCGTGACTATGTGCATGCACCTATAAAATGAAACAATTTTTAAAGGCTAAACAAAGAGAAATATTCCCGATAATTCCACCATCAGAAAGCAACCAACACTGACTTATCTAACTTTGGATATTTCCTCTACCCTATCCTTGGTAGTACAGAGGAATCACATGACGTTTTATGTGTTTCTTGTGAATTTCATAGGTTGAAAATGGTTTTTTTCCTTAAATTTCCATTTCCTCAATTGCTAGTGGGACTATTTCTCATAAACTAGGTACTAGTTTCATTTCTTCTTTGGAGAAGACTCTGGGAGATAGTGGAAGACAAGGAAGCCTGGCATACTACAGGCCATGGGTTGCAGTGAGTTGGACCCAACTTAGTGAATGAACAATAACATACGTTTTTGTGTGCTTGTATCACTTACCCAAGAAAGAGTTGGAAAACAATCTTTGGATGATACACTGTTCTATCTATTATAGGGTGACATAAAGATCACACAGTTTCAATTTCTTAGCCCAGGCTTTCCACCATTTAGAGGAACTAGAAACCTTAGGTTCCCTACTTTTGTGGGTATAGGACTCTCGAAATTTGTGTCCCCTGACTTCAGGGGGAGTCACTTCTTCCCTCTCACCTTGTGCTTGCCCTTCTGATTTGCATTTGTTCACTCAACACATATATATGGCGCCTAAATATGCTGGGCGTAGTTTCAAGTGGTAGGAATAAAGGAAGGTACATGCCCTGGTGCAATTAACAGCCTGGGGAGGGAAGGAGACACCCAATACGGTAAACAAATGAATGTGTACGGTAACATCATGTTTCATATGCTCTGCAAAAAAAGTAAAACGGGGTAAAGTAAATCTTTCCCGATAAGGACTGACCAGGAGGAAGGGTTGAAAGTATTATGTTTAGCAGAATTATACATTCCATCTTGCCCTGTTTTATGATCAGAAGGGCCAACTTGACGGTGCTTTGTCCTTGATGCTACACACAGGCACACATGCACGTGCACGCATGCACGCACACACACACACACACACACGTGTTGGCAACCCCTTGACAACAGTAACAATATCTGTCTCACGTTTGAATGCCCACGAAGCCTAACACAGCACTTAGGCATGACTGATACAATTTTGTTAAACCAAAGAAAATCTTTTCAGGACTTTTCCATTCATTTAACCTGACCCACTAGCAATTTCTGGAAGTTTTTGGAATTTTCTGGAGCACTCTCCCTGCAACGCATGACACATACCGTCTGGGAGCCTCCGTCTGCCTGGCTGGTAGTCTCTGGGGCTTTCCCACAGCTGTTCGTGTTTATCTGTTATTTGCTGGATGCTGTAAAATGACATTTTAGGGCCTGGAAGGTTTCACTCTGTCAGTTTGTTGGGTTTCAGGTTTGCATGTAAACAGCTCCCACAGCGATGCCAACAAACTTGGACTCTATTCTCATTAGAAGGCGATTTCCACCCACACAGTCCCACAAAAGCTTCTGACTCCCATAACTCATCATTAAACATCGTGTTCCATGGGAGGCCCTGGAGGCCAGACAGCAAAGACGCCTCACTTCTGAGAAGAAAGGGGCCCCTTCACCATCCACAGTAAGATGCCAAGTTTGGCAAAAACATAAATAAGAGCCTTATTTCCAAACTGCACCTCAAACCTTCATTTGTGCTTCTGCTTATACCAAAGAAAGAGCCCATGTTTCTGGAGCTAAAGACTCTTAGGTGGGTAATGAGAAGACCTGTAGGGACAAACTTCGTCTTCTTACCCTGTGCTGGACCCACTCAGTTCCCAGCCAATGACAAGAGAGAAACTGCCCATCCCAGTGACAGGTCTCTATCAGATCAAAGCAACAAACCATGAGATGACGTGAGGGAAAAACATTTTAAGATGAAACCCTGCAAATGTGGTTTCTGATGACAAGAGAGGAACAGTTCTAGCAATCTGTCTTTGCTAAGATTAAATGTCACACAAACATGGGTCCTTGACCTGCAGAAATAATTATCGAGGTGTGTTTGTTGCTTAAACTCTGAACAATGTCCTCTTAGACACTTTATCCAGCTGATTCCCCGGTACCTCTGGGAGCTTGGCCCTGTTATTCTGTATATGTTAGAGGTGGGGAAACTGTATGTCTGAAAGGTGTCTGTCCAGCTGCTATGGCCTAAAATGTATCTCCCCAAATTCATGCACTCAAGTCCCAGCCCCTGCTATCTCAGTGTGTGCTGGTCGTTCAGTCATGTCTAAATCTTTGTGACCCATGGACTATAGCCCACCAGACTGCTCTGTCCATGGAATTTCCCAGGCAAGAACACTGGAGTGGTTGCCATTCCCTTCACGGGGGGATCTTCCTGACCCAGCAATCAAACCTGGGTCTCCTGCATGGCAGGAGTATTCTTTACCATCTGAGCTACCACGGAAACCCTGGTATCTTAGAACAGGACCTTATTTGGAGCTAGGGTTTATATTAAAGATGTGAAAAAGTTAGAATGTGGCCATCAGGGTGGGTCCTGATTCAAGATGACTGGTGTCCTTAAAAGAAGAGCTTAGGGACAGAGATCCACACGAGGGTAGACCATGGCCGGACACAGGGAGTAAAGAGCCATCCACAGGCCAAGGAGAGGGGTCTCAAGAAGACACCACAGCAACTGGCCCAGGCTCCCCCTTTGCCAGCCATCTGCGGGGTGCACACTGTTTGCTGTAAGCCCCGGTATTATTTACTCCACTATGTTTCTGACTCTTTTCCCTTAGGACTCTTTCTAAGCTCAATCGTTGTGGCAGAATGAATATCTAACTTATTACTTGTAATTGCTGCTCTCAATTTCTGAAAGTAACTTTATTCTGCCTTTGCACTTGAATGACAGTTTCTGTGGATATAGAATTTCAGCTTGAAAGTCACCTTTCCTCCAGAACATTCTATGATCTCTCATTTCTAGAGTTGCTGCTGGGAAAGCTAAAGCCATTCTGAGTTTCGATTATTTATAGGCCGCCTTTTTTTTTCACTCTATGGAATCTTGCAGGATCTTCTTTTGCCTTGGTTCTGAAATTTCACAGCACTAGGCCTTTGTGTGGGTCTAATTTCACCCACCACAGCAGACCTTTTCAACTTGCAGACTGGCATCCTTCATTCCTGGAGAAGTTTCTTAATTTGTGTTTTAAAGACTCCTCAACATCTTTGTTCCTTCCTCCTAGAGTTCCTTCTTTCTGGATACTGCAGCTCCTAGACCAGGCCTCCAGCTTCTTGTATTTTCTCTCCTTCTTCACTCTTGGTCATTTTGCTCTACTTTCTGATAGAGCTTTTCAGCCACACTTTCCAACCCATCCACTGGGTCTTCTATGTCTGCCATTATGTTGTGACTTTCCCAAAGCATTTTTGGATGTTGTCGTTTTCTAAATGTTGGGTGGGCTTTTTTAAAATTTTTTTATAGTATCGCAGATAGTAAAGAATCTGCCTGCAATGCAGGAGACTTGGGTTCCATCCCTGGATTGGGAAGATCCCCTGGAGAAGGGAATGACTACCCACTCCAGTACTCTTGCCTGGAGAATATCATAGACAGAGGAGCCTGGCAGGCTATGTTTAAGTTTCACTTTTACTTTTCTTGATTCATAGCTGAAAATCTTCTCGTCTCTCTGAAGATGTTGACAGTAGACATAGTCTCTGTTTCCCCCAGGATTTTTTTTTTTGAGATATGATCCACCTACCATAAAATGCATCCTTTTAACGTATGTTTTTTAATATAGTGACTGAGTTATGCAACCGTTCATCTCCTTGCTGGGTCTCTAAATTTGTCTGTTGGGAACGTTTCACGTAATTGAAATCATATGTGACTGGTGTTGTATCGGATTCTTGTTCCCCTTCAGTTGAAATGCCCTCTCTAGAGCAATTCATAGCCAAACTGCTTCCAGAGATAATTGGTAGGGATCGCAGGCTTTTCTATTAATCACACTTGGTAACAAATCCAGGAAAGTAAGTGGGAGACTCTCTAGACCAACATCCTCATATTTCTTCTGGAGAAACTCAAGGAGGCCAAGTGGGAACCCAAATGCACGGCAGGTGAGTCATGGGTTCAGCATCACTTCTGCAGGACAGAGGAAGGTGTGGGAGAAGATGGCTCAGGCGCTGAACAGGGACCAGGAAGGGGGGTGTGAAATGCCAGCAGAAAGGAAAGCCAGCAGAAAGCAGAAAGGAAATGCCAGCAGAAAGCACCTTGCAAAAGAATTCAGAATCCTCCCCAGCCCCCACACCTAGGTCTGACCAGGAAGATGTGGTAATGACCCTGGTCCAAAAAATGAAGCCCGTGGAGGACTCTGTTATGGGTTGAATTTTGTCTCCCCAGAATGTGTTCAAGTCATAACCCCTGCTGCCCTGGAACAGCGGTCCCCAATCTTTTTGGCACCAGAGACCAATTTCGTGGAAGACAATTTTCCCACAGACTGCATGGAGCCATGGGGTGGGGTTGAGGGATGGTTTCAGAATGATTCAAATGTATTACATTTATCATGCATTTTTTTCCTATTATTATTATTATTGCATCAGCTCCACCTCAGATCATTAGGCATTAGATCCCAGAGGTTGGGGACTCCGGCCCTAGACCGTGACCTGATTTGTTGATTTGCAGTTACAATTAAATTCAGGAGTGATCATACTGGATTAGGGTGGACCCCTCCCTAATCCCATAGGACTGCTGTCTCTATTAAAGAAAGGAGGCTCAGACAGAGATGCAGGGAGAAGGCTGAGTGAAGACAGAGGCAGAGATTAAAGAGATGTGTGTACAAGCCAAGAAGTGCCAAGGATTTCTAGAAATCATCAGAAGCTGAAGAAACAAGGCAGGATCCTCCACTACAGGTTTCAGAGGGAGCATGGCTCCTGCTGAGGCGTCCCTGGTGGCTCAGCTGGTAAAGAATCTGCCTGCAGTGCAGGAGACCTGGGTTCGATCCCTGGGTTGGGAATGTTCCTTGGAGAAGGGAATGGCTACCCACTCCATTATTCCGGCCTGAAGAATTCCATGGACTGTTTAGTCCATGGAGTAACAAAGAGTCGGACACGAATGAGCCACTTGCACCATTCATGGCCCTGCCGACTCACTGATGGCCTCTGAAACTTTGGGAATAGCTTTTTGTTGTTTAAGCCTCCTGGTCCATGGAAGTTTGTTACTGCAGCACCAGGACATACGTATGGTATCCAAGTCACAACGGTGAAGCTCGGGTTTAGCTGCCGTTCCGTCTCCAGCCTTTTTCCTTGTGCTTGTTTTGACTGGTCTTGGGAAGAGTAACTGCTTTCAGGCCCAGCTGATGGGGAGTGTTTGTGCATTCACACAGCATCAGCAGAAACACCCCCACTTGCTTTAGTCAGTGGCATCTGCCCACCTGTGCTCTGCAGGGCTCTCTAACTGTAGAGATCCTAGCTCTGAAGCCCGTGAGTCCTGGGGGCCAAGAAGGAAGTGGCGGGGAGGCCTTGCCAAACCTGCTGAGCCCAACGCCTCTGCTGCTGTGTCAAAGGCACATATTTAGAAAATGATGGCAGATTCTACCCCCAGCATGCCATTACAAAGGCGGGGTTAGCTAAGGCCGGGGAACTGCTCACTGAGGATGTCCTGGGCTGTACAGTATCCTTGACTGGTGTCCTTGGCTGATGACAAACAATGTCCTTACTCAAACAGGGCCTCCCAGGGGGCTCAGCGGTAAAGAACTCGCCCGCAATGCAGGAGATGCAGATTCGATCCTTAGATCAGGAAGATCTCCTGGAAGACGAAATGGCAACCTACTCCAGTATTCTTGCATGGAAAATTCCATGGACAGAGGAGCCTGGTGGGCTACAGGCCCGAGGGTCTCAAAGAGTCAGACACGACTGAGCGACTGAGTATGAACGCTCAAACGGTAACTGAAAGATAACATCATAACCGAGGAAAGAAAGGCCAGAAGTAAAACACAAAAGTGCCACCTGTCTAGCGAAAGAGAAAGTGTTTCACTGATTTCACTTATAAAATCAACGCATGGTGACTCAAAACACGAAATTTATACAAGTGTGTGCAAAGTCAAAACAGAAGCGCCTTTGCCACGATTTTCACTCCCAAAATCTGTCCTTCCTGGGAACTACCATTTATAACATGTGTTGAGTTTGCCTAGGGGAAGAATCTCCTTTGCCCATAAGGGCATGCTGTTACACTGTCTGTTTAATTTCTTTTTATTTTTAAAGCACAGCGTCTAACAACTTCCTTTTTCCTTGTTGCTAGATTATCTTCATCTTCCCACACAAGTAAAGGGAGATTTATCTTAGAAACTGTGAATTGGGGTTGGGGGAGCCCTGTAAGATATCTGGGTGATTATAAATTTGCGACGGGCCTTGAGGAAATATTCCACAAGATTCTGTAGGTATAACCTGAAGCAAGTGAGTGTGCACATCACACATTCTGGGGAGAGAGATTTGAAAGCGATCAAGAGGAGAAGCGGAAAAAGATTCACCAGCCAGTGTTAACCCCAAGGCTCCCCGCCACATGTATGTGTGACACGTTTCTTCCGTGGCTGGGAAAAAGTGGTCTCCAGTGATGCTCCTGAAAGGGTCAACAGTTATGGATGGTTAGACATTTTGTCAGTATATAGAAAGGAGTGGAAAAGCCACAGGAAATCATTTTTTTAAAAAAATCTCAGGTCAAGTAGAAGGTAGGCTTAACTTACATGGTGCAAGGACGGTTTATGTACAATTTCATCCCTTAATCTTAAAAACTTGGAGAGTACATTGCAAAAACACAGGCCCCCAAAAAAAGTCTTTAAGAAAGTAGAAGACTTTATCTTCTTGAAGAAGATGAACAATCTTGAGATTCAATAATTCCTTGAGAACCACAGAAAAACAAAGTTCAAGATAGTTGAGACATCGAGAAGGGAGGAATGAATTTTCCCTACCCTGATAAATCCCCTGGAGAATGAAGTAGCAGCCCGCTCCAGTACTCTTGCCTGGAAAATCCCACGGACGGAGGACCTGGGAGGCTACAGTCCATGGGTTGCAAAGAGTTGGACATGACTGAACCCGATAAATCACATTATATTAGGTTCTCAATTAGGGCATTTTGCCCCCCTTCCCCCAGGGGACATGTGGCAATGCCTAGAAAGGACTTAAATTTTTTTTTTTATTTAAGTTTGATGGTGCTGGGTTGGCTCTTTGTTGCTGCACTGGCTCTCCTCTAGTTGTGGTTGGTTGGGGCGGGGGGGGGGCCTACTCTCTAGTTTGGCTGTGCCAGCTTTTCACTGCAGTGGCCTCTCTTGCAGTGGCTGTTGTAGAATACAGGCTCTAGGACACGTGGGCTCAGCGGTTGCAGCTTCTGGGTTCTAGAGCTCAGGCTCAATAGTTGTGGTGCACGGGCTTAGTTGCTCTAAGGAATGTGGGATCTTCCCCAACCAGGGATTGAACCTGTGACTCCCACATTGGCAGGAGGATTCTTTACCACTGAACCACGAGCCCGGGAAACAGCTTTGATTGTCGCCCTGGGGTGGGGGTGGGGGACAGCACTACTGGTATTAACGGGGGGAGGCCAGGGATGCTGTTCAATACCCTACAAACTGCACGGCAGCCGCCAACAATGAAAAATGACCCAGCCTAGAATGTCAGAACTGATGAGACTGACATGCCCTGTGTTACAGTTTTTCTAAAGGGATTGCCTTTTGTGTTATAATGGGTACAAAATCCTACTCAACTAAATTCATAAACACATCAAAAACATGTTCATTTCAAAACACATCAAAAACAGTGTAATTTTCTTGTGAATCTAAACCAATCTCAACTACCGAACTCCCCCTCCACCCAAAAAAGCTGGAATGAAAATTATGAATGAGATATACTCCCTTGAAAAACTATGAAGTAAGGTTAAACAGTGGTACCCAAAACACAGAACAGGACTGCTAGGCAAGGCAGACATGACTTCAGACACTGGAGGGAAGGGCCGATTCTCATGAAGCTGATCTGGGTCTCTCACAATAAACCTACTCATAGTTTGAGACTATGCTCCAAGCCTGGAGAACAAGGTTTAAACTTATTTCCATAGTAAAGGGAAGGAAGAGAAACTTGGCCTCTTCTGTGGTTGATTGTTTAACAACATACACACACACACACACCACTTATTTTGGATATCTGTAAATAAAGCCCACAAAACCAAAGGGAAAAAAAGAAATCTTCCCTTTTCCCCTGGGTACCAGTCAACTGGTACGAGCCTCTGGTGCCCTGCATGAGTTTAACATGTCACCACTCCACCCCCACCCCACCCAGGCTCAGCTGTGGATTTTGTACTCCTGAGGTCACCCTGGGTGCTGGTACAGGCTGAGTATCTCCTTGCCTCACACCCACTTTCCAAGTCCCCATTGTCTTAGTAAGCTGGCTGAAGCTCCCGGTGCCCACCAGCGAGGCAAAAGAATGTGCACGTCTCAGACAGCCGCAAGATCGCGTACATAAACTGTTTACTTTAGGGCAGGGAGTAATAGACTGTGGGTGAGCTAGGAGTTTCATCAATAGGCTCACAGTAGCCTTGGAGACATCCATGCCATAACTGCAGTACCGGAGACTCCGGAGAATTCGTTCTTCCAGGCCTCTGCAGGGATGAGGGCTGCCACCTGGGGCGGTGCAGCGCAGACCCAGCTCGAAGGCTCCATCCAGGGTCAAGGGAACCTGATTCCAGCCCCCACCTGGCTGGCCTCCTTCAGCCCAGAAAGAGGGATTTTCCTCTAACTTCACAGGGTGCAGTTTCAACTTTCCACAACCTGATGAAGACGTTGCGGAGCAAAATGCAGGACAAGAGAGATCCCTGAGCGTATCACAAGGGATTCCTTCCCAAGCAGCTTTGGTCTGCCTTCTGCGTCCATCAGAAATGAGAAGGCTGCTGATCCCTATTTACATTTAAGCTCTCATAAACTAAATAATCAGTTCCTATTAACGACCCTAATTATTCAGCTCCTATTTTTAAATGCTGGTCTTTCAGCATGCCCGAAGTGGGTGGTTTTAATTAAGCCTAATTGCAGATACATCACATCCAAATATACACCCTACACAAATGATTAACAGGGACTGGAATCTAGTTCATTACATGGGGGTTGGCAATAGGATGGTGGTTGTATCTCAGACTTAAATGTATCAAAAGTTACCTTTCTGGTAACTATGATGGTGAGAGCGTTGTTAATGAGAGTCATTTAGGATACTGTCTAGTATCAGCCTCAGAAGTTCAGTTCTCAGTTGTCAAGTTCATGGAAGCTTTGTTTCCTTGAAGCGCTATGTTGGAATGTGCTGGTTTTGATTTTCTCTGGATTTGAATGCCCAGATGTCTTCTTCCAAAACAGTGTCTTCAAACTTGGCAATATGATATTATCATTAAACAAGCACTAATCTTAAATTTAAAAAAAAAAAATTCACTTTGTGTACAAAGTGCAATCGCTCTTCATCAGCCCTTCCCTAGAAATCGGCTTTTTACGGCTAACAACACACTCGCAAACTTTATCCATCTAAATCTCATCTGATTTCAGAATACTTCCAGGATCCTGGTGTTCCTATTTTGGTTTATTTTTTTTTTACATGTTAGAAGTGAGGAAACCGAAGAACGAAACGCTGATTTGGCCAGCACAAGATCTCCTCTGGCTGGCCTTTAGGTTCACCTACTTGGAAAGCTCACCTGCAAAGATCCGATTTGTCCTGAGACCTGATCTCCGCGCTATGAACCATCACCTCACGCAGCATCACTCCCCGTGGGCGGGGCCCCCCAGCGCAGCAGCCAATCAGGGGCCACCAAAACAAACACCCGGTGAGGTGACTCAGCTCCCCTCCACCTGCCAGAGTCAGCGTTGTACATTCAGCATCTACGGAGGATCTGACATTTTCACCAGAGTCTTTTCCAGAACACAGTAAGAACAAGTAAAAATCATCTTCAGTGTCGGGCTGCTGACTGCCTGTTCCGCTGGTTGACAGCAAAGACCTTTGCAAAATACTGTTGGAATATACCCTGCTGCTGATGCTGATGCTAAGTCACTTTAGTCGTGTCCGACTCTGTGCGACCCTACAGACGGCAGCGCACCAGGCTCCGCCGTCCACAGGATTCTCTAGGCAAGAACACTGGAGTGGGTTGGGCATATACACTACCATATGTAAAATAGAGAGCCAGTGGGAATTTGCTGTGTGACTCAGGGAACTTAAACTGGGGCTCTGTGACAACCTAGAGGCGCGGGATGGGGTGGGGGGTGGGAGGGAGGTTCAAGAGGAAGGGGACATAGGTATACCTCTGGTGATTCATGTTGATGTATGGTAGAAATCAACTCAGTATTGCAAAGTAATTATCTTTCAATTAAAAATAAATAAAAGTTTTAAAAATACTGTTGGAAAGTTCACCAGAAAACCGTCCTAACCATGAGGATCGTGCAGTGCCTTCTTCAGCTAAGTAGCTGTAGTCGTGTCAGACTCTTTGCAACCCTAGGGACCGTAGCCCACCAGGCTCCTCTGTCCGTAGAATTCTCCAGGCAAAAATACTGGAGTGGTTTGCCATGCCCTCCTCCAGGGGATCTTCCCAACTCAGGGAATTGAACCTGTGTCGGTCTCCTGCATCGGAAGGTGGGTTCTTTACCACTAGCGCCATTTGGGATGTCAATTTGCTCAAATCCAGCAACGAAATGCACCTGGTCTACAGAGAGAGTCACTGCCAGGCAGGGTTTCTGTTGTCCTTGGACTGGTATTCCTTGTGGGAATATGTTTCTGATGCTCTGAAGTTCAGACAGATGCTCTGGGACAGTGAGAGGATTGGAGTGACTCATAACAGAGGCCCATAGCATTAAGGTGATGTCTTGTTTCAGGTTTGGCCTAAACCAGCTTCCACCACTGATTGCACCTTTCAATTGAATTGAGAGATTTCCTTTTAATTCAGGTCAGAGATTTGGAAAAATGACGGCTGGTTACTGTGGGTGGGTGGATTTGACCCTTAGATGTTTGGCCACCCAGCATGGTAGACTTGGATGAAGGGTGTGGAGAGGTTGGGGCCAGCTGTGTTGAAATCAGGCACAATTGACTATGGATCCCCGCTCCTCCGGTATCTACTGTGTGACATCAGGCACATCACTTAACCTCTCTGAGCCTCTGATTTTTGCATCTATAAAATGGAACAGTCACAGTTAACTTATTGAATCATTATGAGGTTCAGACGAATTAATGGGAATGAAGTGCCTTGCTCATAATAAAGACTAATATGTATCAAAGGGAGGGTCTTTTTATTGGGATATTCCTTCTGAAATTATGACAATATTGCATAGTAAAGCCAAAGTAACCAAACTTCTTAAATATTCTCTAATGGACCCACCACTGAAAGAAGGAGCTGACACTCAAGCCCCCCCCACACCCAACTCCAGGCCTAATTGCAGAAAGTTGGGCTAATGTCTCCATCAGGCTCATAAACAGACAAACAGCATAACCGTCGGAAAACAACATGCAAAAACAATGCAAGTCAATGACAAAGTGAAACTTCAAACCTCGCCTGGAATAACAGGTTTCCTGATGTGAAAGACCATGACTGAGGAACTGCTAGAATCGTTCAGTTTGTGGTGAAGGCTGGTATTGCAATTAAAATTTAAAATGTATTAATAAAAAAACCCAAAATATTTATTTTCATCATTTTTTTAAAAAAGTCTGCACTGCACAGCTTGCAGATTCTTAGTTCCCTGACCAGGGATCAAACCCAAGCCCCTGCAGGGAAAGTCTTAACCACTGGACTGTCAGGGAAGTCCCTAAGGTTTTATTTTCAATGTCCAGATGTCTCAGTTGTCACTTTTCTTCCACTGGTTTTATGAAATCATGTTCATCATCCTAAGTTCATTTTAAGTGGCCTTGAATCAGCAGAACATATCCTTCAATAAAAGAAACCACTGTGTATATAAGCTCACGTATGTCACTTCACAGAATAAGGAAGAAATGGCTTCACAAATTCTATCCCATCAGTAAGAACTCTCTACAGGTACAAATCCAAGGCAAATACGAGTTGAATAGGATTAAATTTCCTGTGTGCCACTGATGAGTGTGATGGATAAGGGGCAAGATAAAGAGAAGGCAGTGATGGACTTCCCTGGGAGTCCAGTAGCTAAGACTCTGTACTCCTAATGCAGGAGGGGGCCTAGTTCGATCCCTGGTCAGGAAGCTAGCCCCCACATGCCACAACAAAGAGTTTGCATGCCACAACGAAGACCCAGTGTGGCCAAATAAATAAATAAATAGATATTTTTAAAAAGAAAAAAGGAGAGAGAGAGAAGCCAGCAAGAAGGACAATCAAATAGACAAACAGAACAGGGTTCTGTTAGTGAATCTGCTCCCCTAAAGGCAATGCAGACCTCCTGGGGCCCCTGAAAGCCAGAAGCACCCCTCCACCCCCCACCCCCAGCCCCACCCCACCCCCGCCACCTGGAGCCAGCACAGACCTATGGAGAAGAGACCGGAAGAATGCACCATGCCTAAGAAATCTCACTGCCCGAGCACAGCTTTCAGATGAGCGGAGTGTGGTTTCACCCTGGGTCTCTCCTCCAGATCCCCATCAGCCTCGGCCTTGTTGGCATCGCTGCCCTCCAAAATGCCAGCCTCAGCCTTTCCCACCCACTTCCAAGCTGCCCAGGCCCCGTGCTTCATGCCAGGGCAGTGGCTATGTAAACATCGCTGGGTGTGCGGCTCCCAGCCTCCGCGCTGGTCTCTGTTTGAATGAGTCACCCCGTTCCCAGTCTTCTAAGCAAGCCAGCTCCCCCAGAAGCACTGTCCTCCAGGCCTCCTCATACAAAGCTGATTCATCTGTTCATCCATCACGCAATAACCTGAGTCACGTGTTACACAAGCCTAAAGGACGTATGCTGTATGCTGCCTACCCAGAAGTCTAAGGTTTGTAGATTTCTAGGCTTCAACTTGAGTGGGGGAAGGAGTGGAGTAGAAATGAGTGCCACATTTTTTCAAAGTGAATTGTATTTAAAAAGCCACATTATACAACATCTGTGTGAATCAGCCTCCCGGGACTCAATGTAAACGGTTGTTGATATAAATAGATGTGCTTTTAAGCAAAGACAGATGTCCCAGCCCAAAATGTTACGAAAACACATAAAACGGTTAAGTTCAAAGGCATCTTGGCTTCCATCTGTTTTTCCCCAGTAGGTGAATCTTCAACTGGCTATGAAAGCAAAGGAATGGCAGAGAGAATCTTTTGTCTTTTGCCACCAAAACAGATGTGTGAACAGCATACAGTCAAGAAGGCATCCAATAGCCCGTGTCCTGGTAAGTTTTTACGCATTCTCATGGTATTCGTTCATTTGCTTGAAGAACATTCCAAAGGCCTCCTGGACGCAGACTGCCTCTGAGTGTTATTTCAGGGAGCACTAGGCAGGAGGCATTGGGAATAAGTCATTGGGAATTTGGGGGTCAGTCGTGCTGACGTCGTGGGGAAGAAGGTAGGTTGCCATCAGGATTCTGAAGTCAGAGCGGCCATAGGACCACAGTCCTTCCTAGGAAGAGACCCGCCTCTTCTCTCACAGCAAGAACACGAGGTCGGGACACTGATACTGGAATTCCGTTTCAATGGGGAGAGGAACAGTCTCAGTGAGACTATCAAGACAACTAAACCAGACAGAAAAGGTCATTTATAAATAGAGCAATTCACATTTTTTGCGTGTCAGGCATGGTGCTAGGAAGCATTTTCACATGCATTCATTCCCTCGCTGAATGTGAGCGATGCAGTAAAGCATTTAAAACTCTGAAGGAATTAGAGAGGGAGAAAAGTGTGGATTCTGACCATACTACCCTTTATATGGTAAAAAAAAAAAAAAAATGCTATCGGACTCTGCAAAGCAGGTTCCCTTTCTTGCAGGAGTGTGTGGCGAAGATTGTTGCCTTTGCAGCTTCCCCCTTGTGAAGGAAGCTATGACTGCTTTGTAGGCGGGTGAGGACTGAGATGGGAGGGCCAGGGGTGAAACAGCCTGGAAAGCTGCCCACAGGTCATCTTTGGCAATCCCCTCCCCGCCCAGCCAGTGGACATGGGAGGGAGGGTTGGTGCCTTCAGGGCCTGGCAGCCTTGCTGACCTCATACAGGTGTGGTCACACTGGCTGACTGAGGTTTAAGGTAGAAAAGGCCCACTTTTGTTTCCTTTGTCATGAAATCAAATGACCTGGAACTTGGTTCTTAGTTAAACCGTCAGGAAAGAAAGACAAAACAAAGTCCCAATTCCTAGGTATGGATATTCTTTGTCAGATTCTTTTCCATTACATCTTATTATAGGGTATTGAATATAGTTCCCTGTTTTATACAGTAGGTCCTTGTTGGTTATGTATTTCATCTATAGTAATGTGTAATATGTCAGTCCCAAACTCCTAAGTTATCGCCCCTTCCTTCCATTTTAGTAACCATAAGTTTGCTTTCTATGTCTGTGAGCCTGTTTTTGTTTGTATACAAGTTTATTTGTATCATATTTTAGATTTCACATATAAGTGATATCACATATTTGTTTTAATTTATTTTTAATTAGAGGATTTTTTTTTTACAAAGTTGTGCTGGGTCTGCTGTACAACAACAGAATCAGCCATGAGACATATATATATATATATATATATATGTATGTCTCGTGGCTGATATATATATATGTGTGTGTGTGCATATATATATATATATATATATATATATATATACATGTATTTGCCTTCTTGAGCCTCCTTCCCATGAACGGATAAAGAAGCTGTGATACATACATACAGTGGAATATTACTCAGCCATAAAAAGACCAAATGTGACTCAGTTGCACTGAGGTGTGTTTCTCTTTCTGACTTACCTCACTTAGTATGATAATCTCTGGGTCCCTCCATGTTGCTGCAAATGGCATTATTTTATTCTTTTTATGGCTGAGTGATACTCCATTGTATTTATAATATCCCATTGTATATCCATCCCGACTCACATATACTTAGGATATGCATGTCTGACTCTTTGTGACTCTGTGGACTGCCGCCTACCAGATTTCTCCGTCCATGGGATGATCCAGGCAGGAATGCTGGAGCGGTTGCCATGTCCTTCTCCAGGGGATCTTCCTGCCCCAGGGACTGAACTCAGGTCTCTTACGTCTTCTGCACTGACATGCAGGTTCTTTACCATTAGTAGCACCTGGGAAACCCTCCACTGTACATATGCACCGCATTTTCTTTA
The DNA here is from genome assembly GCF_014754425.2 of Oryx dammah. NCBI lineage: Eukaryota > Metazoa > Chordata > Mammalia > Artiodactyla > Bovidae > Oryx > Oryx dammah. Next base: position 6,251,076 of record NW_024070186.1, on the reverse strand, counting down.
TCCATTTCTCTGAAAATGGACATTTAGGTTGCTTTCATACCTTGGCTATTTTAAATTGCGCTGCAGTGAATCTTGTTCAGGTATATGCCCAGTTCAGTTCAGTTCAGTTCAGTTCAGTCGCTGAGTCGTGTCCGACTCTTTGTGACCCCATGAATCGCAGCACGCCAGGCCTCCCTGTCCATCACCAACTCCCAGAGTTCACTCAGACTCACGTCCATCGAGTCCGTGATGCCATCCAGCCATCTCATCCTCGGTCGTCCCCTTTTCCTCCTGCCCCCAACCCCTCCCAGCATCAGAGTTTTTTCCAATGAGTCAGCTCTTCGCATGAGGTGGCCAAAGTACTGGAGTTTCAGCTTTAGCATCATTCCTTCCAAAGAACACCCAGGACTGATCTCCTGTAGAATGGACTGGTTGGATCTCCCTGCAGTCCAAGGGACTCTCAAGAGTCTTCTCCAACACCACAGTTCAAAAGCATCAATTCTTCGGCGCTCAGCTTTCTTCACAGTCCAACTCTCACATCCATACATGAGTGGGATTATTGGATCGTAGTTCTATTTTCCATAGAGACTGTACCAATTGCCATTCCCACCAGCAGTATAGGAGGCTTCCCTTTTCTTCACACCTTCTCCGGCATTTTTGTGTGTGTGTCTGTTGGCTATCTGTATGTCTTCTTTAAAGAAACGTCTACTTGGGTCTTTGACCAGGCATTAGTATTTACAGAAACTTACCTCTAGATTGTGTGCACAGGCTGGACGGGTTGTCGGGAGTTGCAGGAACATCTTTGCTGTGTTGATACAATACCATCACCGGTCAGTGGCCTGGTCAAGTGGACAAGATTTGATCCCCTTGTCCCCAGCCATCTGCAAGTATCAGGATGAGCTGTCATATTAGTCAAACATTCAGATGTGGCCACAGGTGATGTCTGGTCTGTGCAGATGTGCTGTACTGCAGGTGGACAAGGCGAGATGGTCAGAGTTCATGTCCTCAGGAGGACACATTTCCCAGCCACTCTTGAAGTTGGGTTGGCCATTCTACCGGGTTCTGGCCAACAGAAGGCGGGCAGAAGGTCTGGGAGTTAGTTACCTGTGGGCTTGGCCATAACACTCCCTGCACGGTCTCTGATGCACACTTCTTTTCCATCATGACCCTGGAGGTCATGCGTGAAGATGATGGTTTCAGAGGATGTAAGGAGACTGGGTCCCTGGGCTCCCACTTGGAGGACAGCTCCCAGGAGAGCTTCCCAGGTGGCATCTGACTGTGGAGGAGGGAAAAGAGAGCTTCATGATGTTAAGACACTGAGGTTTGGAGACGCTTACAGCAGCTAGCATTCATTAATAGCATTTATTATCCTCATGCTTGCATCGAAGTCTATGAAGCATAGACAGATGCTGCCCAGCAGTGTGCTTACAAGTAACTTCTTTTTCAGATTCTTTTTCCTGATCAGGCGTGTGGTTCAACTCTGTCCCAAAGGATCCCACATGGGAAGAGGAAGAGAATGGGAAGTGAATGGAGTGAGGTGGTGCTTACTCCAGACCCAATTCACATAAATTCCTAGAACAAAAGTGTCATTCAGTTCATTCCCTGATTCTAAGAACAGCTACACCCTGGTCACCCTTGAGGGCCGGTCTGTTAACCTGTTCCTAAAGGAAGCCAAGCCTGAGCGTCCACGGCCCACCCTAGTAATCCCGTGACTCAAAACTCGGGGACCAGGGGGTTCTTTTTAAGAACTGACCCAAGCCGGTTAGCAGTCATGCCTTGTTCCCATTCATTCTGTTCAATGAGGGACAGCCTGTTGCTCACAGTTTCCACACTGTATGTCTTCATTTCTTTGCTTACTGACATCACATGAATGCTTCGTGGCTCTTTCCTCACTGGGTAGAATAATGTGTTGGTCTGAAATTTATTGAATCCAACCAGCCAATGATTGAAGCCCAGTCTCTGCCCTCAAGGAGATAAGACAGAGACATGAAAGAGCTGACAGGGTCTTATTATGCCTCCTGACACTGCTTCTGCTTTGTCCCCTTCTGTTTGCCAGGAAGTGATGGGACCCGATGCCATGATCTTAGTTTCTTGAATGTCGAGTTTTAAGCAGGTTTTTCACTCTCCTCTTTCAACTCTGAATATTCATTGGAAGGACTGATGCTGAAGCTGAAGCTCCAATACTTTGGCCACCTGATGAGAAGAGCTGACTCATTGGAAAAGAGCCTGATGTTGGGAAAGATTGAAGGCAGGAGGCGAAGGGAACGACAGAGGATGAGATGGTTGCATAAAATCACTGACTTAATGGACTTGAATTTTAACGAACTCCAGGATAGAGTGGAGAACAGGGAAGCCTGGCATGCTACAGTCCATGGTGTCATAAAAAGTCAGACACAACTTAGTGACTGAACAACAACATTGTTATGTTAACAATGAGTGAGAGGGATCTGACAAGGAAGAAGAGATGGGCTACAATCTCCCTCCCTCAAGAGGTGGGTTTCCAGAGGCCCTAAAAGATGGTGAGAACATGGAAAAGTCAGAAGAAGAGTAAGGCTATTACGAGAAAATTTGGAGGCCAGGATGAGCATGGGGTGAGATTGTGAGAACCCCAGCGCAGCTAGAGGGGAAACTTGTACTGGGGACCAGCAGGGAAGAGGCTCAAGGGAAAGAGAAATGAGATCTGGTCTTGGAAGGTGTGGTTGGTAGAACAATGGCCCCCACAAGGGTTGTTGTAGTTCAGTTGCTCAGTTGTGTCTGACTCTCTGTGACCCCATGGACTGCAGTATGCCAGGCTTCCCTGTCCTTCACCATCTCCCAGAGCTTGCTCAAACTAATGTCCATTGAGTTGGTGATGCCATCCAACCATCTCATCCTCTGGCGTCCCTTTCTCCTCCTGCTCTCAATTTTTCCCAGCATCAGGCTCTTTTCTAATAAGCTGGATCCTCACACCAGGGGGCCAAAATATTGGAGCTTCAGCTTCAGCATCAGTCCCTCCACTGAATATTCAGGGTTGATTTCCTTTCGGATCAACTGGTTTGATCTCCTTGCAGTCCAAGGAACTCTTAAGAGTCTTCTCCAGCACCACAGTTCACAAGCATAATTCTTTGGTGCTCAGCCTTCTTTATGGTCCAACTCTCACATCCATACATGATGACTGGAAAAACCATAGCTTTGACTATACAGACCTTTGTCAGCAGAGTAATGTCTTCAAGGGTGTCCAAGTCCTAATCCCCAAAATTATGAATGTTGCCTTACAAAAGGGACTCTTATAAAAGTGATTAAGTTAAAGATCTTGAAATGCAGAGGTTATGCTAGATTAACCAGGTGGAATCTAAATGCAATCACAAAAGTCTTTGTAAGAGGTAGGCAGGAATCTCTGACTCAGAGAAGGACATATCATAGCAAGAGACAGATCAGAGAAAGAGAATTCAAGGTGCTCTGCTATGATGCTATGTTTAGCCAGGGAATGTGGGTGACCTATAGAAGCTGAAAAAAAGCCAAGAAATAGATTCTATGCTCCAGCCTCCACTAGGAAGGCAACCCTGCAGACACCTCGACTTTAGGCCTTCTGACCTCTGGAACTGTGAAAGGATAGATGTGTGTTGTTTTGAGTCACTTAGTTTAAGATAGTTTTTTATACTAGCTGTACAAAATGGATACACAGGACTTTAAATTTGAGGCTGGTGAGACTTTAACCTGGAAAACAATCAGAGTCTTGGAATTGGAAGGTATGACATCATTATCTTACACGTGTACCTCTCAGGAGGTCTCTGTAAGCACCAGAAATACAGGTCCTTGCCTGTACTGGTCCTGAAGGACCCCCACGTGGAGGACAGGGCCTGTGCACAAATGAAACCCAGGGTTTTCTGGGTGGATGACCACATAGATAGTAAAGGCTACAGATTCTCTAGGAAGTTCTCATGCCCTCTCGCCTGAACTGTTTCACCATCCACCTCGGCAGTCACTTGGCCTTTGAACTTGTTTCCATCCAGCCTGCCACCATGCTGACCCTCCAGTACAAGTTCTGGCCCTGTCGTTTTCATTCAAATAAAATTTAAATTCTTTCAGAGACTCGCAGACTTTGAGAATGAGCTTATGGTTGCCAGGGAGGGGGGAAGGGGGAATGACAGGGGAGGGGACAGTTAGGGAGTTTGGGATGGGCACACTGCTGTATTTAAAGTGGATAACCAACAAGGGCCTACTGTATAACATACAGAGCTCTGTTCAATGTTATGCGGCAGCCTGGATGGGAGGGGAGTGTGAGGGAGAATGGGTATACGAGTGTGTATGGCTGAGACCCTTCGTTGGGCACCTGAAACCGTCATGACATTGTTAATTGGCTATACCCCAACACAAAATAAAAAGTTTTAAAAAAATTTTAAATTTCAAATATTATTTAAAGCGCCATGTGGCATGGCCTCAGATTGTCCCCAGGAGCTGAAACATCCGCACCCACTCAGTTCCCCATCTGCAAGGATATGGCTTCACTGTTTTCCTGCCCTCCCTAACATGACAATACCATCCCATTGTACCCCGGAATGTAAAAGTTACTAACTTTATCCGGAGCTTCCCAGAAAAATCCATTTAAATAAACATCAAACTATTCAACTCTTTAATAGGTAGTATCAATGATTGTTTATTCTCCAAGGCTCTTTTGAGTATCCTATTTAAAAACCCTCATTTTGCCATTCATATTCACCTTAAGCCATTATTTCTGGATCCTTCTTTCATAATCAGGCTTCCTCCTAGGTTGAAATACCTGCCAAACCTTCAGAACTTTGTAGACATCCAAACTTGGCCTTACCCATCAAAAACACCACTTGGACTCTGTCCGCATTATTTGCAAAGAATAGGACCGAAGCCATAAGGGAACTTGGCTTTAGGACTGATTTGTCCACTAGGCATCTGGAGCTTGTACATTTAGCCCATAACTTTTAGAGGGGCCTGTGAAAATGTTTGAAAGCCTGGCTGAGAAATTAGGAAATCAAAATGTCTTTGTTGAACGACTGCAAACTGTAATCTATCTCAATTCATCAATTGTTGCATATTTAAATAGGTACAAATTCCACTATGTTTAAAACAATTTGTAAGGTTGATTTTTCTCAGTTTACCAGAATTCAGAATTCTTAAGTATGACAATAGATTAAATTAGCTACTTGTAGCCAACTCATTTTGAAAGCAATGTTATTTAAAAAAATTCTTCTCCAGTTATTTTACATTCAAGAAATGTTTAAGATGTGAAATAGGTGCATTTTAATACATGTGATACAATTGCGATTTCTTCAAAAGGGAAGGAGACCATTAAAACAGGTCTGCTGGTAGATAAACAAGGACCTACTATGTAGCATAAGGAACTATATTCAATACCTTATAATAACCTATTATGGAAAAGAATCTGAAAAAGAATATACATATAAATACATACATATATGTGTGTGTGTATGTAACTGAATCACTTTGCTGTGCACCTGAAAATCAACTACACTTCAATAACAAATAAAGATAAAACAAAACAAAAAACCAGTCTGCTAGTTATGGGGCAGAAAGGAATAACAGTATGGCTGACAGAATAAGGACACTGGTAATAATAACTGTGATTATTAATAATACTCATCGGCACTTATCATGTACCATTGATTCCTTTCATCTTTAAAAAAAAGTGACTTGATATTCACATAACATAAATTAGCCATTTTAAAGTCTGCAACACAGTGGCATTGAATACATTCACTAAATGTTGAGCTACCACCACCTGTCTCTAGTTTCAAGTCTTTTCCATCACCCCAGAAAAATACCATCAAATGATAACGTCCCCTTCCCCCCTCCCCACACCACCCAGTAACCACTGATTGCTCTTTTCCTCACCGCATTCACCACTTCTAGACATTCCATAGGAATGAAATCATACAATATGTGACCTTTTGTGTCTGGCTTCTTCTTTTACAATAAAAACAACACGGATATGAACTGTGCGGGTCCAATTATACCAGAAGGTTTTTTCCAACCATAAATACTAGAGTGCCACAGATCCGTGGTCAGTTGAATCCATGGATGTAGAGATGTGGGTAACAGGGAACCACAGATATGAATAACATCATATACAGAAGGCCAACTATAAATTACACTCGAATTTTCAAGTCCACAGGGGGTCAGCCCCCCTTAACCTCCATGCTGTTCAATGGTCAACTGTATTTTCATCACCTCAGCAAAACTTGGTTCCTATTATGTATCACCTCATTATCCCTCCAGTCCCCCCAGTCTTAAGCAACTACTAGTCTATATTCTGCCTCTATACAATTGCCTGTTCTGGACATTTCATATAAATAAAGTCATGCAACATGGGATCTTTTGTGACTGGTTCTTTCACTTAACATAATATTTCCAAGGTTCACCTACATTGCAGCACTTCGTCCTTTTTTATGACTGCATGGTATTCCACTGTGTGCATACATCACAGTTTATCGTCTGTTAACAAACATTTGGGCTGTGTTCATCTTTTGACTACAATGAGTAAAGTTTGCCATAAACGTTCACGTTCCTGTCTCTGTGTAGATGTATCTTTTCATTTCTCTCGGTCCAACGCCTAGGAGTGGAATTGCCAGTTAATACAGTAACTCTTTATTTAACTGTTTGAAGAATGATTCCTTTCACCTTCACAATAGCAATATAAAGAATTGGAAATAAGTATGATCACATGCTCAAGGTCACACACCAGAAAGACGTAAGGCCATAATTTAAACTTGGATCAGTCTGAGTGTAGGGCCCTTGCCCTTCCACTCCCCTGAGACTCTTTCTTATCAGTACACAAGGGATAGAGTACCGTGGGAGGAGGTCATGAGTCATATGCAGGACAGGACTGGAAGGAAAGGCTGGCAAGTCTCTGAGGTGCCCAGGTGTGTCCTGAATGGAGCAGGGCAAATATGGATGGGGGAACAGATCCTGGAGCATGCTCAATGTCAGGATGGTAGTCAAAGCCAGGTAGCCAGGGTTAGATGAGTTTTAAGGACAACGTAGCCAGGACATGTCATTAGGGTCCTTTAGGGACTTGAGTAATAGTGGTGGCCAAGAAGGGCCAGGTTCAAGAACCCATACTGGGGAACAGAACTGAGAAAAATGAGCAGCACCACGGGCTTCCTATATTACTTTAATGATTACATTAACAGTCTTACTGCAAAAGAGACATGGATGATGGTGCAAACACACAGACAAATATGAAAAAAAGTAACAGTAACCCCCATAGTCACAGCCATAGTGGCTGCAGCAATTAAGGCAACTAAGTAAAGTCTGCATATAAACTAAGTTATGCAGAGCACATCATCAGAAACACTGGGCTGGAAGAAACACAAGCTGGAATCAAGATTGCCGGGAGAACTATCAATCACCTCAGATATGCAGATGACACCACCCTTATGGCAGAAAGTGAAGAGGAACTAAAAAGCCTCTTGATGAAAGTGAAAGAGGCGAGCGAAAAAGTTGGCTTAAAGCTCAACATTCAGAAAACGAAGATCATGGCATCTGGTCCCATCACTTCATGGGAAATAGATGGGGAAACAGTGGAAACAGTGTCAGAGTTTATTTTGGGGGGCTCCAAAATCACTGTAGATGGTGATTGCAGCCATGAAATTAAAAGACGCTTACTCCTTGGAAGAAAAGTTACGACCAAACTAGATAGCATATTCAAAAGCAGAGACATACATTACTTTGCCGACTAAGGTCCACCTAGTCCAAGCTATGGTTTTTGCAGTAGTCATGTATGGATGTGAGAGTTGGACTGTGAAGAAGGCTGAGCGCCGAAGAATTGATGGTTTTGAACTGTGGTGTTGGAGAAGACTCTTGAGAGTCCCTTGGACTGCAAGGAGATCCAACCAGTCCATTCTGAAGGAGATCAGCCCTGGGATATCTTTGGAAAGAATGATGCTAAAGCTGAAACTCCAGTACTTTGGCCACCTCATGTGAAGAGTTGACTCATTGGAAAGGACTCTGATGCTGGGAGGGATTGGGGGCAGGAGGAGAAGGGGACGACAGAGGATGAGATGGCTGGATGGCATCACTGACTCGACGAGCGTGAATCTGAGTGAACTCCGGGAGTTGGTGATGGACAGGGAGGCCTGGCGTGCTGTGATTCATGGGGTCACAGAGAGTCAGACACGCCTGAGCGACTGAACTGAACTGAACTGAAGTAAAGTCAAAAAATCTGTGTGACCAGCCAGAGAAAATTTGCAAATATGTTGAGATATGTGGACTCTCTCCCACATGCACACAAAATTTTTCAGTGTTAGGGGTCCCACTGATTTCTTTGAAGATCTAATCTTCAAACTGGGATCCCAAGTTTATTTTGCTGTTTTTTCTCTTGTATATTAAGATAGATATTTAATTCATTCATTTTCAGCCTTCCCCCATCCCCCACAAATATGAGCATCTAAAGCTATGACTGTGTACCTAAGTTCTGCTTTAGCTGCATCAGCAATGTTTTAATATTTAGTATATTCCTCATCATTCAGTTGTAAATATTTTCTAACTTTCATTATGATTTCTTCTTTGACCTTTTGATTTAGTTATCTAGGGCTGCACTGAAAAAAAGAAAAAGTTGAGCAGCTTAAAACAGCAATCATTTTATTTTCTCTCATGAGTTTGTGGGTCATGAATCTGGGCAACTTTCAGCTAGATGATTCTTTTGCTCCCCTAAGTGTTGACTGAGGTAACTGGTGATATTCGGGAGGTAAATGGACTTATCTGGAAGGTCCAAGACAGCCTCCCTCACATGTTTTGCATCTTGAGAGGGATGGGTAGGCTTGGGTGAGACTGTTGGCTGGTGTGTGCACATGTGGCGTCTGTCACACAGTACTCTTGGGATGTCTGGACTAATTCAAGTGGGCTCAGGGTTCCTAGAAAGAATGATCCAGGAGGGGGGGAAGCTGCTAGTCTAAGGGTCAGACCTGGAATCTGGCACAGTACCACCTCAGCCATATTCTGTGGCTCAAAGCAGCCCCAGAGACATCCCAGATTCACTGGAAGGGACACAAACACTGCCTCTGGTTGGGAGAAATGGCAAGGAATTTCTGGTTAACTATCTGGGCTGAATTGTGTCCCTCCAAATTCATATGTTGAAACCCTAACCTCTAGCACCTCATTTTGGAGGTAGATTCTCTAAAGAAGTAATTGGGTTAAAATAGGGTCATTAGTTTTTGAAAAGACCCTGATGCCGGGAAAGATTGAGGGCAGGAGGAGAAAGGGACGACAGAGGATGAGATGGCTGGATGGCATCACCGACTCAATGGCCATGGGTTTGAGTGAACTCCAGGAGTTTGTGATGGACAGGGAGGCCTGGCGTGCTGTGGTTCATGGGGTCGCAAAGAGTTGGACACGACTGAGCAACTGGAGTGAACTGAACTGAGCTGAGCTGAGGATTGTTATCTCAGACACAGAAAATAGACTTGAGAACATGGGGGAAAGAAGAGGATGGGACGAACTGAAAAGAGAGTGGCGCTAAAATGCACATGCTGCCACGAATAAAACAGAGAGCTAGTGGGAAGCCGCTGTGTGACACAGGGAACTTAGCTCATGCTCTGAGATGACCTAGGGGGTGGGATGGGGGGAGGTAGGAAGGAGGTTCAAGAGGGAGGTGGTGTATGTATCCTCATGGCTGATTCACATTGTTGCACAGCAGAAACTTTTACACAACACTGTAAAGCCATTATCCTCCGATTGAAAATAAATTTTAAAATAGGGTCAGTAGGGTGGTCCTTAATTCAATCTGGCTGATGTCCTTTTTCTTTCCTAACTGAGTTTGCAAGTTTAATGAATGTTTAGAAGAACCAAAATTCTAAGTGGGTCAATTAAATCTTACGGTACAGCTGACTTAACAATTATCCTGGGAAAAGTTGTCAGGAAACATCAGACTTGCCAACACCTTGATGTTGGACTTCTGGTCTTCAAATTATTACAAAATAAATTATCGCTGTTGTTTGGGTTTCTTTTTTTTTATTTTAAGAAAGCTAAGGAACTGCTAGAAATAACACCGGAACAACACTGACAGGAAAAGTAACACCAATTGTATAGAAAGCTGTTCTAGCAACAAGAATCATACTATTAATAAACTGTGACATTCTGAAGCAGAATTCCCCTCCCATCAAGTTCTAACAAACATAGTTATGACAACTGATACAAAGAGAACAGCCAACAAAGATGGCAGCATTAAGCTGAAGCCCATAGGGGAAGTTTAAAAAGAAATGGTAACAAGCGTAGGAAGATAAGGACTTTTTCCCCATGTGCTCAAATATATTCAGGATTTTGACTAAGTAGGAGCAGTGCCTAACTGCTTTGTTCTTCTTGAGAATTAGGTCATAACAAGAGGGTTATATGATCTAGCTTCTAGGAAGAAAAGTTGTGAATTCCTCAACTTAATGCCAGGAGAAATTGTCGTCTCTCCTTTCTGGCAGTTCTGAAGGAAAGTATAGTCAGCTATTTTTGTTGATATTCAACATGAAATCTAGCTTAGAATCATGGCACTCATTCTACATAATAACAATTATTCCTCTGCTGTATTGAACGCCAGCTCCCTTTAAAGACATAAGGAAGGGTCTGCTATATACTTATATGTGTTATCTAATTTAATTTTCTCAACATGTTTACATTTTGTTTTTATTTTTGCATTTTTTATGAGAAACATAAAGCTCAGAAAGGTTAAGGTCCTTATCAACCCTAAATACTCATTGGAAGGACTGATATTGAAGCTGAAGCTCCAGTACTTTGGCCACTTAATGAGAAGAGTCGACTTTGGAAAAGACCCTGATGTTGGGAAAGATTGAGGGCAAGACGAGAAGAGGACAACAGAGGATGAGATGGTTGGATGGCATCACCGACTCAGTGGACATGAGTCTGAGCAAACTCTGGGAGACGGTGAAGGACAGGGAAGTCTGGCGTGCTGCAGTTCATGGGGCTTCAGAGTCAGGCACAACGGGGTCATCGGCCTATTAAGTGGTCGAGCAGAGGTGAAAGTCTAAGTTAGCTGAAGTTCTAGGATTGCCAGTAGCAAAATCAACTCTGGGTGCCTCAAGCAAAATAATACATGTAGTAGTCAGGGTTTTCTGGAGAAGCAAAACCATTAGGATATATAGTTATGAGTTATAAGAGGAGATCTATTATGGGAATTGACTTACACAATTCTTATATTCCCAATTCATATGGGCTGAGAAGTCCCATAATATATCATCTGCAAGTTGACAAACCAGAAAAGCCTATGGTATAATTTGGTCTGAAGTCCAGAAGTTCTGATGTCCAAGGGTAGGAAAGATGGATGTGCCAGCTCAAGAAGAGAGACAGAATTTCCCCTCCCTCTGTTGGTTCCATCGGGGCCTTTAGTGGATTGGATGATGCCTGCCCATACTGGTGAGGGAGAACCTCGACCACTCTGCTGAATCAATGTTAATCTTTTCCAGAAACACCCTCACAGACCCACTCAGAAATAATGTTTTATCAGCTATCTCAGCATTCCTTTGCACAGTCAAGTTGACACACAAGATTATGTATATAAATAAAAGAGAATGTATATTGATAAAACTAACTATCCAAAGGAAGGGTGTAGGGAAGGATAAATTTTTGATGTTTAAGCCACTGAGTTTGTGGTGAAAACCATAGCAGATAAGAGCACCGTCTTTAATCTTAGGATTGTTAGTCAGTCAGTCATGACCCCATTTATGACCCCAAGGACTGTAGACCAGGCTCCTCCATCCATGGAATTTCCCAGAAATACTGGACTGGGTTCCCATTTCCTTCTCCAGGAGATCTTCTGACCTAGGGATGGAACCCAGGTCTCCAGGCATCACAGGGAGATTTTTTCCCATCTGAATCACCTCTGGGCATCTATAAAATTGTGTATAACTGTGTTTCTTCAACTCCAATCACATGGGTTTGCTTTTAGTTCCCTTTTTGTTGTTGATTTCTACTGTGGTCAGAAAATGTGGTCTGTAATTTAACAATCATTTGAAATTGGTTAAGGTTTTTAGCCTAGTATGTGTACATTGAGGTAAATATTCCCTGTGTGCTTGACAAAAAGGTCAATCTGTATAGTCATGGCTTTGAAACAGGAGGGAAGGGATCAGGGCACAACATTTAAAAGAATGGCATAGCCAGAGGACTCAACGTAAACTGATTAGAACCAGATGGGTCCAAGATGACGGACAAGTGCGACTTTCACTAGACCTTGAACCTCAGTATATGCTCATCAGAACATCAGCAAGCTAAATGACACTCCCACAAGTGCCATGACACTTCCAAGGCTGACCATCAAAGACCAAAAAGTGGGCAGTGGCCCAACTCTTGGAAGTCTCTGACCCCTCCCCAATATAACTGGAGGAATCCTCACATTCATTCAGTTCAGTTCAGTTCAATCCAGTTGCTCAGTCATCTCCAACTCTTTGAGACCCCATGGACTGCAGCACACCAGGCCTCCCTGTCCATCATCAACTTCCAGAATTTACTCACACTCATGTCCACTGCATTGGCAATACCATCCAACAACTTCATCCTCTGTCATCCCCATTTCTTCCTGACCTCAAACTTTCCCAGCATCAGGGTCTTTGCAAATGAGTCAGTTCTTCCCATCAGGTGGCCAAAGTGTTGGAGCTGTTTCAGCTTCAGCATCAGTCCTTCCAATGAATATTCAGGACTGATTTCCTTTAGGATGGACTGGTTGGATCTCCTTGCAGTCCAAGGGACTCTCAAGAGTCTTCTCCAACACCACAGTTTAAAAGCATCAATTCTTCGGAGCTCAGCTTTCTTTATAGTCCAACTTTCACATCCATACACGACTACTGGAAAAGCCATAGTGTTGACTAGGCCATAGCCATTCATTAGCCTGTGAAGTTACTCAGCTGGTGAAAGCTAATCACGCCATATTTCAAGGCTGCACTTGCCTTCTGAGATGGCCCACATTCTGTTTGTGGAGTGTCTCTGTCTAAACAAATCCACTTCTTACCTATCACTTTGCCTCTCACTGAGTTCTTTCTGTGATGAGATATCAAGAAACCAGGCTTCATTAAGTCCTGAGACCAAGTGTGTGATCTCAGTTGGAAGACTGTGGGTTTCGGCTGGGTTTCAGTCCAAGCACTGTGGGTTCAAGTCCCAGTCTGAGGGGAATGGTTTCAGATTTGTGGTCCTTCTATACCTGTTGGGTCAGACAAACAGACTCAAGAGGGGCTAACTCCCTTGCCAGCTAGAAATAGTCTTTGCTTTTCTCATTTTGACAGTCTTTGTTTATTTCCACACATGTTTACTGTTTTGGTTATTTTGACCATCACTTTCGTTGTTTTTCTAACATGTAATGTAGTCTGCTATTTCTCAATTGATGGCTTTTTTCCTCACCGATTTTCACAATTAAGAATTCACTCTCAACATGGACTCAGCAAAGCCTCTTTGCATCTCCAGTCCCCTTACCTCACAGCCCTCTTCTAACCTGGCCTCATGGCAACAGGCATCCCCTCTTTACCTGTTCTCTACACAGTGGCCACAAAGATGTTCCTAGAATGAGAATTTGCTCACCTCACTGCCTTGACCCACCACCTCCAGCCCAGTCCCCACCTCTGAACCTCTTACTTAGGAGACAGCAGCTAAGTCTACATGAATTTCATTGCGCTGTGTATAAATCTGCATTAATTCTCAAAAGAAAAGTAAGAGCTTCATAAAGGGTAAAGTTAACAGGATCATGGCTGTTTCTGCATAACAGTTGATGGTATCATTTGAAGCCAGGAATGGAGCGCTGGATCAAGTGCCGGGGTTCAGATCTGCCTCCTTGGTTCCCCAAATCTGACATGATGGGAACTCGAAGAAAGATGTCACAGTGTAACCGAAGTCAGACCTCCCTGGGAGGGTGGCCTGTCAATGGGCATTGCCCATGCATCTGGAGGAAAAGCCAGGATGAAGAATCTGCCTATAGGAAGAGGAACTAATATTCAGAACATGCTGGTGGCACTTTCACTGGTTAGGGGAGGAATGGGGATGGAGCAAGGTGACCTTGAAATTTGTGACAGTTCCTTTCTGCTGTTGTAGCTACCCTGAGCAACTCTTTCACCACCCACTGCCAGAAGCCTTCCTGGGTCACTTTGCTCAGAATATAACCTTGTCTGAGGTCAGGTGGCTTCCCAGCTGGCACCAGGAGCAAAGAACCTGTCTGCCAATGCAGGAGACATAAGAGATGAAGATTTGATCCCCAGGTCGGGAAGCTCCCCTGGAGGAGGGCATGGCAACCCACTCCAGTATTCCTGCCTGGAGAAGCCCATGGACAGAGGAGCCTGGTGGGCGACGGGCCATACAGTAGCAGAAGAGTCAAACACGACTGAGGTGACTTGGCACACACACTGGCTGGGCTCAGGAAGATCCTTCCTCTGAGTTGACACTGAGAGTGAGACCTGCAGGAAGGGTCCCAGCTAGAAAGGAAGACTCTTGTCCAGGATTTCCAGCTTTACTGACTGAATGGCTGCGGGGTTCTGGTCTACCACTTCATGTCTGAAATCGCAGATAGAAAACTTTTAAATGTAAAGGATTAACTTGGCATATTAACTTGAGTGTGCATTAGTCAAATTTGGTTCTCCAGAACAAAGAGAGAGGAATTTCTCTGTGGAAGTTATCGGCCCAATCAAGTCCTTATCAGAGAGGAAGGCTTTCAGGACTGTAGTTCGTTTTCACCCCGTGGTTTACATTGGGCATGCCAGAAACATCACTCATTGCTAACCAAGCGGCAGGTTAAATCAAAATAGTTTCTATTTACACAACTTCAAGAACGCCTTCCGAGAAGGATGAAACAGGCTTTGTTCAAAGTATTCGCTCCAGCCGGCTCTGAGCAAACATTGTCTCATTAATCTTCCCCAGGACAGTAAAGGGAAGCTCAGAGTTTCTTTTTATCAGTAAGAAACAGGCTGAGTGCCCAAGTGGCTACTCATAGCCTGGGGGCTGTAATCTCTCATTTAAAGCAGTAGGTTGATTCACACCATTGTCTAATACAATTAAACTGAACACTTAAAAAATCATTTCTTTGTAAGACAGAACAAAGACCAGAAAAGAATACCTTATGGTTTCTTCTCAGTTCTCCGTTTTTATTATGTCCTACTAGATTTTCAAATTTCTGTCAATCTGATAGGTTCTCAAATTAGAGAAGTAAACAGTCCTACAAAAGCATCAGATCCTACAAAAGCATAAAATCACAGTGAGGTATCACCTCCCTCAATAAGAAAGACCAACATCAAAAAGTCTACAAATGATAAGTGCTGGATACTGTGTGGCGATAAAGGAGCCCTCCTACTATTGGTGGAAACTGTAAACTGGTGCAGCCACTACAGAGAACAGTATCAAAGTTCCTTAAGACACTAAAAGTAGGGTTACGGAATGATCCTACCATCATTGGACATATGTCTGGAGAAAACCATAATTTGGAAAGATACATGCACCCCAGTGTTCATTGCAGCATTATTTACAATACCCAGGACATGGAAGCAACCTAAATGTCCATCAGCACTTGAACAGAAAAAGAAGTGATACATGTATGCAAGGGAATATTACTCAGCCATAAAAAAGAATGAAATAACACCATTTGCAGCAACGTGAAGGGACCTAGAGATTATCAAAGTGAAGTGAGTCACACAGATGAAACTGAGCAGGACCCTGTGGAGCTCCTGGGCACAGAAGCCTTCCTGTGTCTTCCATTCCTTGTTTGTAGGGAACAGATTCCAGCCTCCATGAACTTCTCTGAGTTCTGAAGGGCAGATTTCAACAGTTGCTAATCAGGGAAGGAAGGGTATGGAGAAACAAGGGAGAAGCAACCAAGAGGCAACAGTGTAGACTTGGGGCAGGTCCCGGTTCTATCCCAAGGGATACACATAATGATATCTTTGAGGTCTTTACATATCTAAACCCCACAACAGATGAAAGATGTAGCATTCTTTGTTCCAGAGAAGAGCACCTGAAATCAGAGTAAAGGAACTAGAGAAACTCATCAAGGGATTATTTCAGGCCAGATTAAGGAGTGCAGGTCCTGCACACACTCTAATCTTATCAACAGCCTTGAACCATTGCTGCAAAACTGGTCACCAAATCCTCCTAGGTAGGACGCACGATTTAGAGGGGCACAGGCCTGCTGTGTTCCCCTTTGTCTGGGAAAACAACAAAGCTATTCTCTACTTCACCTAACACTCTGTCTCTGAGAGTCTATTTGGCACCAATGCACAGAGGCTGAGTTTTTGGCATCAAAGAGAAACACAAACATCATATGATATTGCTTATATGTGGAATTAAAAAAAAAATAGACAAATGAACTTATTTACAAAACGAGAAAAGCTCATAGACATAGAATACAAACACAGTTACCAAAGGAGAAGGTTGAAGCGGGTGGGGGTAAATTAGGAGTTTGGGATTAATGTGTACACGTTTCTAGATGTAAAACAGATAACCAACAAGAACGTACTGTATAGCACAAGGAACTATACTTAATATTTTATAATAACCTATAAGTGCAAAGAATCTGAAAAAAATAGATGTTTGTATCAATATATTTATCATTGAATCACTGAGCTGTACGTCTGACACTGAGACACAGCAAATTAACTCTGTGTGTGTGTGTGTGTGTGTGTGTGTTAGTCACTCAGTCACGTTCGACTGTTTGCAACCCCCGTGGACTGCAGCCCACCAGGCTCCTCCATCCCTGGGATTTTCCAGGCAAGAGCACTGGAGTCGGGTGCCATCGCCTTCTCCATGTGGCAGTTTAAGCCTGTTCAGTTAATGAGTTAAACAAGGCCATCAGCTTGACACAGCTTCATGAAATGGCAGCTTCGTAAGTAAACTAGAACCTCAGCCTGTAGCTGCCTCAAGGTTCCGAAATCTAAAGCTAAGGACAACCAATCAGAAACAGTCAACTTTGCCTCTCACTACAACCAAGTCTTTACAGCTGAGACAACAGGGAAGCTCATACTCTTATCGATATTATGTATAAAATAGGTAACTAATGAGAACCTACTGTGTAGCTCAGGAAACTCTACTCAGTGCTCTGCAGTGACCTAAATGGGAAGGAAATCCAGAAAAAGAGGGGATACGGTATATACCTATAGCTGATTCACTTTGCTGTACAGCAGAAACTAACACAGCATTGTAAAGCAGCTAGACTCCTATGAAATTAGAAAAAAAAAAAGGAAAAGAAAATAACTTAGGTGATACAAGCAAATTTACTTAACCCTTTGTGAAGCGGACAGTCTCCATTAGGAAAATGACAAGATGGGGCAAAAGGCAGGAGGCTTGTACATAATAACGAATAAAAGCCTAGGGCCTGAGTGTAGAACCCGGTGCGGGCTTGGCACTGGGGAGTGGCTGACTTAAGACACCGTGTTTCTGGTCAAGCAGTGTCATTTCAACAATTCCGGAAGCTGCAGAGATCACTGGTCAGCTTGGCCCTCCAGGCGAGGGGCTTGGAGGTTCCAGGGAGGACTCACGTTATCTTCCCGTGAGGGCCAAGCCAGATGCCTGGGAGCACAGCCGGGTTATGGTCTCTGCCTAACTTTCCCAGAGTTTTTCCTGAAATTCCTGCTCATCCTGCGCGTCCACCAGTAAGCAACTGTTAAAGAAAAAAAAAAAAAAATTTATCAAGATGGGAATTTTGTTATAAACTTTATGGTTTAATGACTTTGTAATACATTATTTTTTCTACTGCAACCTGTCCCTGACATTCATTCAGTAAATATTTATGTGTCTGTATGTATGAGCTCAGTCGCCCAGTCTTTTCTGCCTCTTTGCGGCCTAGTGGACTGCAGCCCGCCAGGCGTCTCTGTCCATGGGGTTCTCCAGACAAGAATACTGGAGTGGGTTGCCACTTACTGCTGAGCCAGATCTTCCTGAACCAGATATTGAACCCACGTCTCTTCCTTTTCTTGCATTGGCAGGCAGATTCTTTACTGTGTAGGGCCACCTGGGAAGCCCCCCAGAGTAAATGCTTATTGACCATCTACTACCTGCTGTGGAGAAGGAAGTGGTAACTCACTCCAATATTCTTGCCTTGGAGAATCCCACAGACAGAGGAGCCTGACGGGCTGCAGTCCATGGGGTTGAAAAGAGTCGGAAACAACTACAGTGATTCAGCACACGTGCACCGGATGGGCGAATTAATGCAGGGAGAAACAGGAACAAGCATCATTAAGAAGCCTACATGGTCTCATTCACCATATTATATCACTGGGAGAAACATAGTGTATCTGACTTGGTAGATCTAGAATGTTCTTGTGAAAATGCTAAATTCAGTATGGGGTCTGAGCCCTTAGGAAACACGGAAGATGGGCATTAACTTTATCAGACAGAAACAAAAGCAAAGCTTCTCATATTACATATCCCCACAATACTGACCCGATGCAGAAGCCTGACGTCAGGGTATTAGATGAGTGACTGTCCCCAGTCATAAGTGATACAGATGAGTGAATGTCACCTATGAGAATGTCCAGTTCTTGGGGACTTCCCTGATTGTCCGGTGGTTAAGAATCTGCCATCCAATGCAGTGGGTGCTTGTTCAATTCCTGGTCAAAGAGCTAAGATCCCACTTGCAGCGGGGCAACCAAACCTACACGTCACAACTGTTGAACCCATGGGCTCTGGAGCCCATGAACCACAGCAAGAGAAGTCTTTGAGCCGCAACTAGAGAAAGCCCAGCGCCACAGTGAAGACCCAAGGCAGCCAAAAACAAGTGCAGAGACATAAGTGTATGTAAAGGCCATTTCAATAGAAGTAAGTCAATAGTTCTTTAAACCACCAATATTTAACATTAGAATTAAGCATAGTGTAAAATTAGGTATATATCCTAACTTTTGGCTAGGTCATTTCTCTAGATTTTATAGCAATGACTTTTTTTTTTTAAGTTGTCATTCATATTGAGCCCTCTCACGAGACAGTAATTACAGGCTCAGGTTTTTTTTTCCATCTATGCTTAATTATAGTACAGCTTTAAAAGCAAGCTTCCCCGATGGCTCAGTGGGATAAGGAATCCACCTGCAGTCACAGGAGACACAAGAGATTCAGGTTCGATCCCTGGGTTGGGAAGATCCCCTGGAGGAGGAAATGACAACCCACTCCAGTATTCTTGCCTGGAGAATCCCATGGACAGAGGAGCCTGGCGGGCCACAGTCCAATGGGTCACAAAGACATGACTGAGCGACTGAACTTAGTTTTTTCAGTTTAATCTTTTACAAGCAAAGTGTTGAAAATCTAAAAAGGGAAACGTGAAAATGAGTTATTTTGTAGAGTACGGTGCATTAAATGTCGCCTTAAACTTACTCCAAAGTCTCAGTAAGCACGGTAAATATTTAACAATTCAAATTTATGATGGCCATAAAAGCCTTATCAGCCAAATTATTTTATGATATCAAAAAACGTCCAAAGAAAAACAAGGAACTCAAATCTTAAAATATAGGTCCTTTAGTCAGAGCTGTTTGTTGAAAAAATAAACTTCAAATCTCTGGAGCTGCTCTTCCTAATTCTAATAACAACTCATTTATTTCTCTTGCAGAGTCCCCTTCCCTCATCCCCAGAAGTCCCTGTACCTTGTCCCCGTGTGGCTGATTTTACATTTTTACAGTCTAAAATGGGGACAGACCACCCCGAGAGATCAGAGAGGTCGTGGATGAACATAACAGGTCTGGTGCACCAGCTTAGAGATCCGCAGCAATTCCCCGGACCCCAGCCAGCTGGTGCAGGGGTCAGGAGGCTGCGGGAACACCACCTTCCCCTCCAGGTGGTGAAGTCTTTGCTTGCACAATCCCTGGCGGGCTCATCGAGTGAAGGACACCATATGGACTTTTCTGTTTCGTCTTTGTTTGTGTCATCGGTCTTTGATGTCGTCCAGTGACTCACTCCCAACGCAGTCAGGACTTTCTACATCTTGATATCACCTGGATGACTAATGCCTACAACACCTGGCGAGCTCAGAGAAGGCACTACTTGTTCAGACCACACTCTCTCCAAGGGCCTGTCCTTCCAGGAATCAAAATCAAATGGTGACAATTAGCAACTATGTCCCCACAGTCCCTGAATGAGAGGAGCTGATCCATTCACACTAGCTGGCTGTGATTAAGCCGACTTGGGGCCTCCTGGGACTGAAGTTGAGGTATGTCAAATACACCTGTCCAGGACATAAGATGCTCTTCGAAGTGTGACCAGCTGACACAGAGCAGCTCATTACCTCTCCTCCTTCCATCAAGACTCGGCTTAAACCACTTCTGCTCCATTCATCAAAGGGAATAATTACTGTTAATGTAATGACTCCTCTTACTGTACACAAGGCTACACCTAAGATACACAGGCTTTTCAGAAAGCACAAAGGGACATTGTGCAAACCGGAGCCCAGTGAGATGGACGGACTGGTAAACATACCATTGACAGCTGTGCTCCGAGGGCCTGTACGGCTTACCTTGCGCTGTGGGTGGCCACTGCGTTGGTACCTTATTTATTTCAAAAGTTGTGCCTTCATTTTGAGTGTGATTAAGTACCTAGGCATTTGCATTTCATCAAAATGATCAAGCAACAAATAAACGTTCTGCTGGGGAGAGAATCTGGGGCTAAGGTAAGAAGTTGTGCATCCGGTCCTCAGTAAGAGCTACTGATCAGCTGTGAGACCTCAGAAACTCACATTGGCACCCTGTTTTCTCATTTGAAAGGAAACTCGAATATACCTGAGTGGTGGTTCTCAAAGTGTGTTCCAGGGTGGCTATGGGTCCCTGAGCCTTTTTCCTGGCATCTGTGAAGTAAAAATTTACATAAAGAATTGTTTATTTCACTCTCAATCTTTCACAAATATCTAGTAGAGCTTTTCAGAGGCTTCATGACATGTGATATTGTAAGGGTTTGAATTCAGAAGCAGATGAGCAAGTCCAACTGTCTTCCATTAAGCCAGACATTGAGAAGATTCTCAAAAATGTAAAACAGTTGCAAACAGTATGAATTCTAAGTTTTTGTTGTTTTAGAACATAGAGTCACCTTTTATATTCAAATGATCATATAATAGGTTTATTGTCATTTTTAAATAAATAAATATCTTCAACACTTTTCTGCTTTGATTTTTAATATGGTAAAAATGTAGAGGATCCACATAAATGATAAATTTTAGAACGTAAAGGTATCCTGAGATAAGATTTGACACCCAGTGCACTAGATCTTAATGGTCTTTTGTCACTCATAATTCGGGTTTCCTTGCCTTGTAGTCCTTTCTTTTCTCTTTACCAATCAGGCACTTATGGTCGTTTTATTTATTTACATATTTTTGGCTACCCCACATGTGGGATCTCAGTTCTCTGACCAGGGATCAAACCTGCGCCCCCTGCATTGGAAGCCCAGAGTCTTAACTAGTGGTTCATCAGGGAAGTCCTGCACTTAAGGTCATTTTAATTACTAAACACTTCACTTCCTTATTATGCTTCTTCTTTGTGTATTTGTTGTGCTTCTTATATGTGTATCCCCTTGCTCTTACATAAACTCCATGAGGGCTGAGATACTTGTCAATTTTGTTCATTAATGTATCCCAAGTTGTCTAAAACTGGGGCTAGCACATGGCAGGCACCTGACAGACAGCTCTGGATGGGAGGAAGAGGGGATGAACAGGAGACAGGGGGAATAACCCTTCCAGGATCTGTGTAGTTGACGAGGCAGGTGGCATTATCTCTGTTTTATGGGAGAAACTTGGGCATCGGAAGTGAAGGGCCCTATTTAAGATGCCATGGTGATTGGCAAAGCCCAAACTTCTTTTCATCACTTCTTCTGTCCCAGGGCTCTATAATCTGACCCTGGAAAGCAGCTCCTTCCCCAGTAGAGCCGAGGGGTATCTGAGCCCCCTGGAGTTGGTATTCACAGAGAGCCTGGGTCCCATTGACCCTGAAAGATGCTCAGGTCCCCAGGAGAGAACTCAGAGCCCTTTGGAAGAGCTCAGCAGGAAGGTTCGGATCCACATGGTGTGAACGGATCCAGGCCCTGAAATCTACCCAGAACCTTCTGAGTTCAGTGCAGCGACACTGGCCAGGCCCCATTCACCAGCCCTGGTGTGTTTCCAGTTATGCTGAATGTGCCCTCTGAGGACCACCCGTGGCTTCGTTTCCTAATAAGTGCATGACTCAGTAAGCACAGCCACAGACCAGGCCTGGCTGCCTCTTCTGGAAACCTCTGGGAAGGAAGAGATCATCTTGCAACCAGCCAGCCAGGATCCCGATACCCACTGAACTGGTGGAGCCCATTTCAACCTCAACCTCTCCAGCCTGCAAGTGCCTGCCTGCGACCCCTGTAAAAGATCCTGGTGCTCCCTTCACCCAAGGAGGCTTGGTGGAAGGGGACTCTCCAGGACCATAAAGAAGTTTAGTGTCTCTAGGGAGAAACAGGCAAAACTGACCATTACAGCCCAGGAATTAAGATCCAGGAGTTGGCTCAGAGATCCAGGGAAGCTACTATAAGGACTGTGTGCAAAATAGCAGAGTTCTCATTACTCAGGTACCTCCTAAGTTGCCCACCTCCAAATACTATCTCATGGGGGACTGGCTTTCAGCAAATGAATCTGGGGGCCACACAAACACTCAGCCCATAGCAATGATGATTCAGAAAGCCCTCAGTGCATTTCAGTTTACTCCTCTCTGTTTTTCCCTACTCTTGGCTGGACCTTGAGGCTCATGGGGTAGGTAGGAGGGTTAGTGGGAGAGGAGGCTGGCAGTGCAAACAAAAGTCATGCCAAGCTGTTTAGATTTCATTTCAAGAGCAGTGCTCCAATACTTTGGCCACCTAATGTGAAGAGTTGACTCATTGGAAAAGACTGGGAAAGATTGAGGGCAGAAGGAGAAGAGGCCGACAGAGGATGAGCTAGCTGGATGGCATCACCAACTCAACAGACATGAGTCTGAGCAAACTCCAGGAGATGGTGAAAGACGGGCAAGGCTAGTGTGCTGCAATCCACGGGGTCGAAAAGAGTCAGACACGACTTAGCGACTGAACAGCAACAAGAGCAGTGCATATCATATATTAGCACACTTATACGGAGTCTAGGAAAATGGTATAGATTAACTTATTTGCAAAGCAGAAATAGAGACACAGACTTGGAAAGCAAACACTGGTTCTCAAGGAGGTAGGACCTACCCTGGTGACTCAGTGGTAAAGAATCTGCTTGCAATGCAGGAGATGAGGGCTCGAGATGAGGGCTCAAGATGAGGGTTTGATCCCTGGGTCTGGAAGATCCCCTGGAGAAGGAAAGGGTAACCCACTCCAGTATTCTTGCCTAGGAAATCCCATGGGCAGAGAAGCGTTGGAGGCTACAGTCCATGGGGTCGCAAGAGTTGGACATGACTTAACAACTAACCCACCACCACCAAGGCGGGGACAGGTGGAGGGAGGGATTGGGAGATCCAGATTGGCATGTATACCCTATGTATAAAACAGATAACTAATGAGGACCGACTCTAGAGCTCAGGGGACTCCATGCAATGCTCTCTGGTGACCTGAATGGGAAGGAAAGGCAAAAAAAGAAAGGATATATTGTATACGTACAACTGATTCACTTTGCTGTACAGAAGAAGCTAAAACAACTTTGGAAAGCAACTATACTAAAAAAGAGAGAGAGAGGGAGAACAGAGCAGGGGAATAACATAACCAGACCAACAGGTTAGGAAGCATAGCACATCGGGCTGCCTGGTGTAGTATTGACTGAGAGGAAGGTGTCAGAAGGAGGGCACCTGATTGGAAATGATCTGGCTGACGCTATGGTGCCTCTCCCTGTTAGATCAGTAAGAATCAGAAAAAGAGACTGAGCGTTAGGGAAATTTCAGAGCTAGAATCCACAGTTTCAGTTCCAGATGGATTCTGGAGAGAGCAAGAAATAGAAGAGGTTGAGGAATATCCCCGAGCAGCTGGAAAATAGCCTGGGGGACGGACATATCTCAGGAATGGATTTATTGACAGTTAAGCCTAAGTCCCAACATCACTGAGCCATCGAAACCACCTTGGACCGTCTTCCCTGAGTGTTTTGCCAGGGAAAGTGTTTTGCCATTTTAACTCCTGTACTTGTTGTATCATGTTTCTGACATATTTAAGTGTCCTCTTAAGTGAAAGAGGAGAGTGGAAAAGCTGGCTTAAAACTCAACATTCAAAACACTTAAGATCATGGCATCCGGTCCCATCACTTCACAGCAAATAGATGGGGAAACAATGGAAACACTGAGAGACTTTATTTCGGGGGGGGGGCTCCAAAATCACTGCAGATGGTGATTGCAGCCATAAAATTAAAAGACATTTGCTCCCTGGAAGGAAAGCTATCGCAAACCTAGAAAGCATAATAAACAGCAGAGACATTACTTTTCTCACAAAGGTTCGTATGGCTATGGCTT
Source organism: Oryx dammah (assembly GCF_014754425.2). Classification (NCBI taxonomy): domain Eukaryota; kingdom Metazoa; phylum Chordata; class Mammalia; order Artiodactyla; family Bovidae; genus Oryx; species Oryx dammah. The sequence continues at coordinate 6,226,726 of NW_024070186.1, read as the reverse complement.
TTGCAGTGGTCGTGTATGGATGTGAGAGTTGGACCATAAAGAAAGCTTTCTAGCACTGAAGAATCGATGCTTTTGAACTGTGGTGTTGGAGAAGACTTGAGAATCCCTTGAACTGCAAAGAGATCCAACCAGTCCATCCTAAAGGAAATAAGTCCTGAATATTCATTGGAAGGACTGATGCTGAAGCCAAAGCTCCAATACTTCTGCAACCTGCTGTGAAGAGCCGACACATTTGAAAAGACTCTGATGCTGGGAAAGATTGAAGACAGGAGGAGAAGGGGACAATAGAGGATGAGATGGTTGGATGGCATCATTGACTCAATGATGAGCAAACTCTGGTGGATTCTTTACCACTGAAAAAAAGCAGGTTACATTGGTGGGAACTGATGGGCTTACTCAGTTCAGTTCAGTCGCTCAGTAGTGTCTTACTCTGCAACCCTGTAGACTGCAGCACTCCAGGCCTCCCCGTCCATCACCAACTCCCGGAGTCCACCCAAACCCATGTCCATTGAGTCGATGATGCCATCCAACCATCTCATCCTCTGTTGTCCCCTTCTCCTCCCACCTTCAATCTTTCCCAGCATGAGGGTCTTTTCAAATGAGTCAGTTCTTTACATCAGGTGGCCAAAGTACTGGAGTTTCGGCTTCAACATCAGTCCTTCCAATGAATATTCAGGACTTATTTCCTTTAGGATGGACTGGTTGGATCTCTTTGCAGTTCAAGGGATTCTCAAGAGTCTTCTCCAACACCACAGTTCAAAAGCATTAATTCTTCAGTGCTAGAAAGCTTTCTTTATAGTCCAACTCTCACATCCATACATGACTACTGGAAAAACCATAGCCTTGACTAGATGGACCTTTGTTGGCAAAGTAATGTCTCTGCTTTTTAATATGCTGTCTAGGTTGGTCATAACCTTCCTGCCAAGGAGTAAGCATCTTTTAATTTCATGGCTGCAATCATCATCTGCAGTGATTTGGAGCCCCCCCCAAAATAACTTCTGCCACTGTTTCCCCTGTTTCCCTATCTATTTCCCATGAAGTGATGGGGCCGGATGCCCTGATCTTAGTTTTCTGAATGTTGAGCTTTAAGCCAACTTTTTCACTCTCCTCTTTCACTTTCATCAAGAAGCTCGTTAGTTCTTCTTCACTTTCTGTCATAAGGGTGGGGGTCATCTGAATATCTGAGGTTATTGGTATTTCTCCCAGCAATCTTGATTCCAGCTTACTGGAAAAGCAGAAAAGGCAAGTGTGACAGATGTTATTTGTTCTTCAGTAGGATATTTCACCCAATGTCTTAGATCTTCCAGGGCAGTTATACAAAAAGAGTTAATCATCCCTAAGTTATTGTCACCCAGAGGGAGAGTCCTAGTGACATACCGACTGACTCTTAGTCACTATTTGCTCAAGGACTTCCTTATCAAGGTAATAGGTGACTCAAAGTTGTTAGTAATGGAAGATACTTTGGATAGGAAGTCTTGGGAGTCATAAAGTTCTGAGAGACAGGAATGGTGCCCTGAATTCAGCCAGATTCAGTCACTGATTCACGCACTGATTTATTCATTCATTCACTGAAGGCATATTTATCAACACGTAGAACACATCAGAGGTTGTCAAAGGTGCTGGGACATAGCAATGAACAAAACGGACAAGAGTTCTGCTCTCCCTGAGCTTGTGTTTTAGTTTACAGGAGAAGCTCTGTCCTGAAGACCAGAGGTGAAGGAAGGAGGAGAGTCTGGTGCACAGATGGACAGGGACCAAGGATTTCTCAGGACCCAGCAGTGATGCTGGCCAATCTCCACCAGACCACGCGGCTCCTCTTGGTGTATCTTTAGCTCCTGTCCAGAAGTCTATGGGGCCAGAGCAGTTCTCTTCCTGACTCAGGAACAGGGACTGGATCAGATTCCAAAGCTGAGGGGCTCAGAGACCCCAACAAGGAGAAACTAGGAATGGGAGAACTAGACAACCTTCTCGTTTTCTTCGAATCTTCAGGCCGTTGATCCCTTCACACCATTATCAACTTGTAATTGATCTGAATTCTAAGCTCTTATTCTTTTTATTTTAATGATTTTTTTCACATAAGTAGGAGATAGTGCCTCACCTCTAAGACTGTTCTTAAGATTTCAACATGTAGTTATCACCATAAATACACATTGGCCCCACTGGCTAGAGTGTTCAAGAAAGCAGTTTCATAAACCTCCTTTTCTCGTTTTCTTGTAGAGAAGGTCAGAGATCCAAGTTACTGCCTAATTCAACTTTTTTACTCTTTATCCTATGTTTCCATCGTACTCAAAACTTTCTTACTCCTACTAAGACCCTTCACTTTCTTAGAAAGCTTCCCATCCCTTAACTTCATCCCTGGTGGCCTCTTTCTCTCCTTTCAGTATCTTGTCTCAGGAAAAAAGCTTGCATGAGTTTCCTGTGGCTTCTGTACCACAAACTCAGTGGCTTGAAATAGTAGACATTAATGCTGTGACAGGTCTGGTGGCCAGAAGTCCAAGATCAAGGTGTCAGCAACTTCTGTGACTTGGAGCAAGTCATTTAAACTGGAAATAGTACTGTTATCCAAAATAAGTAATTTCATGGAAGGTAAGCCCAGGAAAATCATAAAGTACTATGTAAACACAAGGTCTGCCATGATTCTGGTTTTCATTGTTTCAGCAATGTGCTATAAATGAACACTGAACAACTAAAAACTGAGCTAACATATGACCCAACATGCAGAAAACAAAGATCATGGCATCCGGTCCCATCACTTCATGGGAAATAGATGGGGAAACAGTGGAAACAGTGGCAGACTTTATTTTTTTGGGCTCCACAATCACTGCAGATGGTGATTGCAGCCATGAAATTAAAAGACGCTTACTCCTTGGAAGAAAAGTTATGACCAACCTAGACAGCATATTCAAAAGCAGAGACATTACTTTGCTGACTAAGGTCCATCTAGTCAAGGCTATGGTTTTCCCTGTGGTCATGTATGGATGTGAGAGTTGGACTGTGAAGAAGGCTAAGCGCTGAAGAATTGATGCGTTTGAACTGTGGTGTTGGAGAAGACTCTTGAGAGTCCCTTGGACTGCAAGGAGATCCAACCAGTCCGTTCTGAAGGAGATCAGCCCTGGGATTTCTTTGGAAGGAATGATGCTAAAGCTGAAACTTCAGTACTTTGGCCACCTCATGCGAAGAGTTGACTCATTGGAAAAGACTCTGATGCTGGGAGGGATTGGGGGCAGGAGGAGAAGGGGACGACAGAGGATGAGATGGCTGGAAGGCATCACTGACTCGATGGACGTGAGTCTGAGTGAACTCTGGGAGTTGGTGACAGACAGGGAGGCCTGGCGTGCTGTGATTCATGGGGTCGCAAAGAGTCGGACATGACTGAGCGACTGAACTGAACTGAATGACCCAACAATCCTGCTCCCAGGCATATACTGGACAAAATTCTAATTCAAAAAATACATGCACCCTAATGTTCATTGCAGCACTATTTACAATAGCCAAGACAAGGAAGTAGCCTAAATGTCTATCAATACAAGAATGGTTAAAGAAGAGTGGTATATACATACAATGGCATATTACTCAGTCATAAAGAAGAATAAAATAATACCATTTGCGGCAGCATGGATGAACCTAGAGATTACCATACTAAATGAAGTCAGAGAAAGAAAACTATTCACTTTCTGTGTGAAATCTTACAAGTGATATAAGTGAACTTATTTACATAACAGAAACAGACTTGCAGACTTTGAAAAGAAACTTAGGATTACCAACAGAGGAAAGATGGGGCATGGGAAGGAGAAATTAGAAGTTTGGGATTAACGCCTACACACTACTGTATTTACAACAGATAGCCAACAATGGCCTACTGTATAGCACAGGGAACTCTACTCAATAATCTGTAATGATGTAAATGCTAAAAAAAAATTGAAAAAGAACAGATACATGTATATGTATTAATATCAATATAAATGAATCACTTTGCTGTTACACCTGAAACTAACTCAACACTGTAAATCAACTAAACTCCAATATAAAATAAAATTTTAAAAAATGAAAGACTTCACATAATGTATTTATCTCTTTTTATTGGTAAAACTTGTAACAACTGCATCCATACGTACAAAGTAACATTATACTTGTTCCTCAGTAAGGTGACAAAAATTCCCTGGAATTCATGAGTGTCGTTTACCCAACAAATATTTATTGAGTGCCATGTTAGGAATTGTCCTGCAGAAAAGTAGTGCCTGAAATGGGTACAACCCCGCCCTGCTGGAATAGAATTCATGCAGGGGAGAAGAGTTGTTCTATCGCTCAGTCGTGCCCGACTATTTGCGACTCCATGGACTGCAGCACGCCAGGCCTCCCTGTCCATCACCAACTCTTGGAGTTCACTCAGACTCATGTCCTTCGAATCAGTGATGCCATCCAACCATCTCATCCTCTGTTGTCCCCTTCTCCTCCTGCCCTCAATCTTTCCCAGCATCAGGGTCTTTTCCAATGAGTTGGCTCTTTGCATCAGGTGGCCAAAGTATTGGAGCTTCAGCTTCAGCATCAGTCCTTCCAGTGAATATTCAGGGAGAGTGAACAGGGTAAAAAAGGAAAATGTCAAAGGAAAATTACATAATGACAAGGGCTTTAGGGAAAAAAAAAAAGTCAGGCTGTGTTAGATGAAAAATGGATTAAATTTTAGACGTGGGAAGAGGTTTCCCAGGAGAGGGAGGATCCTGTCTGGTGTTTGGGGGAGGCCAGCTGGTGCCCTGAGGACCAGAAGGACTGGGGCAAGAGGAGAGATCTGAGAGATGGAGGCCTCAGAGTGGGGAGGGGAAACTGAGGGGCCTCAAGCTCTTCCTCTGAGTCACCCTGGGCCACTGGAGGGCTTTAGCTGAGGAGAGAGGGTCTGACAGATGTTTTAACAGGATCCCTCTGGATGCTGTTTTGAGAACAAATACAGTGTTTAGAAGCCTTTAGAAATAAGTATTCAAATGTGCAAGTCACACTGACAAATCATTTTTAAAATGTCAAATTATATTTGCAGCCAATTAAGCCAACTATGCTCCATTCCCCATGGGGGCTTGGTGTGCACTGACTGCAAATGTCAGGTAGTATATGCAGCCTGTTGCCTGTGTGGGTTGCCCTAAGGGACCTTGGAAACAGCCCTTTCCAGGGGACATTCATGACTGGCCCGCTGCCCTCAGTCTAGGCTGCAGACTGGTATGTGCAGTGCCTTTGGAAAGGCCCAGGGCACAGTGGCCAGGGTCCACACTGGTCAAGTCATAAAGTCCATCCACACCAAGCTGCAGAACAAGGAGCATCCGACTGAGGCCCTCTGCAAGGCCAAGTTCAAGTTCCCTGGCTGACAGAAGGTCCACATCTCCAAGAAGCAGGGATTTGCTAAGTTTAACGTGGATGAATCTGCAACATGGTGGCTGAAAAGCGGCTTATCCCGGATGGCTGAGGGGCCAAAGTGAAAAGTGACGTTGCTCAGTCGTGTCCGACTCTTTGCGACCCCATGGATTGTAGCATGCCAGGCTCCTCCGTCCATGGGGTTTTCCAGGCAAGAGTACAGGAGTGGGTTGCCATTTCCTTCTGCAGGGGATCTTCCCAACCCAGGGATTGAACCCAGGTATACCCCCATTATAGGCAGATGCTTTACCATCTGAGCCACCAGGGAAGATACGACGGGTCAAATACTTCCCTAATTATGGCCCCCTGGGCCTGTACTCATGAGAGAGCCTTGGTGCTTTCCCCTGCTCACTCATGCTCACCACTAAATCCTACTTCCCTGTCAAAATAAAGTGTCAAATTATGCCAATTGTGCCTCAATAAAACTGAAATGAATGAAGGGAGGAAGGAGTGAGTGAACGAATGAGTAAAATGTCAATTTTTTAAAAAAATTAAACCAGATCAGGTGGTTCTTTCAGGGAAACAGTTCACTCATTTTTCTATATAAACACCAAAGTTAAGGATGAAAATAAAGGAACAAGAGACAAGCAGCTAGTTTCCTCAAATATTCTTCTCCCTCATTATCTAGTGTGTTCAAGCTCAGAGAAGGAAGGGCTTCCTTGATCTCCTCCCCTCTTCCCAATGAGGAAGACCCAGCTGTTCCTGGGGTGGCCCACCGCTGGGACAGCCACCGTGGGAGAAGAACAAAGGAGGCCCGAATGCAGCCCTGTGACCGACCGTCTGGCACAGCCCAGAGCACCTCCTACACAACTGGCTTTGCGTCTTCCTCTGCTGCCCAGGCTGGTCCAGGAAAAGAGCATCACCGGTCAGCCCTCTCTAGGCATTAAAGATGCTATAAGCCTCAATCACGGGCCAGACGTTTCACAGATAGCTGCCAATAGAAACCAAACAATTGGATATAATAAAATATATATTGGCCATAAAGAAAAACGAAATGCTGACACAGGTTACAACCTGGATGATCCTTGAGAAGAGTAGGCTGAGTGAAAGAAGCCAGTCACAAAAGACGCTTGCTCCTTGGAAGAAAAGCTATTATGACAAACCCAGACAGTGTATTGTAAAGCAGAGGTCATCGCTTTGCTGATAAAAGGTCCCTCTAGTCAAAGTTATGGTTTTTCCAGTTGTCATGGACGGATGTGAGAGTTGGACCATAAAGAAAGTGGAGTGGTGCAGAATTGATGCTTTCAAACTGTGGTGTTTGGGAAGCCTCTTGAGAGTCCCTTGGACTGCAAGGAGATCAAACTAGTCAATCCTAAAGGAAATCAACCCTGAATATTCATTGGAAGGACTGATGCTGAAGCTGAAGCGCCAATACTTTGGCCACCTGATGGGAAGAGCCGACTCATTAGTAAAGACCCTGATGCTGGGAAAGATTGAGGGCAGGAGGAGAAGGGGACAACAGAGGATGAGATGGTTGGATGGCATCACTGACTCAATGGACGTGAGTTTTGAGCAAGCTCTGGGAGACAGCTAAGGACAGAGAAGCCTTGTGTGCTGCAGTCCATGGGGGTCAGAAAGAGTGACTGAGCGACTGATCAACAAAACAAAAATGGTGCACTGCTGTTCATGGGAAAGCACAGAACAGGCAGGCAGAAGGCAGATTCGCAATTACACAGGGCTAGCAGGGGAGAGAAGGGCTGACGGGGTGACAGCTAATGGGAACAGAGCTTCTTTCTGAGGTGATAAAAATGTTCTAAACGTGACTAGGGTGATGGCTGCACAGATTTGTGAATATTCCTAAAACCACTGAACCATATACTTTACATGGGTCAATTTTGCAGTATGTGGATTATATCACAATACAGGTGTTTAGGTGAGTTTCTGTAGTATGTAGCTTGAAAAGACCAAGTCAGACTGACACAGAGGCTCTGACCTGTTGCCTTGGGAGCAGGGGGCTGATGGCCACCTGCCTGCTGTGTGTTCTGAATGATAGAAGTGCCCTCTGGCTCCCTGCACGTGGGGAAAGTCATGGGAGAAATGTCTCACCAGAGACTGACTACATAATTTGCAGAGCTTTCTGCAAAATGGAGGGAGAAGGCAATGGCACCCCACTCCAGTACTCTTGCCTGGGAAATCCCATGGATGGAGGAGCTTGGTAGGCTGCAGTCCATGGGGTCGCTAAGAATCAGACGTGACTGAGCGACTTCATTTTCACTTTTCACTTTCATGCATTGGAGAAGGAAATGGCAACCCACTCCAGTGTTCTTGCCTGGATAATCCCAGAGACGGGGGAGCCTGGTGGGCTGCCATCTATGGGGTCGCACAGAGTTGGACACGACTGAAGCGACTTAGCAGCAGCAGCTGCAAAATGGAAAAGAGCCTCTTTATATATATATATATATATATATATATATATATTATTAAGGGAATTCGCTGGAAGTCCAGTGGTTAGGACTTTGCACTTTCACATATCAAACCACGGTTCAGTCCCTGGTGGGAGAACTATGATCCCACAATTCTCGGTCATGACTAAAAAATAATAAATAAATAAATGAAAATGTAATTTTAAAAAAAATGTAAGACTTTTAAAGTATTAAAAATTTCATGATGGCAACTGGGACCTGGTCCCCTCATTGTCCCTTTTTGCAGGTGTGGAGGTGGGGAAGCGATGTGTCCCTGTGAGTCATCTCTGCTTTGTTTTAATAAGGGGGCAAATACAGGACTGTTTCTTTGCTCAGAGAGCTGGGGCACCTCCTATAGAGTTCTGTGAGAACCTTCCAGAAGATGAGTCCTGGGGTTCTTCCCCTTGACAGCTGAGAGTGGTGGGTGGTCTCTCCTCTTCACCCTCAACCAGAATAAAGAGGCAAGTTTGAGGTGACAAGTCCGGCATTTAGAGGTAAAGCCAGCATTAGCTGTAAAGAGAAGAGGTGATTTACATAAAGACTATAAACCAGAGAAACTAACAACTCCTTGGGTCTGAAATAGACATAGACACTGGAATTCATAAGAGTAAAGAAACAAGGGAAAACGTCTTGCAGCAATTGGAAAGCCATTCCTCAAAAGAACGTGAAACAAGAGGGAGGGAGGCAGGACACAACCTTTAAAAGACTGAGATACCAGTTGAGGATATGACATAAACTGGTTAGAATCATCTAGGTCCAAGATGGCAGAAGACTCAACTTCCAGTGGACCCTGAGCCTTAGTATATGCTCATTGCAATACACAGCTGCTGTTTAGTCGCCAAGTCGTGTCTGACACTTTGCGATCCCATGGACTGTAGACCACCTGGCTCCTCTGTCCATGGGATTTGCCAAGCAAGAATACTGGAGTGGGTTGCCATTTCCTTCTCCAGGGGATCTTCCCAACCCAGGGATTGAACCCAACTCTCCTGCATTAAAGGAGATTCTTTACCATCTGAGCCACCAGGGAAGATAATACATTACCATAAGCTAAATGACACACCCACAGGTGCCCTGACAGTTCCAAGGCTGATCATAAAAGACCAAAAAGTGGGTGGTGGCCCAATTCCTGGAAATCTCCACTCCTTCTCCAAAGTAGTTGGAACAATCCTCCCGCTCATTAGCCTATGAAATTTCCCAGCCCATAAAACTAACCACCCCATATCTCAGAGCCTCTGGCCTTCTGAGATGGCCCACACTCTGCCTGTGGAATGTGTTTCTCTGGGGGCTATTTTTGCCTTTTAGATGGACCGAATTCTGTCTATGGAATGTGTATCTCTCTCAATAAATTCACTTCTTATCTATCACTTTGGCTTTCATGGAATTCCTTCTGTGCATAAAGAACCTAAAGAACATAAAGAACATAAAAAGAACCTGAGCTTCATTAAGTCCTGGGACCAGGTGTGTGATCTCAACTAAAGGGGTTCAAATTCTAATCTGGGTTTTGACGGGGTTCGAGTCCCAGCCTGAGGGGAGCAGTTTCAAATGGACATAACATAAATACCCGGTTTTAATGATTATTCACCTATTGCTTTTGTCACATTCCTGGGCTTTACAATGCTAATCCAGGTTTTATGTTGTCACCAAAAGTGGCAACGTAAATTAGCCTTCCTTAATCACTGGCTGGACTGGCGGGTGTAGCAGTGACTAACTCTTCGTTTGTGTGAAGACTAGCAGCTCAGTGTCCAGTTTGCAAGATAAATAGTCAGGCTGGTGCTCAAAGCATCATTCAGTCCAGTGTGTACTGTGGGAATCATTTTGTGATTCAGAACACAGACACACACCTCTGAAATCCTGTATCTCCTCAGATCTGACTCACACTGCAGACACATTTATTTAGGGATTATCAATTCTTCAGAATACAACGGGTCCCTCTTACTATTTTTGTTGTTCAGACTTGCCTAAAGCCTGTCATCATGCAGCTTAATATCACAGTGGATTTTGAAGGCAGCTCATATACTCTGAGAGCACTGCCTTATAAGGAAACATGACTGCGTCAGGGAGGCATCGGGGGCAGCTGGCCTGGACTGGGGCCCCAGGTCCACCAGTAAATAGTCTTATGACCAACAGCAAGAAATTGATCCTCCGTAGGCTTTAGATTCCTTATAAAAACAGAAGTTGGTCTCACTTATTAACTCTCATTTTTTTTTCCAATTTTAAAATTCAGTGTTTATTCCTTGATATCCTGCCACCAAAGGCCAGAGAATTACGGTGAAACCATGTGTGCCTATGGACAGCATTGGTCTTGATCTTATTCCTTGCTGTGAATCAAGATCCTGCTTAGAGTGTAGAACTGGGTGGTCATTAGAGGTAGCTGAAGGGGATGGTGGGCTCAACCCTTGCAGGGTCAAGGGAGCTCTGGCTTATTTGTCACAACCTTGTTCGTGCCAGGCATTGTTCTAAGAGTTTAAGAAACTTTAACTCACTTAATCGTCGAGCGGCCCTAGGAGAAAAGCACAGCTATTATGCAAGTGATGGAGAAGGAAACTGAGGCTCAGACAGTTTATGTAGCTTACCAGGGCCACAGCTGGACAGCTAATGAAAGGCTGAGCTGGGACTGGACCCCAGGGAGACTGGCCCATCAAAGGATAAGATCACGGGCTTGTTCTATCTAGTTGCCCTGCCTTCATGCCCACAAGGATCAATCACAAGGGACCAATTTTTGGGCCCCAAAATCACTGCAGATGGTGACTGCAGCCATGACGCTTACTCCTTGGAAGGAAAGTTATGACCAACCTAGACAGCATATTAAAAAGCAGAGACATTACTTTGCCAACAAAGGTCCATCTAGTCAAGGCTATGTATGGATGTGAGAGTTGGACTATAAAGAAAGCTGAGCACCAAAGAATTGATGCTTTTGAACTGTGGTGTTTGAGAAGACTCTTGAGAGTCCCTTGGACTGCAAGGAGATCCAACCAGTCCATCCTAAAGGAGATCAGTCCTGTGTGTTCATTGGAAGGACTGATGTTGAAGCTGAAACTCCAATACTTTGGCCACCTGATGCAAAGAGCTGACTCATTTGAAAAGACCCTGATGCTGGGAAAGATTGAGGGTAGGAGGAGAAGGGGACAACAGAGGATGAGATGGCTGGACGGCATCACCGACTCGATGGACATGAGTTTGGGTAAACTCCGGGAGCTGACAACGGACAGGGAGGCCTGGTCTGCTGCAGTCCATGAGGTCACAAAGAGTCGAACATGACTGAGCAACTAAGCTGAACTGAATGAGGCTGCCAAAAGCAGATGAAATTAACACAGGACATTAGGGGCAGTTTTTGACCTTCCATAGTTGCATGTTGGCTGTTTTGAGGAATCTTAAAGAAAAGTATAGAAGCAAACTACCTGCTCTCGAGTAGTGTGGGACCAGCCTGGGGGGGTCGAGTGGTGCTGCAAGGGTGCTGGATCACCCCAGGTTGGCCTGGATTCTGGGAACCTCTGCCAGCAGACGGGCATGAGTAGAGGGCAACTGCATGGTGTACACATCGTGTGCCTATCTGCTGTGTGAGGTGAAGGGAGATGGGGGTGCTTTAAGATTTAATTTCATTTGTTCCTTTTTAAAATTATCTTTCATTTATTTTTGGCTGTGCTGAGTCTTCGGTGCTCTTCGCAGGCTTTTTCTAGTTGCAGAGAGCAGGGGCTACCCTAGCTTCAGTTCAGGGACTTCTCATTGTGGTGGCTTCTGTTGCGGAGCGCATGCTCAGTAGTTGAGGTGCATGGGCTTAGTTGCTCCACAGGATATGGAATCTTCCGAGACCAGTGATGGAACCCATGTCCACTCCATTGGCAGGTGGACTCTTAACCACTGGAACACCAGGAAGTCCTCATCTGTTCCTTGACCCTAACATGTATCAGCAGAATAACTCCTGCCAGACATGACCCAGAAACTGCAAGGTGAATGGTCAATAAAGGAAACACAGGTGGTAGAATATGAATGAATTTTTTTCAGTCACTCAGTCATGTCTGACTCTTTGTGACCACATGGACTACAGCACGCCAGGCCTCCCTGTCCTTCACAATCCCCCAGAGTTTGCTCAAACTCATGCCCATTGAGTCAGTGATGCCATCCAACCATCTCATCCTCTGTCATCCCCTTCTCCTCCTGCCCTCAATCTTTCCCAGCATCACGGTCTTTTCAAATGAGTTGGCTCTTCATATTAGGTGGCCAAAGTATTAGAGCTTCAGCTTCAGTATCAGTCCTTCCAATGAATATTCAGGGTTGATTTCCCTTAGGATGGACCTGGATCTCCTTGCAGTCCAAGGGACTCTCAAGAGTTTTCTTCCACACTACAGTTTGAAAGCATCAGTTCTTTGATGCTCAGCCTTCTTTATGATCCAACTCTCACAGAACTACTGAAAAAACACAGCTTTGAGTAGACAGACCTTTATCCAGAAGGTGATTGAATGAATTAAATTATATCTAAGTGCATTTCCTCCTCCACTGCCTACCCCCTTTTAGGATTTCCGAAGTCTCGCATTTGTGGATGGTATTTGCAGAACTGTGGACTTTATTTTTACTTCTCCAAAAGCAGGGCCTAAGCCTTTACTCATCTGTCTTCTCAGCAGCTGACACTGTTTGCTGAATGAATAAATGGTATACCTCAGACCATATGACGTCTGTTGCAGCTGGAAACTGCTTCAAACTGTATATTGCCTATTGGTTAAGATTTCAAGGTAAATACAGACATGTTTCAAAGGAGCCATTTTTGTTGTGGTTTTTACAGGATGACTAGGTAAGCTAATCATTTTTAATAATTACATCTGGATTCTAAAGAACTCTATGTGGATTTTACTCTTTATAATTCATTCTGCAATAATTCCTTTCTTCCTGTCTTCGATGAGCTTCCTTCTTTCTTAAAGGAAGAGTTAAGGCTACTCCTACACTCAGCTTGACATGGTGTGTCTGGTCATTTCAGCCCATGCACATCCCAACTTTTAATTTCCTTCTAACACCTTCGACTTTTGATCTTGAAGCACAAGGGTCATACTTTTATTGGGTTTAATTCACTGGAAAACCTGATGTTTCTTGTGAATCAAGCCATAATAGTCAATGAATAATCACAGGCTGCAGCCATGCCGGGTTTTAGTTCTGCTGAGTAACTAGGAAACCGACTAATAACAGGAAGGTAAAAAATGTTAGGAACCCCGGTACGGCCCCAGAACTAGGATAAGCCATTTGATTATGGGCCAGTGACCCAGCCAAACATAGAGGGGGTTAGTTACTGAGTAGGACCCAGGGTAAGGGGGCTGCTTGGCTGAGCCCAGGGCTCCTGGGAAGAGGAGCAGGGAGTGCCAGAAGTCTGGGTGGGAGTCAAGAGTCCAAGTTGTGGGTAACCTGAGCTTCCTCTCTCTCTCTCAGCTGCTGTACTTTTTCCAGCTCTGCACTTATGCTTCTGGCTAGATTATTTTCTATAAGTTTTCATGCATTTATATCTGAGAGGGTAGGAATGATTTTTTTCATATATTAATGTATATATTTGAAAGGATTTTTCATAAAATGCTCCCAGAGGGGAGCTTGGAAAAATACATGTAATAGCTATATCATTTTGAGCCTCTCTCTACCAGGTGATGGACAAATTTGCAAATTTGGCTCTGTGCTGAGCTCCCATCACAGCCTAATGACATAGGTGGCGTAATCACCCCTTGCTTCTATACAGCTGAGAACCGCCCCAAGGTTTAGCAAGTCAGAGCACAGGGAAAGCTGGTTGTCACGAGCGGACTGTCTTCAAAATCCTGTGACCCTTCTTTCGATGATGTCTTTCTGCTCAGATGTGCTGGAAACGCCCCTCCTCTCTGAGCTCGTCAAGGAAGAAAGATGTCTTCCCAAAGATCACTGGGTCTCAGGGGCCCCCTAGCATGATACCCATGGATACGGGAGCAGCTGCTATGGATAAGGCGGCCCCACTCAGGGCAACTGAACTGGACCTAATGGCTGTCTCTTCCAGGTTTCTCAGATGCTTTCAGTAGCCTAGGGGGAAAGTCCCTCTGTTAGCTGAAACTGCAGCCTGAATGAGTCAGTGTTTTCTGGTACAGTTAAGAAAAAAAAAAAAGGTAGCATACTCTTCATGTCTCCATGGTAACTTACTATGGATCTGTATCCCACTTATGAAATTCCTTCCTGATCTATCTATCTATGATTTCTGATCCAGGCCTGAATGTACACAGAGAAGCCATTAGAATCCGTTCAATCTGCTGGAACTATCAACCGTTTCTGCTCCTGGTGATTTGAGCTGTATAGACCCAGCCTCTGACCTATGCAATGGTGAGTCCTGGAGACCCTCAGGTACCTGAAAACATTAAGGTGCAATACTATCTCAAGTTTTCTGAACAACTGCTAGGTTCAGGGTTGCCATGGAGACCGGGAACGTTGGCAACAGAGAAGTGAAGCCTGTCTCCCTCTTCCTTCACAGCACTGTGGTTTCTGAGATGCACCAACTTCCAGTCCCCCTGGCCTTGCCTAAGCTGAGCTATTTCATTCTACACCCACCTTTGGGAAACTAAATCTTCCATCAAAATACTGAGAATCTGATCTGAATCTGAATAGGAAATGTGCACATTTCTAGCCAGAGACTCAAGTATTTCCTGCTAAAAATGGAAACGGGAGGTACCGGTGACAGTTTTGACCATAGTTGGAAGTCAGATAAACTGGAGTTTCAACCCTGAATTTCCCATTTGTATGTCTTCTGACTGGGCAAGTTATTTGCCCTAAGGGTCAATTCTTTCATATATAAAGCGAGGACAATGAGGCCTTGGAGAATTGTCACGGAGGACTAGCCCAGGCGCTAGAGGTAAAGAACCCGCTTGCCAATGCAAGAGATGTAAGAGATGCCGGTTCAATCTCTGGGTTCAAAGATCCCCTGGAGGAGGAAATGGCTATGCTCTCCAGCGTTCTTGCCTGGAGTATTCCATGGACAGAGGAGCCTGGCGGGCTACAGTCCATGGGGTCGCAAAGAGTCTGCACGACTGAAGCCACTTAGCATAACCCAGGGAAGCCCAGCCAAGGCTGGTTATCACCAAGGCACCGCTCAACTCTAGGGGCGCCACTCACACGGTGGCTGCAGGACTGGGGCGAGGAGGGTGCTTCCCGGAGCTGGGGGACTTCGTGATCGACCGAGGGTCCACTTCGTACCTTTGTCATCTCAGCGTGTTTCCCGACAGAACGCTCGGAATAAAAACTATCGGAAATCATAAGTCCATAAGCATGTCCAAGAATGGGGCCACAATGAGTCCTCCGGTGGACCAAACCCCGCGGCCACTCGGTGGCACCAGCGCTAGCTAGCTACTCCGGTCCTGCCAGGGCACCTTTGGGGGTTAAAGCGGCGGACCCGGGAAAGAAAGAAAGAAAGATTCGTCCTGAGCTGCCGGGACACACACGGCCCGGGGCGCCGGACGTCGGAGGCCCAGGCCCGGAGCGGCCCTTGGCGAGCGGCCGTGGAGCGACAGCAGGCGCCGGGCGGGGTCCGACTGGGCAGGTCCGGCTCCGCCTCCGGCTCCGTGCTCCTCCCCTCCCCTCGGCCCCTCCTCTCCGCACGCAAGCTCCCCGCCTGGCCCCTCCGCCGCCCCTCCTCCTCTCTCCCCTCCCCCTCCGCCCCGCCTCCTTGTCCCGATGTCCCCTCCCTCCTCCCTCCTCCCTCCTGCCCCCGATACCCGGGCTCCAGAAGAGCGCGCGGCGGAGGGGACCTGCCGGTTACTTCCTCCGGCGGCGGCGCGGAGCGCGGTGCAGCCACAGCTCGGATCGCCCCGATCGCCCCGATCGCCCCTAGCCGGCCCGCCGGCCCTGGCCCGCCGAGGCCTCCCGGATCTCCCGGAGCCCGCCCGGCGTCCCCGGTCCGCCCCGGCCTCCCCGAGCGCCCCGAGCCCATCCGCCGCCCCCGGCCTCCCCGAGCGCCCCACTCGCGCGCCCGCGCCCGCGCGCTCCCCGGCGCGCACCGAGGAAGCCCGGGCCTCGAGCCCCGGGCGGCCCTGCCCGAAGCGGCGCGGTAAGAGCAGGGTTGGGCCGGGTGGGGTGGCCAGGGTCCGGCCGGGGTCGGCGGGCGGGGAGCGCCCTGCGGCGCCCGCTTCTCTCCCGGGGAACCCAGGAACCGAGTTGGGGACGCGGGTGGCGCCCCAGATCCCCGGGGCGCAGCTGGTGTCCAGGCAGGGTGGCGACTATTCGTGGGATTCTGGGGTCGCGCGTCCAGGATCGGTCCGCTTGGGGCTCTTGTTCCTCGGGTGGCCGAGTGGCTTTGGGGGTAGGTGGGTGGGCGGCGAGCAGGGTTCGAGGTGGGCCCGGCCGTGACGCGCGGAGCCGGCTCCGAACTTGGGCCGCGGGGCCTGGGGTCGCTGAGGCGGCTGGGGCGGGCAGGGAGCGCCGGCTCGTTTCACTTGCTTTTGTTTTAAAAGGAAACGCAGGCGTGAAGGCGGGAGTGGCTCCTGCCGGTGGGCTCCCGGCGAACCTGGTTTCGCCTGGGGGCTTGGGGGACGCGCGAGAAGGTGTCTGAGGGGCCCTGGCGCGCCCGGGTTTGCCTGTGACTTACTGGAGGGCGCCGGGCCCGGCAAGATCCGGGGCGCCTGAAACACCTGGGGAACTGCCGCTCCCACCCCCGCTCCCGGTCACCTGCGCTGTCGCGTCCGGGGCCCGGCCAGGGCGGCAGGCGACGGGGGCCCGGGGAGGGTCTGGCGGCTCTACCGAGACCCCCGCGGGCTCCCCAAGACCTCTGCATTCGGGCCCCTTGATGCCGGGAGGTGAACGTGGGGACAGTGTCGGAAATGGGGTTATGGGTGCGCAAGGCTGCCTCCAGTTTCGGGATCTTACAGCATTTTGGACGAAGGGGTAACAGCGTTTGTGCGTATATGGCCTTTTTTTTTTTTTTTTAAAGCACTCGAGACTTTTGTATTGGCCTATATTCAATTGTAGGGTATCCTAAAATAGTATTTGACCTGCAGTTTATTTAGGGAATAAAGAAATGAGCAGCCCCCTTTGGAGATAGGGGTAATTAATTTTAATTTACCGGTAAGAGATTCATCTTGTTCTGTGCAGTGGAAGCGCCTGTGCGCTGTCTGCCATCCCTCACCGCCACCAATCAGGGAGATAAATCTCTAAGTTAAGGTTTATTAAAAATTCTGAATAATATCACAGTACAGTAAACTAGAGCACTGTGTGTCCTGCAGGGAAATAGTGTAACACTCATTTCTGGGATTAGTCATTCCTCTCCCTAAATTGATAGCTTTCAAAGGAAAAAGTAAACCAATCTTCAAAAGTGCGCTTAGGGTTTGATTTTTTTTTTTTCCCTTTTCAATTTGCCTAAATGCAAACCTGTGCTCTAATCTCGCAGAAGCAATCACTTGTTCCCATAAGGGTCCTGTTGTTGGGCAAGTTCTACTTGTTTTAAAATTGAACATGTCTGCCATTTACCCAGTTTTTTTTTCTGTTGTTGCTCAAGAGCAGCGATCAATAGGGCAGCGGCAAAAAGAACCTGAATGTGAAATTGATTTATGTGGACTGATTTGGCCTGTCTGCTATCTTCACAAGCCATGTTGAGTAGAACTGTTGTTTAGACGCTAAGTCACGTCTCACTCTCTGCAACCCCATGAACCCCGCCAGGCTCCCTCTGTCCATGGGATTCTCCAGGCAAGAATATTGGAGTAGGTTGCCGTTTGCTTCTCCAGGGGATCTTCCCAACCCAGGGGCTGAATCTGTGTCTCCTGAGTTGGCAAACAGATTCTTTACCACTTAGCCACCTGTGAACCTGTTGAGTAAAACAGGGGAACTTAAATTTGATTAGCTACGTGTGTGCCAGAAACGATTGGTAGAGCACTCTGATTCTACATGGCTTTTACAAAACAAATTAAAAGCCGGACAACAAAAGAATTCTGTTCCGAAGCTGGTAATTAGAGCTCTTTATATGGGAGTGGTAGACTGCCTTTCCTCGCAGAATTTGTACACAAAAACCAGGCGAGGCTGCTCCATGGCCTTCCACATTTATTCTCGGTCCATCTCCGTGGAGCTCAAGAATGTGGAATAAAGGCTGCAAGTCGGGAGAAGGAGATGGGTAACTGATGACACCCCAGATGTCCTTTCATTTTGGTCTCCTGTTTTGAGGCTTGCTGATGTCATCAACAGGTGACAGGGCTTCGTTCATGCAGATGGGTGGCATAAAGCTCTCCATTAAGGAGCATTTTGCATCTGTGCAAAGTCTGCGAGCAGGAGTCTAGTCTTGTGGTATCTGTGTGTGATCTCTGCTCTTCACTGCTGGGAGGAGGGTCCAGGCCTCACCATTCAGGGGATCCTGGCTCAAGGCAGAGCTCAAGTCGCGCCATACCCCCAATGAGATTTGGTCTGCTCTGTGCCCCTGAGGGTCCCCCCACCCCCGCAGTAGCCCTGTGATCCTGGGCAAAGTCCTGGGGCGAGGGGGTCTCTGTAGCCTCTCAGTCAAACGGCATAACATGTACCTCTCAGGGATGTCAGACTGTTGAGTAAGGTGGCAAGGTGTGGTCCCTCAGCTCAGGCTTAGGTCTTTGAAAGGAGGAACCTACTAGGGCAGTGATCATCCATAGTGTATATTGATATTTGATTGGCCACCCTGATGATGACCTGCCCTCAGAGGTTTTTAACAACTCCCCCCACCCCCCAGGTGGCTCGATGGTAAAGCATCTGCCTGCCAGTGCAGGAGACACAGGTTCCATCCCTGGGTCAGGAAGATCCCCTGGAGGAGGAAATGGCAACCCACTCCAGGATTCTTGCCTGGAAAATTCCATGGACAGAGGAGCCTGGCGGGCTCCAGTACATGGGATCACGGAGTCTGACACGACTGAGCGTGCACACCACCCCCCCCCCCCACACCCAGTGCCTCTGGCCGGCCCTGTGGCAGGGACTCTCCTCCCACACTGCCTTTCTAGCCAAGGGGGTGTATCTGTGTCTGTATGCTGAGTCCTTAGGAGGTCTGGTTTAGCCATAATGTTGACCAAAAAGGGAAAACAAGAAAGGACAAACTCAAATTAAGTAGTTACAGGAAAATATGCTCTTTGCCTCTGCTAGTCAGCCTCATCCATTGCACAATATTTTAATTACTCAAAGTTTTGGTTGAAACAGGTAGCAGCACCCAGTGGAGACCTCAGAATGGGCAGTGAGAGGTACCCATGAAGTTTACGATTCTAGACCTCCAGTTCCTGGTCCTGAAGCCAAGAGGGTGGGTTACTGTCATGGGGGCTTTCCCAGGGTACTTGAAAATCAGCTTCAGTTGCTCTCTTTTTTTCATCTAATGCTCTGGCAGGATTATCTAAGTACTTTTCTCACGTACTAATATTTAACTTACCCTGGCAAACAGTAACGTTTTAGGGCCCCAGATAAGTTTTCAGTTGATTACAGCAAATCACAGGTCACTTAGGGAACTATCCAATTGCAGGCCATACACGTAGCTCTTGTTTTCTAAGGGCCGCAGTTAAATACAGTGAAGTAGATGAAATTAATTTCAGTTAACCTAACACATGCAGAATATTACATAAACACGCAGTAAACAGAGTCAATACTGAGATAGTTGACTTTTCACTGCGAAATCTTTGAAATCGAGGGCAAGCACATCTGAGTCCGCCCTCATCAGGGCCAAGTGCTCAGGAGTCACACGTGGTTACCACACGGGTCAGCGCAGGTCCAAGGTAAAAGCCCAGGGCATCCGAGCAAGTAAGGCAGGTCTGCAGTCGGAGTTACTTCCTCTTAAAGAAACGCACAGCTGAGCAGCCGGCAAATGCAGGATTTTGAGCTTGTGTGCTCAACGCTGGAGAATCTGAGATAATGCAGGAGGGTTTGATCTCAAGCCACGGTTCTTCCTTGCTCTATGCTTCCTGAGCTTGGAGAGAAGAGGGCGCCTCCGAGGCAGGTCTTCCAGTGGGCTTGCCAGGATTTCGATCTGCCCAGGAGCGGTGGTGGCGGCTGGCTCTGGAGCTCCCAGATTGAGCTGACTGCCCCTTGCATGCAGGAGGTGGTCCACAGCCGGGCAGCCCACCCGCCCACAGGCCCCAGCAGCTCCTACACCCTGAGCTGACCTTGAAATTGGCGATGAAAAACAGATCTTCTCCACTCCTGTCCTGGAAGGACCCAGGCCCCCAGCCTTGCTATCCCAGCCAGCCGGAAGGCAGCTTTATCTGAGCGCCTCAGATCCTAAGGGAATTCTGCAGGCGACATTATTATTTAATTCCTTGAGTAGCATCACCTTTGTGAGAAGAATTCCTGGCATTCGGTTCTGAATGACCTGTTAGGGCTGGAGCACTTGAACTGAGGTGTGGATGCCTGTTTAACAATCGCCTTGGTTTGTTGCCTCTTTCAGCTCTTAATTTTTGTTTCTTCTTTCTTAAAGATGAATGATTTTGGAATCAAGAACATGGACCAGGTGGCCCCGGTGGCCAGCAGTTACAGAGGGACACTCAAGGTGAGTGAACGAGTCTTAATAAAAACTTTAAAAAATTGGAAAGCTCAGTTTCTTGGAATGAAAAAACGGTTGGGTCCCAGGAGGCTGGTTCTAGCTGTGAGACTGGTTGTGTGACTCTGGACTGTTTGCTTAATCTCTGGGTCTCAGTGTTTTCATCTGTTAAATGGGCTTCCTGGTGTGTGTTTGAATTATCCTCCAAGATATGAAGGAAACCATTCAATTTGTAGATGGTGAGGCCTTGGTAGTTGATTTCTGAGGCTCCTACCAGGTGGAACGTTCTAGAAATTCTCAAGAGAATAGAACTGCAGGAGGTATCTGTTCTATCCACCCAAGAAGTTTCCTCAAGTGATGGCAAAGAGCTGAAAGAGCTTAGAGGAGGCAGACAGGCCCAATTATTGGCTGCTGGTCCTGCTCTGATCAGAAGGGTCAGTGCCCATGGGGTTCAGGCAGTCTGTCCTTCCTGGGACAACTGCGGCTGTTTAAAAACAAAGAGAAAAACAGATTAAACAGCCTCCTCCCTTGTAATAAACATTTCATGTAGCTTCTATCTCACTCCCTCTTGGGAACATTCTTTAGCAACACAAGTTGATAATTTCCCATTTGCCTTCTCCAGATGTGACGGCGAGATTTGACTTTTTTTTTTTTTTTTTTACGGTTCTGTGGTAAAGATGTCTCAGAGGCAGTGGTTTTAGATGGGTAGTGTTTTGTATAATATTGTGTCTCTAGCATGTTCTGCTTTTCTCTATCGTTATGAGGTTGTTTGTCTGATCAAACCCCAGGAGGCAAAAACTGACACAGGTCCTTCCAGAGGATCATGAAACCGATCAGATTTCAAGCCAGTGAGGTTTTGTTGTTGTTCAGTCTGGTCAGACGTTTTCACTGTGGCCTGGCAGAAACCATATAAGAAATTACAGTAATATTAAGTTTGAAGCGACACCTCTAGAGAGAAAATTTCTCCTACAAACTCGAAGAGCTTAGGCCTGTGTGATTTCTGGGCTTGGAGAAGAAATCGTTCTTGCTGAAACTGATGTGTTGAAATACGCAGTGGGAATTTATCTTGTCTTTTGGCTTCTTGGTTTTAAAAACAGAATGGAAGCGCAGTCAGGCCACTTTGTTGTTCAGTTGCTTAGTCCTGTACGACTCTTTGCAACCCCTTGGACTGCAGCATGCCAGGCTTCCACGCCAGGAATTTTAAAAATCTATCTGGTATGTCACCAAAATTAGCATTGCTATAAGCCATTTTATAAGTTGAGATGAGCATTTCACACATGCGTGATCGGCCTCTCCCCGTTGCCCCCCCCCCCCCCCCCCGACCCCGTGCGTCTTGGGCAGTTGGTATCCCTGCTTTGGGTTTTTGGGGGGGCTGGGCGCCAACATCATTGGGCCAAGCTCCAACTTCTGCCTGCCTTCTTATGTCATGCGTCATTCACTGTTCTGCATTTCTAAACAGAAAGCACACCACCCATTGGATCTGTAAATGTGTTACACACTTTTTAATTGATGACTCAGTGAATGGGTCACTGTATTACACATGACATGGGATTTCCAGCTTATGTTGGAAAAATATAGCCGTTCTTCACGTTTTTCTTCCACAAGTTAGGCAATGATGAATCGGGCCTTTGTCTGTTACTTACAAATGAGTCTTACAGTACAGGCTCTTCCATTTGTATTTGAAATTCTCACAGCTCCAAGCTTATCTTTCTGTGTGTGTCTCTTCCCCTAAATTGTAGGTAGTTTAAATCTGTTTTCTTTGGAAATCTTTCCCCTTCATAGATGATGGGAGGCAGTGATGGAGTGACCTTTTCAATACACTACACTTTTACAAAATTAAATCTTAAGGAATATTCTCATATGTATTTTGTTTGATTTTTGTCATTTGATTTTTTTTCTTTCCCTGCCTTTCATCTTAATTGCAGTGAGCTGAAGCTGTTTTGCCAAGGATCATTTTTTTTTGTTTCTTCCCCTCCTCCTTATTTATTTTCCTTATGTATTGAAGTATAAATATAGTAGGGCTTCCTAGAGGGTGCAGTGGTAAAGAATCTGCCTGCCAAGGCATGAGAGGCAAGAGACACAGATTTGATCCCTGGGTCTGGAAGATCCTTTGGAGGGGGAAATGGCAACCCACTCCATTATTCTTGCTTGGAAAATTCCATGGACAGAGGTGCCTGGAGGGCTACAGTCCATAGGGTTGCAAAAAGTCAGACACAGTTACCTGTACACACACATAGTTGATTTACGTTGTTGTTAATTCTTGTCACACAGCAAAGTGATTTGGTTACACATATATATATTTACACATATGTACATAGATGTACATGTTAAAAATATTATTTTCCATTATGATTTCTCGTAGGATTTTTTCTTTTTAATTAGGGGATAATGTTACATTGTTGCTTTAGTTTCTGCTGTACAACAGCATAAGAGTCATTTTCCTTATGCACACGGCCTGCGTGTCTCACCCATTTAACTGAGAAGGGCCAGGTGTTTGGATTGAGGTGGTCTCTGAGTCCCTCCAGGCACTGTTCTAAGGCTCTCTTGGTTTTAGGTTTGTTTGCTTAACCTATACATTTAGCTTGATTAGGCCATTAAAAGTAAATTCCCAGTCATTCTGATTCTGTGGTTGATGACAGGCAGACCTTGATAGACTGCACTTTGCTGTACTGAGTGTGTTTTTTTTTTTTTTTTTACAAATTGAAGGCTTGTGCTAACGCTGCAGTCTAGCATTGATATTGGCACCATTTTTCCAACAGCATTTGATCACTTCGTTTCTCTGTGTCATATTTTGGTAATCCTCGACATATTTTAAACCCTCTGCTACCAAAAAGATTACAAAGGCTCAGATGATGGTTAGCATTTTTTAGCAATAAAATATTTTTTAATTAAGGTATGTGCACAGTTTTTAGACAGCATGCTATTGCACACTTAATAGTGTAAGAGTAACTTTTATATGTATTGGGAAGCCAAGAAATTTCTGTGACTCGCTTTACTGTGATAATTACTGTATTTCGGTGGTCTGGAACCAAGCCTGCAGTGTCTCCAAGGTGTGCCTATAAGTGACCCAGAGTAAAGAGATCCTTTGGGTCACTTGGAATCTTCTCAGAAGTCTGCTCAGAGTACCAACTGCTCGATTCCATGTGTGGCTTTATAACTGGCAAATTGAATCAGGGTGTCTTGGTGAGGCTTCCCATGGATCACTTTTAAAACAGGTCATTAACTAAGTGTAAATGCCAACGTTTGCGTTTTCTTTCCCTCTTGCCTTTGCAGCGCCAGGCCGCCTTTGACACCTTTGATGGGTCCCTGCTTGCGGTTTTCCCCTCCCTAAATGAAGAGCAAACACTCCAGGAAGTGCCAACTGGCTTGGATTCGATTTCTCATGGTAATTGGTTACTCAGACTGGATGAATTGAGCGTGATGTCCCTAAGGATCTCAGTTCATAGATGACCCTTCGTAAGGGATGCACGTTGATGTCTTGAATCTTTGTATGAAAAGTCAGACAGAGGCTGGGATCTGGGAGAAAACAGTTCTTTTTTATGCAGCTGGTGACTCTGAAGTCCTTACCCGCCAGACGCACCCCAGGGAGAGGAGGTGCCCTGCTGGGGGCAAACCGCAGGGGGCCCTGAGTGGCTCCTTAGGCCGCTCCAGCTCTGCAGCCAGCCCAGTCCCCTCTGTGATGCAGACCAGTGGACCTCACAGTGCACCCCACCTTTTCATCCCAGGTTCACGTCCCAGCTTAGATTGCCCCCACACTACCGCCAGTTTTGGGGCAGCAAAGGATTCCTGCTCATCTTGAACCATCTGCCTTTGCGCCTGTAGCTCTTCACATCAGTGTTCATTCTTTTGAAAGGAATAGCCCATCAGGTGATGCCTCTGTGATTACTATGATGGAGTTATTAGGGGGAGACATTCCAGAGATGGCTTTGTCACGTGAAGTCAGTGCTAAAAAATACAGTCCAGAAAATTAATTAAAACGCATATGCTCGCATAAGTGCTCTGTCACGTGACAGCCACTCATCATTCTTGAAATTGCTGAGGGAATGCAGAGAACGTTGTTTTTCCAAAAAATTGACGTCACAGGTACTAAGTACTATGTGTTCCTGTGACATCTGCTGTCCCTTTGCCTGCAGCTTAGTTTAATGGATGGAAGTCGCTTTCAGATTAGGCATTTACAACCCCTTAAGGCTTTTGGTGAGAAACCACGCAACTTCCTCCGTTGTCAAAATTGTAAAACTGGTTGGCTTGCAAGAGAAAACTTACCTAGGTGTCGATCGCTGCTTTCTGAAGTTTGGCAAAAATTCAACTCGAGTGTTGCTTTACATTTTTTTTTCAAATAAGGGTAGTTATTAAATTGTAAGAAGTATAGTTACATAATGATTAAAATAATACATGTTTTATTAAATTATAATATATTTTCTCAGTTACGTTCAGAAACCATTTTGGTTCATATTACTATTTACGCTCCTCTGGGGAATGATGCTGAAGACTGAGGATTCTCATTGTTCTTCCATAGGAGCTAAGACTCCCTCCCTCCTCCCCTATCCGTTCTCCCTGTGTTGTGGCCAGCTGGAACTCTTTAACGTCCCCGTGGGGTTTGTTTTCCAGACTCAGCCAACTGTGAGTTGCCTCTGCTGACCCCATGCAGCAAGGCTGTGATGAGTCAAGCCTTAAAAGCCACCTTCAGTGGCTTCAAAAAGGAGCAACGCCGGCTGGGGATCCCGAAGAGTAAGTGCTGCTTCTTGGCGCTGCATTCTGCCCTGCGCTGTGCTAGACCAGGGAGGGAGTCGGGTCGCCATAGCTTGAGATGGCGTCATTTCAAACATGCACCTAGGGTGTCTTGCAAAGAGAGACAGAGATCTCATGAAGCTGAGCTGGTTTTTATTTTGAAACCCACCCCTCTGAACACTGTTAACACCTCAGCATCTTCCTGGGTATCTGCTGGCTCATCACCCTGAGCCCTGGTGCCCACCGGGGCTCTGCAGGTAAATCAGGAGTGCGTCTGGCCTCAGCGCCTTTTCTCCCCTCCCTGCTAGATCCATGGCTGTGGACTGAGCAGCAGGTGTGCCAGTGGCTTCTCTGGGCCACCAACGAGTTCAGTCTGGTGGATGTGAACCTGCAGAGGTTTGGCATGACAGGGCAGGTGCTGTGTAACCTCGGCAAAGAGCGCTTTCTGGAGCTGGCACCCGACTTTGTGGGCGATATTCTCTGGGAGCATCTGGAGCAGATGATCAAAGGTACCTGTGAGCAACGGGGCGATTGTGGCGGGAAAGAGTGAAGGGGGGAGCTGTGCATGCTAACTGTAGGGTCGGCGATTCAGGGATGGAAGGCAGATGGACTGAAAACGGCATTGCCACGAGTCAGCTCTGTGGTGGTGATTATAGATTTCAGTTCCACTTAAGTACGTGTGTGGGGAGCATTAGCCACAAGGTGGGAGCCTTAGTTACCAAGGTGTTCAGTGTCGCCAGACCTCATGAGTCGGAGGCATACATGTGGCTCTGACGTCAAGGCAACTGGGATGCTCGTGTTTGGGGGCTCACTTTACAGAGCCTTAAGAAATCAGTTGGTCCCAACCAAAGCATGCCTTTGATAAACTGGGAATTTTACAGTTATTTTCCCTAAGACCAGATGGGATCCCACAAAGACTTTTTGTTTTATGTTTATAAACAAATGTAGAAGTAATTGAAGTATATTTTATGCACTGAAATATTGTACAGAAACTGCCCGTCAAGCAAAAGAACTCATGTAGAAAATGTTGATTTAGACCTAAAAAGAGCATTGAGACTAGTGTTAAAAATACATTGAGCCTTATGGGTGGTGACGCCCTTCCCATGAGCGCATGCCTGTCGCAAAGTATCTCCTTCATCCCCCTCAAGAAGAGAAGAGGAAGCAGAGCAAGCGCCTCGTGCAGAGCCCCAGTTCCTGTTTCATGGGTGTGAAATGCCCAGGATGCTACAGAATAACCCTGTCTTTAGCCGTGCACAGGCAGTAGTTATGTGTGTTCACTGCTGTGCTGTCCTTGGCCAGCCTTCAGGAGGAAGAGCAAGGCTTCCAGAAGGCTGCTCCTTCAGACCGAAGCAGCGCTCAACGTACCCTGTATCAAGATGAATGCGAAACCTTCCCAATACACATTTTGGATAAAAGAAAAAAAAAAAAAAACACTGAGTTAAAAAAGCAAAACATAGGAATCCTTCAAGTTAAAAATATAAGAAAATAAGCTTGTTGGTAGAGGTCAGAGAAATATTTCTCATTCAATTGATTTTAAACTCTGAGTTTCAACATCTATTACAGACTCAGCATCTTAAAGAGATCTCAGGGGCCCCCACCACCTCTTTGTAGTTATGACTTCTGAGGGCCAGGGAAACCTAAAGACCCTTAAATTTTCCCTGAACCTGGACAAGTCTGATCTGACAAGTTTCTGTTTGAATCTGTTTGTTGGCATGTTGGACCCATTTTGCGATTTCTCAGTGTGTATGTCTGGATATGTGTGTGTGTGTGTGTGTGTGTGGTTGTGTGTTTGTAGAAGTAAGTTCACACAGAGAATGCCAGCTTTTTCCTTTTTAAAGTTCCTGGACACATGTGTCCCATTTGGACACCCACAGCACTGTTTTGACCTCTCTGTAGCTCTTCCCACCTGTGGACACACCTTAGAGTTTGAGGTGATGGGTCTGAAGCATCACCAGGGCAGAGAACCTGCCCAGGTCCCTAATTTGCTGTGTTCCCAGCCCCTGGTGGAGGGGGTACTTCATAAGCATTTAACCCTTTGTGGACTGCATGGATGAATTCAATACATCATCTAGATTGCTCAAATTATTCAATAGAAAATTTAACTTTGCCAATGGCAGCACTAATTTTAGATGTCTTTTTCTAGTTATTAGAAAAATACATTGCTATCTCTAGTACTTTTAACGGAACACCATCAGATTAAGTATGCAGCTAAAATGCATTTCTTTATGCTGGAATAACCGTAGAACAATAATTCAGAAAGGAACTTTTTTCCTTGTGTCGTTTAAAACCTCTCAATTTGTAATTTTCTATCTCCTCTGTCAATTTTTCAGAAAACCAAGAAAAGAACGAAGATCAGTATGAAGAAAATTCGCACCTCAACTCAGTTCCTCATTGGATTAATAGCAATTCTTTAGGTCAGTGCAATGAATTCTGCCCTTAAGAGCTTGGTTCTAAGACTTCCTGTTAGATTCGTGAAGGGTTCGAAGCCAGGGTCTAGCCTGCACTGTCTCACACAATGGGCACACTCACAAATCCAGGCCACTGGGCACTTGAAGTGTTGCTGGTCCACATTGAGATGTGCAGTGAGATAAAACTCATGCCCACCAATCTGAAAGTCTTAATGTAAATGTCTCCTTAATAATTTTTAAAATTATGATTACATGTTGAAATGGTAATGGACTTCTTGCATAGATTCTAATCAGATGTATCCGGCTCTCTGTGACCGTATAGACTGTAGCTCACCAGACTCAGAGAAGGCGATGGCACCCCACTCCAGTGCTCTTGCCTGGAAAATCCCATGGACGGAGGAGCCTGGTGGGCGGCAGTCCATGGGGTCGCACAGAGTCAGACACAACTGAAGCGACTTAGCAGCAGCAGCAGCACCAGACTCCTCTGTCCATGGGATTCTCCAGGCAAGAATACTGGAGTGGGTTGCCATTTCCTCCTCCAGGGGATCTTCCCAACCCAGGGATTGAACCTGCATCTCTTACATCTCCTGCATTGGCAGGCGGGTTCTTAACCATCTCCTGGGTCAAGTAAAATGTTCAAACTCGTTTCGCCAGCATCTTAGTTTTCCAGTGGGGCTGTTAGAAAATCTAACATTGCATTATGGTGGCTTGTGTTAACCTTTGCATTGGCCAGCGTTGGTCGAGGCAATTTATAATGCAGAGGGGCAGAATGGAGTGAGCCGATCGCTGGGGTCAGATCAGGGTAATAGATAAAGGTTGCAGGCGCAGGAGGTGTGTGAACAGCAGTACCCCATTTACTCTGAACTTGGGATGTTACGGAATTTGGGTCGGTGTTTCTGGTGGTTGACGCTGGTGAGCGCAGCTTACGGTGCTCCCCTTGGGCATGGGCAGGGTGACTGGACAGGCTCACTTACGGGTCACAGGCTGGATGGCAGATCGCTTAGTTGGTCTGGACCTGAGTTTCCTTGGGAGGTGAAAGAGCCAGTGACCCTGTCATCCTGAGGCTCCCATGGAAGCATTAGGAATATCCACCTGCAGCATTGCCCCCAGGGTCCAGAGGCCGCGAGCCTTTAGGGAAAGGGCCCTGGACTAAGAAAATGGACAGTTAGGTCAGAGGAAGACTCGGTGGAAAAGCTGCCCATCAAGCCTCAGCATGTCCACTGAGGTCTTGCAGAGGGAGGGCTGGAGCGGGCGGGTCTGCTCGCATTCCCTCTGGTTGGAGGCGTGTAGGGCCTCTGGTCATCACGCTGTTGCCTGACAGCTGTGTGGTCTGTGGTCCTGTGTTGTAGGTTTTGGCGTGGAGCAGGCACCGTACGGCGTGCAGACACAGAGTTACTCTAAAGGTGGCCTCCTGGACGGCCTGTGTCCAGCGTCCTCAGCGACCAGCACACTTGGGCCAGAGCAGGACTTCCAGATGTTCCCCAAGGCCCGACTCAGCACCGTCAGCGTCAACTACTGCTCCGTCGGCCAGGACTTCCCGGCCGGCAGCTTGAACCTGCTCTCCAGCACTTCTGGTGAGGCCCAGGCTCCCGAGCGCGCCTCTCGGTGGGATTGCGGGTGTAATTTCCCGGGGTCACGGTCAGACGGTGACCTGAGTTTCTTAATCAGTCGGCTGTGCTCCCGGAGGAGCTCAAGGACTGTACTGCCGGGACACGGCCACAGCAGCTATGCTCAGCGAGCTTATTGCTCACGTGCCTCCGGCTCTGGTCCGGGGCCCCGGGAGGGTTTCGAAGAACCAGCAGAGTTCTTGCTCCCCTAGCCGGAGTCCTCCACCCACCCAGCGGGCTGTTGGAGGAGGCAGGGTATGCAGGTGATGGGATGTCTTTGTGGAGATGAAAATGCATATTCCCAGGTGTCATAAAGAACCCGCCTGCAGTGCAGAGACATAGGTTCGATCCCTGGGGCGGGAAGATCCCCTGGAGGAGGGCATGGCAACTCACCCCAGTATTCTTGCCTGGAGACTCCCATGGACAGAGGAGCCTGGCGGGCTATGGTCCGCGGGGTTGCAAAGAAACACGACTGAGCGACTGAACACACTCGCAAGTGTGCAGTAGACAAAAACTCAGGTTGGATTTTTTTTTCCATATGCCCCTGGGTGACCACCACACAGATTTGAGATGGAGAGGGTGCCAGCATCCCACACGGCTTCCTCATACCCCCTCCCACTCAGTAGCACTCCCCCTCCCCCCAGAAGATGCTGTTGGCCTGACTTTGCTCATCACCGTCTTTCCCGTTCTTGAACTGGATACAAAGTGTTCTTGTGTTGGGCTTTTGCTCACGTTGGGTCTGAGATCTATCCGGGTGGCTGCCCTTTCCGGTGCGGTGTAGCCCTCCGCTCGGAGCTACACAGTCTCTGTCCTGCCTTTGATGGAAGAGGCGCTTGAGTAGCATGTTTATTCATAAGAAACAGACGCCTCAGTGAGAAACCTGAGTTGCTGTGCACCGGCGGGGCGAATGCCTGGAGGGGCTGTGGTCGTCCCTGACCTTGCGTCGTCCTAGAGGGGTCAGAGCCTGTGCTTGTCTCTGCCAGGGAAACCCAGGGACCACGACTCAGCGGAGACGGGCGGCGACAGCTTCGAGAGCTCGGAGTCGCTGCTGCAGTCCTGGAACAGCCAGTCATCTCTGCTGGACGTGCAGCGGGTGCCCTCCTTCGAGAGCTTCGAGGACGACTGCAGCCAGTCCCTGGGCCTCAGCAAGCCGACCATGTCCTTCAAGGACTACATCCAGGACCGGAGCGACCCGGTGGAACAGGGCAAACCAGTTATACCCGCGGCCGTGCTGGCCGGCTTCACAGGTGCGTGCACCCGCCTTGTTTATCAAGGGCGTTTCTCGCTGGATGCCTCGCATTGGCGCTCCAGGTTTTATGCGTGCGCTGTCATCCTTAAGCCGAGCGAGCTGTCTCCCTGCATCCAAAGAGGCTACCTGGACAGGGATGTTCGTGGTCGCTGAGCTCAGCATAGTGGGTGAGAATCCCCAGGCTGCTCCCTCACCTGGTCAGTCCTGGCTGGTCCCCAAAAGGAGAGAACAGTGAGGGACACGGACCCTGGAGGCTGAAGCTCTGACTCAGCCACGCCCGGAATTTCAGAGACTGTGACCTGGTGGGGGAAGGGGCACAGAGCGGCCTCCAATAACACAGGGACTGTTTACCTTCTTCTGCTTCTCAAACCCATCTTATTTTGAAGGTTTGGGTAACAGCTATTTTAGGCAGGGACAAATATTAAAGCTGTTTTTAGAACCAGATATTTCCAGTTTTTGTTTTTTGGATTGCTTTCTGTGTCCTTAAATGTGCTTTTTTTTTTTTTTTTTTTATGCCCCCCACCTCCATAGTTTGACCATATGGAGCCACTGGGGATTTAAAAAATACCTGCTTTAAAAAATCCAATAGGTTAAAATAAAAATACGCAGGCATCCCATTTCTTTTCTGTCCTGTAAAACAAACAGCCATGAAAATTACTTGGAGAGTGAAAATAGCTGTCGTTTTCATACATGGGCGTCAGGGCCTGATCAGAAGGGAAACAGTCACAGTGCGGGGGGTTTTTCATTTTAACATTAGTGACCATCCATTGCCTTGCCAGCTCTGTGATTGACTAGGACAGTACTGGGACCCTAGGGCAGCCTAGCATGGCTGGTATTAACCCATTTCACAGACGGGGAAGTGGGCTTGGAGGGCGCTAGCTGTGGTCACTCAGGTCACAGCTGTATCCACGATGTGGTCACTGTGCCTTGGGGAACAGCTCTTGGATGACTGGCCGCTGGGCCCATCTTATCCTTCATCTTTGAAATAGCGATACTTTCAAGGTGGTGGTGGTTCCACATATTAATCAAGAAAAGATATACGGAGAGCACTTTGCAAAGCTTATACCTCACCGATCACCTGTTGAGGCCCTGGCTACTCCCCTACTCCTGACTACCAGTGGCCACTGAGTAACCCAAGTCTTGGATCAAGCGCTTTAGCCACTATCATCTGGTCGGAAAGCTACGTGTGGGGTTCCGAGAATGACATGCCTCACTCTGCTGAAAGGCCCCTTCTAACGCCCCCACCCCTGTCCCACGAGGTGTTTCTAGAAATAAACCTTGAAAGTTATTACATAAGGAACAGTTAAACAGAGGGAAGTATTTTGATGCCAGGAGATGGTGGCCCAGAATTTGTTTTTGTTTTTTTCCTTTTCTCCAAAAGACCAAGCCCAGAGATCAAGGGCCCAGTGATCTCTTTCCCGAGAGCAGGAGGCGTGGGGGAAGAAGCCCTCACCTTGGGGTCTGGCCTCCTGCCATTAACGCATCCAAGGCTGGTGCCAGCACCCAGCACCACGCCTTCACCCTGATACCCACTTGATCTCAAAGTTCTTGTTTCAGGAGGGTGACTCTAAAGCCTTGCTGTGTTTAAAAACGTCTAACCTACCCCCTTCTCCCTTGCAGGAAGCGGGCCTATCCAGCTGTGGCAGTTTCTTCTAGAATTGCTCTCCGACAAGTCCTGCCAGTCATTCATCAGCTGGACAGGGGACGGGTGGGAGTTTAAGCTCGCTGACCCCGACGAGGTACGTCCAAACGTGGGGACTCAAGCCTCCAGGTTCTCAAACCCGATTCCATCACATGGGCTTTGCACAACCAATTCCCCACGTGCAAGAAACGGGTCCCAAGTATATACAAACGAGAGCACTTCTGCAGGAGACATTTCTGGTCCTTTAAGAGTCTCATTGTGATGATAAGCAGTTTGATACACTGTACTCAGCGGCCCGGTCGTGTCTGACTCTCTGAAACCCCATGCACTGTAGCCCACCAGGCTCCTCTGTCTGTGGGGTTCTTGAGGCAAGAACGCCGGCGTGGATTGTGCAGGTGGCGCGGTCGGGCTTCCCCATCTTGCTCTGTCATCGAGCCAAAAGGCGCAGGCTGTAAACTGAGGCTCTTGCCTGACCATCAGAACATGTTGTAGGAAATTTGCCTTTTTCCCTTGTTGGGGGTGTGTGGGGGGAGTGGATACTGACCCCCATTCCTCAGTTGAGGTGGACGGAGCTGTGCCAGCCTGTCTGGATGAGAAAGCTGAGGGCGGGTCCCATACCAGCCCTTCAAGGACAGTGCAAGGGGCACCCCTGGTCTCTGGCACCTGTGGGGTGTGGCGCGTCACCTCCCCAATAACCCAGGGTGGCAGAGGCACTGAGGAATGCAGACGTCCACATGACCTCGGGCCCACTGCAGTGGCTGCAGACGTGGTGGTCTTGGAGTGCGAGCCCAGGAAGTGGGGGCACATAGCATTTCCTTTGTCTCAGGACCGACCCCGTGATTCTGAACCCTTGGCTCCTGAAGGTGTTACTGAGGGAGAAGCCTCAGCAGACGAAGCTGTGGGTCGGGGGACGCGTCTCCCTCATCTGCCTGTCCCTCCATCCCCAAATAAATAGCCAGGGATGCAGAGCAGGAAAGCAGACAGCATCTCTTCCGCCCCTTTGTGGTGGTCCAATAAGCACGCATCCAAATTGTCATCAGGGCAAAAGTGGTGCTTTTTCTTTCTTTCTTTCTTTCTTTTAAAAAAATTAATTTATTTTGATGGGAGGATAGTTTTCTTTACAGCATTGTGAGGGTTTTTGCCAGGACGAGGGAGACACGTGTGCTCTTTCCAATTGCGGGATTAAATGACGCTCTTTCCCGCCCCCGCCACAGGTGGCGCGCCGGTGGGGAAAGAGGAAGAACAAGCCCAAGATGAACTACGAGAAGCTCAGCCGGGGTCTGCGCTATTACTACGACAAGAACATCATCCACAAGACGTCAGGGAAGCGCTACGTGTACCGCTTTGTGTGCGACCTGCAGAACTTGCTGGGTTTCACGCCCGAGGAACTGCACGCCATCCTGGGCGTCCAGCCGGACACGGAGGACTGAGCCCGCCCGGGCCGGGAGCGGGGCCGTCAAAGTGACCCGCCCCAGGACCCTGAAAGGCCGGAGCGGCGCATCCGGCACGCCTCTCGGAAGCAGTGGCCTTACTCCATCAGACACCGCGGTTCTTGCCGAAAGCAGCTCGGTTTTTCGCTTCTGAAAGCCTGCTGCCGGGAACCCGCCACTTAACGATGCTATTCCATTCGATGGGCCCAGGAAGAAGCTTGGGGCCCTCTGTCTAGCCCTGGGCGGGCTGTGTGGTGACAGGACCGTTCAGGCTGTTGGGTCTTCTCAAAGGAGCGAGCGTGTCACGGACGCACACTTCTTGGATTTTTCTTTTGCCTTTTTGCAGCCATGAATCGCACAAGAGCTCTCTTTGGTTCTGAGGGGGAGGAGGGGGCAAAGACACATGCTGTTTCTGAAGTTAGTTTGTATATATGACTGTAACCTTGTAATTGTTATTAGAGTCCCCTAACAGACCTATTTAACAGAAATTGTATATTGTAATTTAAAATAATTATATAACTATGTGAAAATAGGAATGCAGATGGCATTTTGCAAGTTCGCTGGTTTTCAAGAGCACTGGCGTCCTTTTGCAAACATTTAATCTGCCGGTGCAGATTAAGAGAAATTGTAAAGTGTATATTATTTACATTTAATATGCCTACAGGAATAAGGTCTAAGAAGGTTCATTCCTGTTTTGTTTTGTTTTGCCTGGGTTATTATCTATGGCAAGGACTTTGTACATTTGGGAATTTTTATAAGAAACTTAATGTTATTATCTGGGGGCCTCTCCTGGCCTCTCTGCTTCTCCTTTAATTGTAATGTAAAAGCTATAAAGCAGTATTTTTCTTGACAGATGGCATATGTTTTCCATTTCTATGCATGCCTTGAAATAAGTTTATATACAAAATTTACTTTATTTTTTAGTTCAACTGTGTTTTCCCCAACGACTCACCTCCCCTGACCAGGCATTTCCTTCCCCAGCCCCATCCCCACACCCCAAATTATGCTGTATGATTAAAATAGGAATACTATTTTTGGAAATATGCGACTCCTTTTCAGAGATCAGGAGGGATTTATGTAGCAGCTATTTTTACTGCAAAAGTAATTCACTGGAAAAAAAATGTAATTTGTAAGAAAGTTTTATTTTTACTGCAGCACCGTGGAAAGTGAACCAACCGTACAGAGCTGAAGGTGCAGGGGGAAGGGAGGCTTAATTAATAAACCTCTCGAGCATGAGTGGAGCCTGATTTTGTCCCATCTTGCTTACCTGTGGAGTCTCAGGCTTTCCGGACACCAAGCTGCTCCTTTCTGTTGAGTGTCCACAGTTTTTATTTTCTTGCACACAGAATGCCCAGAGGCAAATAGAGGGTCAGCAAGATGGGAAAGAGAAGGCATTGGGGTAGTTCATGTGAAGAAAACGTCTTCATCGTGATGGAGACTTTCATAGTCCTTTCGAAGGAACCCCTGGTTCAGTCTGTGTTCCTGGCTTTTGTAAACGGATCGAGTTGGTTTCCAAGTCAGACAGTCTTCACTAGCGTTGTAGGGGGACCAGTGGTGATGTCTCTGAAGACAAATCCTCCGTGTGATGAGACGGGGGAACTGGGTGGTAGGGTGAGCAGGGGAGAGCCGGAAGGGGGACCACTGAGTCTAGCACCCACACAAGACTGTTTGCACTATGGCTAAGCACAGGACGTTCTTCTCAAGCAAGACCTGTTTATCTGCTGGACAGCTGTTTATAACATCAACAGACATGCGGGTGGGAACATCTTGCTGCTGAAAGAAATCGGCCATCCGCTCGCTCGTTTTATTTGGGCTTTGACCGCATGAATTTGCCAGTATTTGTCTGTTTTTATCTACAGAGTTGGCAATTTTACATGGCTCGACCCAAGAGTCATGGAAAATCAAATCCATGGTAAACCTTTGGCATGATAATAAACAGGACTTATATATCACAGTTTTGTAATCTGGCCTTTTCTTTCTCAAGTAATAAAGTACTTTGTTTACATCAATTCCTCCTTGTAAGAGTCTTCATGCTTCACTCTTATGCCTCCCTCCCCCAGCATGGAGGCAGTGGATCCAGAATGCTGGGCCAGCCCCTCGGTGGCTGTCACTCCAGGTCACAGCCCCTTTGAACTGACTACACACCTCTCCCCCAGCAAATCAGGACCAAGCTGGAACCAACTGTTAACCTTTCTGAAGCAATTCCTAAAAAGTGTTCCTTAAAGAGAAGGTTTTTCAAGGATTAGAAAGATTTGGGTGTCTTGTCTTCACCTGGGCTTTGGCAGAGATCACAGAAGAGACTTCAGGATGTTTCTGTTAAGAACATGAGGGTAGCGACATCCGTGGTGGTCCAGTGATTAAGTCTCTGCTTCCAGTGCAGTGGGTGCAGGTTTGATCCCTAGTCAGGGAACTAACATCCCACATGCTGTGTGGAATGACCAAAAACCTAAATGGAGGTTTTTAAAGATCCAATTAAAGAAAGAAGAACCTTACGGTTGGAAGCTCAAAGACTTGTAATTGAGTGCTGACGTAACCAAGATGAGGGTGGTGGTTCTAGGACGCCTGAACGCAAACTCATTCTTGGACCTCTTTTCCACTCTCCAGAATTAGTGAGGATTCCAGAACCTTCAGTTCAGTCGCTCAGTCGTGTCCGACTCTTTGCGACCCCATGAATCACAGCACGCCAGGCCTCCCTGTCCATCACCAACTCCCGGAGTTCACTCAGACTCATGTCCATCGAGTCCGTGATGCCATCCAGCCATCTCACCCTCTGTCGTCCCCTTCTCCTCCTGCCCCCAATCCCTCCCAGCATCAGAGTCTTTTCCAATGAGTCAACTCTTCACATGAGGTGGCCAAAGTACTGGAGTTTCAGCTTTAGCATCATTCCTTCCAAAGAAATCCCAGGGTTGATCTCCTTCAGAATGGACTGGTTGGATCTCCTTGCAGTCCAAGGGACTCTCAAGAGTCTTCTCCAACACCACAGTTCAAAACCATCAATTCTTCGGCGCTCTGCCTTCTTCACAGTCCAACTTTCACATCCATACATGACCACAGGAAAAACCATAGCCTTGACTAGACGGACCTTAGTCGGCAAAGTAATGTCTCTGCTTTTTAATATGCTATCTAGGTTGGTCATAACTTTTCTTCCAAGGAGTAAGCGTTTTAATTTCATGGCTGCAGTCACCATCTGCAGTGATTTTGGAGCCCAAAAAGATAAAGTCTGCCACTGTTTCCACTGTTTCCCCATCTATTTCCCATGAAGTGATGGGACTGGATGCCATGATCTTCATTTTCTGAATGTTGAGCTTTAGGCCAACTTTTTCACTCTCCTCTTTCACTTTCATCAAGAGGCTTTTTAGTTCCTTTTCACTTTCTGCCATAAGGGTGGTGTCATCTGCATATCTGAGGTTATTGATATTTATCTCGACAATCTTGATTCCAGCTGGTGTTTCTTCCAGTCCAGCGTTTCTCATGATGTACTCTGCATAGAAGTTAAATAAGCAGGGTGACAATATACAGCCTTGACGTACTCCTTTTCCTATTTGGAACCAGTCTGTTGTTCCCTGTCCAGTTCTAACTGTTGCTTCCTGACCTGCATACAGATTTCTCAAGAGGCAGGTTAGGTGGTCTGGTATTCCCATCTCTTTCAGAATTTTCCACAGTTTATTGTGATCCACACAGTCAAAGACTTTGGCATAGTCAATAAAGCAGAAGTAGATGTTTTTCTGGAACTCTCTTGCTTTTTCCATGATCCAGCGGATGTTGGCAATTTGATCTCTGGTTCCTCTGCCTTTTCTAAAACCAGCTTGAACATCAGGGAGTTCACGGTTCACATATTGCTGAAGCCTGGCTTGGAGAATTTTGACCATTACTAGCACGTGAGATGAGTACAATTGAGAGGTAGTTTGAGCATTCTTTGGCATTGCCTTTCTTTGGAATTGGAATGAAAACTGACCTTTTCCAGTCCTGTGGCCACTGCTGAGTTTTCCAAACTTGCTGGCATATTGAGTGCAGCACTTTCACAGCATCATCTTTCAGGATTTGAAAGAGCTCAACTGGAATTCCATCACTTCCACTAGCTTTGTTTGTAGTGATGCTTTCTAAGGCCCACTTGACTTCACATTCCAAGATGTCTGGCTCTAGATTAGTGATCACATCATCATGATTATCTGGATCGTGAAGATCTTTTTTGTACAGTTCTTCCATGTATTCTTGCCACCTCTTCTTAATATCTTCTGCTTCTGTTAGGTCCAGACCATTTCTGTCCTTTATCGAGCCCATCCTTGCATGAAATGTTCCCTTGGTATCTCTAATTTTCTTGAAGAGATCTCTAGTCTTTCCCATTCTGTTGTTTCCCTCTATTTCTTTGCATTGATCGCTGAAGAAGGCTTTCTTATCTCTTCTTGCTATTCTTTGGAACTCTGCATTCAAATGCTTATATCTTTCCTTTTCTCCTTTGCTTTTCGTCTCTCCTCTTTTCACAGCTATTTGTAAGGCCTCCCCAGACAGCCATTGATGCTCTTGATCCCTGTCTCCTGTACAATGTCACGAAACTCATTCCATAGTTCATCAGGCAATCTATCTATCAGATCTAGGCCCTTAAATCTACTTCTAACTTCCACTGTATAATCTTGTTTCCAAGGCAAACCATTCAATATCATAGTAATTGAAGTCTATGCCCCAACCAGTAACACTGAAGAAGCTGAAGTTGAACAGTTCTATGAAGACCTACAAGACCTTTTAGAACTAACACCCAAAAAAGATGTCCTTTTGATTATAAGGGACTGGAATGCAAAAGTAGGAAGTCAAGAAACACCTGGAGTAACAGGCAAATTTGGCCCTGGAATGCGGAATGAAGCAGGGCAAAGACTAATAGAATTTTGCCAAGAAAATGCACTGGTCATAGCAAACACCCTCTTCCAACAACACAAGAGAAGACTATACACATGGACATCACCAGATGGTCAACACCGAAATCAGATTGATTATATTCTTTGCAGCCAAAGATAGAGAAGCTCTATACAGTCAACAAAAATAAGACCAGGAGCTGACTGTGGCTCAGATCATGAACTCCTTATTACCAAATTCAGCTACAGTCCATGGGGTTGCAAAGAGTCAGACACGACTGAGCGACTTCTCTCTGTTCCTTTCAGATAACTGGATATTGTTATATTCTACACCTAAGCTGACACATGGTAGTTTCTTAAACATTAATTGCAGTTGGAAGATGAAGCTATATCAATAAACTTGTCAATAGTGAAATTCCATGGGTCCATCTTGCACTTTGAATGAATCTTTTTACCCAAGTGTGATTTTGTAACATGCATTAGTCATTGGAAAATACTGCCTCAAAATGTTGACTCGTTTCAACATATACTGTAAAATGATCACATTAGTTACTCTCCCCACCAATTTCACCAGAAACGTCCTAAGAAGCTATCAGGCACCCAGTGGCAGACACACATTTTTCAAAATTTCAGATTTTTCACCTGAGAGCTCAAATTTTATCATCAGCAACAAATAATCTGTTGTTCTTCTGCCACTGGCTGACAGGCTCACTTAATCTTCCTTTGGGGAAATGCTTGTCAAACACACAAATCTGAATAAACATCATTTGCCAGTTGTTCTTTCAAACAACTGATGGTGCTTGTGTATCAAGGGGTTAGTTTAGCTCGCAACTCAAGTGCACCCCTCACCTGCATTTCCCAGGACAATGAAACTACCTCGTAGCACCAGATCTTCCGTATATTCCCCATGTTGTTAGCCAGGAACTAAAAAGATGTGTCTTTACTTACTAAGAAAATTAATTTTTACTGCTTATTCAAGAACATTTTTAAAGGAAACTGGTGCTTTTTCCCTGTAAGTGCATGATGAAAAACTCTAGTACGGTTTAGTGCTGAGGCTTCAAGGGTTTTAAGTACCATCAGTACAAGTGTCAACACAGTTAAAAAAAAAAGAAAGAAAGAAAGAAAAATGAATGTCTTAATGTTATTATAAATATCATTTTGATCCTGAGGATCCCCCTGAGAGGGTGTTGTCTGCAGACCTCACTTGGAGAACTATTCCAGAAAGTGGAGAAGCTCACCCCGAACAAAAGAGCTGGAACTGGGGCAGTGAGGATGTACAGGGAGGAAATATTTTTCTTTTGTCTCTCTGTGTCCATGCTTACAATCTTACCCTACCATAGCCAGTTTAGATGAAGCATATTCCATTTAAAGCAAAAAGAATGGTCTGATGTCTCCATGACAAGGAAAAAGTTCATTCATGCAGGCTGAACTGGATCTTTTCAAAGTCTTCCTATCAGCAGCACTCTTCTTTCCCTTGTTCCACTCAAATCCCAAACCTTTTTAAAAATGTTTATTTTATCATGATTTTTTTTTTAAATAATACTTTTCCCTAACATGGTCAGATCTGAGGTCATAAAGAGATGAGGTGTGTGTGGTCCATATTCCAGCTTTTCCACAAGATGGAGAAGAAGCAGAGCTAGGAGCTGCCCTTAGGGGCCCCACTCCCTGAGTCCTGGCTACTCCTCGTGGGAGGGGCCAGAGAGCCCCACCTGGTGAGCGCTCAGGGGGTGGGGATGGGAGCTTGGTGACCGTGGGAGGCACAGGATGTGGTGCCAGAGGAGGGCCCAAGGTGCCAGAGCAGGGCCCAAGGGTGGGGCAGGGTGGGCTGTTTTATCACCTCTTTGGAAATATCGAGCAAGCTGGCCATAGGCTTTCTGTGCTTAGGAGCTACACCTCTAGTTACCACTCTCATCCAGCTTTGGGGGCACTGGTGTGTGATCCTGGCCACATGACTTACTCCATGCCTCAGTTTCCCCTCCGTAAAGTGGGGAGCGAGCGGATGATCGGCCATTGGTTTAGGGCTGAGGGAAGTCGGTGGCCTGGAGTTTCCACTGAAGTCATGGCCAAAGCCTTCCAGCAGAAGTTCTGCAAAGAACAGATGGCTTCTGACAGCCATGCTCTGTTTCCAGAAGCAGCGTAGGTTCAGAGTTCAGTGATAAAGCTGACACTGAGCAGAACTGGGACTCAAACCCAAGTCTTCTGTTTCCTGATGCTGCTCCCTTGCCAAGATAACCAGACTGAGTTTTGTTGATGTCGTTGAAACTGCTACCCAGGACTCCCCCAGGCTTCTGTGACTGCCCTTGGCTTTGAATTTTAAATGACCTAGGAGCCTCCAACCAGAGCATACAGAGTCCTCGGACACTCAGCAGTTGGTAGCAGCTCAGTCCTCTGAGCGGATGAGACAGTCCCATAACCTGGGCCAGATGTTTATCTGTCTTTTCTGTGAGAACACAACAGAAGGGTGAGACTCAAGCAGGGAAGGAGGAAACCCCTTATTGTGTAAACCCTTTTGCAATTCCTGGGCAAGGTTAGAACATGTGATGATGCTTGAAATCTAACTTTAGGGGATAGACCATTTTTGGTCATAGCTGGTGTGTTGACACCTTTGCAACTGGAAATGGCATGGTCTTTGTCCACGTGCTATGAGTAACTGACCCCTCCTGCTTGCCAAATTCGTGTTCAGATGGCAAAACAGCCTGAGATTGCCACATTGGATCCCTGCTGGTTGTTTCTGGGCCTATGGCTTCCTAGGCTGTGTACATATAACCAGGGCTTAGCACGCACCTGTGTGTTTGCCTGGCAGCGAGACAGTTAGGCTGATTCAAGGTGGACCCATGGCCTGGGCAGGCTGGAAGGACAGAGACAGTAATGGAGGGAAAAGGGTGAATAGCACATGGACAAAAATATTGTGTATCAGCCATGATTCATCTCCATGTAAAGCCCTTCAGAAACAATTTTATCATTTGCTGGTAAACTCCACCAAATAAGGTCTGAAGAGGTCATTCATCATCACAATGCAAATAGGACTGGGTCCCACCACTTTGCACTGAGGTGCTCTTGTGCTCAGACCCCCTAGGTCTGCTGTAGGGCAGGTGTGCCTAGAGGGCCCCTCTCCAAGCTCAGATCAGCTGTTTCCACCTCCCCCAGGGCCTGTGGAGGGGATTAGCTCACTCACTATCTCAGAGCACTTAAGGAGAACTGTCTCCTAGAACCTGGCTGGCCTCCCCTCCCCCAGCCTAGCTGATCAGCCCTGGTTGTCAGGCACCTGTTTACCTTGGAGACGGAACACTTGGCAGGGCTCTGAGTGGTCAGTTGAGGCCCCCGGAACACTGGCTCTCAGAGTCAGAGCAGTGGGGCCCTGGCAGACATGGAGGGCCTGCTGCCTGCCCTGGGACCCGCCTTCCAGCTGATGCTGGGGCATTTATGGGGCACTCTGCTGGTGGTTTGTGAGAGCTGGACACATGACTCAGGTCTCCCTGAGTTTCCCTGGGAGATCCTGGTATGTGCTATGGTGCTAGTTCTCACGGTAAAGAGATGGCACAATTTAAGAAGTGTGAAGTCGCTAAGGAAAAAGGCTTCTGCCCATGAGGAAATCTGCGGAAAATGTAGTGAGAATGTTGGACCACGGGCTCAGGCTGATGAAGCCCTCAAGCCGCCTCGGGTGGAGGCCAGTCCTCCCACGTTACTAACCTTGTGCTTGTCGGCCATGAACGCAAACCTGAGCAGGTCTTTGTTTCAGGACACGGTAGACTTCCTGGAGAATGCATGGAACGGCCAGTCTTCTTCCCTTTCCCAAGTTACTGATGGAAAACACACCTTCAAAGCCTCAGAGGATGGTGGAGAACGACCTCAGAAGAAAGAAATGAGTGATTTGAACAGCAATGTTGATTTTCCAGAAAGTCCAGAACCATCTGACCAAGAAATCGAGAGAGAAAAGCAGCGAGTCAGGAAGAGGAGGGGCTGGGAGGAGGCCCGGGCCGTCCAAGGCCCGCAAGGAGCGGGTCCTGGAAGACAGGGTCAACCGACGAAGATCCATAGAAAACCTGCCGATCATCTTCCCCTTCCCTGAGCCCCTCGGAGACTGCGGGGATGAAGGGGACCCAGATGTCCCGGAGCCCAAGAAGGCAGCAGCAAACGGCCATCCCCCGGTCCAGGGCTCAGAGGATGAGCCGAAGGGCGTCCCTGACGATGCTGACTGCAGTGTGTCCCTGACACATCCAGAAGAAGAGCAGCAAGCGACAGCTTCACCCCCGAGGGGAGATCAGCAGAGGAGGGAAGAGCTCCCAGGACGAATCACAAGTCTCCACATTGAGGAAGCGTCCCTGCGCTGTGAAAACTCACAGCTCGACGGTGAGATCCAGCTGCTGAGGCGGAAACTCCAAAGCCTGCCTGATCTCCATGACAGCCACGTGATGCAACTTCACCGAAGACTGCTGAAGAAGGAAGCGCGCTGCTTGGAATCCAAAAAGAAACTGCTCAGCATCTGCAGAGAGCTGAACTCCGAGTGTCAGATCCGCAACCTCTCCAAAAAGAGAGCTGGAGACCTGAGCCAAGAATTGGAGACAACTGCTGCCTACCATCGCCAGGAGGTGCGCCTCTGCGAGGAAAGAGCTCAGGAAAGCTGGGTGGCGGCCATGCGGGTGGAGAGACCGCTCAGCGAGCTGACCCGAGAGAACGCCTGCCTCAGGCAGCTGCTGGCCCAGATCGAGTTCAACTCCCAGCTCTCCCTCAGGGGCCTTCATGTTCCTGCTGCTCCACCCACAGCCCACAGGGGCCCGCAGGGGTCAGGGGAGCCCCTGGGTCACGAGCCCCGCCCCCCGCCCCCCGGCGAGGGGGAGGGTCCAGCCCTGAGGGCGCAGGGGCCCACGGTCACCTGCAGGCGCGACTCAGCTCAGTGCAGCCGGGTCCCCACACTCACGACCAGGACACAACATCAGCCTGGGTTTTCCGTTTCAAGTAGGACACAACATCAGCCTGTGTTTTCCCTGTTAAAAGTAATTTTGATGTTTTATCTTTTTAGTTTAGCTTCTGTTACATAATTGATTTTTATTCATATAGATGGTACATTATAATTTGTAAGATTTTTTTCTGAATAAAGTTTTATTTAATATATTTCTGAGGAATAACTTATTTGTATGTCTTGCACCCTCTAGAATAAGTTAGTATAAATTCTAGAATAAGGTAGTATAAATAATGTATTTTAATTTAAATCAAAAGTCATGATTCCTTAAGCCGTCATTGAAGTTTAACATAGAGAGATGTTTGAAATAATAAAGACCATGTCTGTATGCTATGAACGGTTATTAGAAATGGATACAGTTAATCTGAAATTTGCCCCTAATAAACTGAATTGGTTTTAAAACACAATGCAAAAAAGCAAAAAACCACACAAATACACTATCCCTGAAACTTCATAATTTTTATCAAATAGTCTAAATTCATTAAATAATTTAGAGGAGTTGACATTTTGCACTCATTTTCGGTAGGTTTTATTGTATTTCCAGGCTTCCCCCAGTGGTTCAGCAGTAAAGCATCTACCTACAATGTAGGAGACACAGGAAATATGGGTTTGATCCCTGGGTTGGGAAGATGCCCTGGAGAAGGAAAAGGCAACCCACTCCAGTACTGAAGAATCCCACGGTCACAGAAGACTGGCAGGCTACACAGTCCATGGGGTCGCAAAAGAGACACCGCTGAAGCGACTGAGCACGCACACATGAACTTCTTGCTGTCTAGACATTTCTCTACTTTATGAAGCAAAAAGTTTCTATACACACATGTACACACACATACACAGATATACACACACACACCGAGACTACAATGCAGGTATAAGACAATTTTGTTATTCTAGTACCTAGGGGAAAATGTACGTGAAAAGGAAAAAATTTCGTTACATAACGAAAAATTAAAATCACACTTTCTCGTGAACCTAGCTCAAGGATGCATCAGCTTTGGGTCTGACACCTGCCACCTCACAGGGCCAGGGCGTGATCATCACCTCTGAGCCAACACGCCGAGGCAGGCTCCCCACCGGACTTTCTGGATTTGAGTTCCAACTCTGCCACTTACTGGCTTTGGGTCCTGGGGAAACTTATCCACTTGGTGAACCTCAATCTTTTCATCTGTAAATGGGGGGGCTTCTTCATACCTACCTCACAGTGTAGCTGTGGGGAGTCTCTTAACTCGTGGAACTCACCAAGCAGAGCTGGCACTTAGGACACGCTGGGACTCCCAGGGGCTGGTGGAGATCAGGGGCCCCCTCTCAGAATCCTGTGTTTA
Source organism: Oryx dammah (assembly GCF_014754425.2). Classification (NCBI taxonomy): domain Eukaryota; kingdom Metazoa; phylum Chordata; class Mammalia; order Artiodactyla; family Bovidae; genus Oryx; species Oryx dammah. The sequence continues at coordinate 6,182,286 of NW_024070186.1, read as the reverse complement.
GACAGACGAAATTCAGAGGGTGACAACTGAAACCAACGGCTGTACCCTGGATTACAGCTGTGGAAAAGTGATCTACACTTCTTTCTTAGCATTTTGTAGAATAAGATCAGTGTCGGGTCTCATAACTATTACAATTTCGAAGCAGTATTTCAAGATTTCACAACTGCATCTATGTGGGATGAAATGTGTGTCATTTATATTGATGACCCCATCAGAGGTACGGCTAATCCTGCTGTAATGTGTGGCCTCCATTCAATTAATGAAGGAAATGCTGCATTTTATGGAATTCTCCAGGCCAGAATACTGGAGTGGGTAGCCTTTCCCTTCTCCAGGGGATCTTCCCAACCCAGGCTTCAAACCCAGGTCTCCTGCATTGCAGGCAGATTCTTTACCAGCTGAGCCACAAGGGAAGCCCAGTTGGAAGCCAGTGAACATTAAAAATTTTGTGGGTTTTTTTTTAATGTTCACTGGCTTCCAACTAAAATGCAGCAATTCCTTCATTAATTGAATTCTCAAGTTCAAGTTCATCCAACTTCAACTTCATTCAAGTTCATTAATGAACCCTGAAAACTCAAATCTCTGGGTTCTCTGTGGCTCTGTCCCAGGATCCCAGACTGTCAAGGGAGGAGCAGAGGTTGCTGGCCACCCACAGAGGTGGGTGTGTGCAGGGTGGGTGGGCTGTGGATGATCTATGGAGGAAGGGGACCCCCGGGAACTAGAGGGACCATGGTAGGCGTGAGACAGTTACCATGGCAACCTTCTCACCAGCCCGTGTCCTCCCCTCCTATGCTCACCGGACACTTCTCCTTCCAGAACCCATGTCCTGAGATGCTCTTCCCTCAGGACGTGGTCACGGGCTGGTTTTCCTGCCTGTCCACAGAGTGACAAAACTGATGGAGACACTCGGTGCTCCTGCTAAGTTGAAGAACATCTCCCCAAATTCATGTCCACCTGGAAACTCAGGAGACCTTATTGGAGACCTTACCCATCCTGGGTAACTGAGGTTCTTAAAGAAGGGCAAACAGACAGACTCGTGGGGAAGAAGCCACGTGAAGACAGAAGCAGAGCTTGGGAGGGTGCGGCCACCAGAGGCTGGGAGAGAGGCCTGGAAGGACCTTTGCTCAGGACTTCAGAAGGAACCAGCCTGGCCCTACACCTTGATTTAGACTTGGGGGAGAATGCATTTCTGTCCTTTTCAGCCTTTTAGTTTGTTGCAGCAACCACTGTAAACCGATACAGTGCGGCCGGATACTTCAAAGTATACAGCTTGCAAAAACTCGAAGCTGGGATTCAGCTAGCCGGAACCTGCGGTAATATTAAAAATGTATGTATGTCTGATATCCATACCTCATACTTTTAACAGAAAAATAACATACACATACGTCCTTAAATATTTCAAAAATAACCTTTCAGGCAATGTGCTGGGATTGACACTGATTTATCGTGAATTCCGCCAGGGACCTTGAGTTCACAGTTCGCACCTGCGTGTAATCTTGCAAAGGCTCCATGAAAACAAACTCCATTCTGTTTCCTGTGCCGGCTTCTGGGGGTGGGAGTGGGGGTGGGGGTGGGGGGCGTCTCTGTGGCAAGAATGGTGGGAAGGAAAGGTGCGGAGAGACAGGCTCGCTGCACCTGCGACCCCCATCAAGTGGTCATGTTTTCACAAAGGGGGCCTTGTCGACTAGGGCTCACAGTCTGTCCCACTGAGTTTCCTGTGTGGCCCTTCGCCTCCCTCGGGGGTGAGAGCAGAGGCGGTGTGAAGTCAAACCCCCAGGAATAGGCGTTCAGGGGCCCGCCGAGCCTCGCACCCCGTTACCTGAACGGCTGCGAGGTGCTCCACCTGTGCGGTGATGGGGGAGGTCCCCGGGCGGGCCCCGGGTGAGTCCACCCCTCTGTCCTCCACAACCCATGAAACCTGGGGAGATTTCCGAGCCTTTCCTGGGGACTGTTGGAGAGCAGCACAAGTCCCAGCCCCTAACGGGAGACGTTCACCTGCTTGGAGACCCAAAGGAGCCTGCCTTAGCTTTCCCTCCTTCACACGGCCTGCGTCTGCCCGCCTCCTGTGCACCACGCGGGCAAGGACACTTCACTTGGCCGAACTATGACAGGGATCCCGTGTTTGTGCCTTAAGGTGGGGCTTGGGTTCACCTAGAAAGACTGCTGGGACCCCGATGGGACCAGCTGACCCTGGGGAGGCATCTCTGCCTTCCAGTGAACAGGACGGGTCTCCATCACCACTAGTGCAGAACTGGCATCAGCTCTCGTGCCTGGTCTCTGCAGGAGGACTCACACACACACCCCCACACACACATCCCCAATGGGTGTCACCTTAAAACACACCTACATCAGGGATCAGGCCGGGGCCAGGTGAGCCCACACTTAGTGTCCTGGGCTTTGGTGAGAGGGGATGGGGAGAAAAATGAGTTTCTGGGAAGGACTTCAGTACATTCTGGAATGTTAATCCTCTTCAGGGCCAAGTTTAGAAGGTGTTATGGTTTCACCTCACTGGGCGGTGGACTGCTGCTGGCGTTAAGGTTCAAGTCCAAAGGCTTCCCAGTCTTTCTTCTTTCTTTCTGTTCTTTTTTTATTGAGATGTAACACTCCCACTGAAGGCGCTTGAATCTTTGGGGTCCCATTCAGACATCTCCAGCATGTGATACCTTCCCCAGCAACATGCAGAACATTCAGCAGGCCCTTGTGGTCAACAACCAACCCCCATCAATAATCCCCAACCTGGAGATGACTGCTGTATGGAGCCCCCAACCCATATGTTGCTAAACTCCCTGCAGGTGGGTTCACGCAGTGCATACCCTGGCACCTGCCTTCTTGAATCTGCACTGCGTCTGTGATGCGTTCTTGCCTCTGTGATAGTTTTTTATTGCCGTGCACCATCCATCCCATTACGTGAATAAACTACATTGATTCACCTCGGGCCCACAGCTGATAACCATTTGGCTGGTTCCTGTTTGGGGCTATGGTACCTAAAGGTATCAGGAGCATTCTCACAAGTGTCTCTTGGTGCCCTGAGTCTTCATCTCTCTTGAGTCCCAGGAATCACTGGTCATGGAGCCACGTGTGTTTATCTGTATTGGATGCAGGACAACCGCTTCCAATATGGTGCCAGTCTGCACCTCAGACATGAGTGCTAAAGCCGGGAGCCCCAGCTACCCCATCACTGTCACCATGGTCAGGCTCTGGGGCTTTCGCCATTCTAATGGGTGCATAAGGGTGTCTTACTGTGGGTTTGGTTTAACACGTTCCTCTTGGCTAATAACATCAGGCATCTTTTCATATGCTTATTGGACTCAGAGTTCTTGCATCGGTCCCCAGCCTTTTGGCACCAGGGACTGGTTTTGTGGAAGACGATTTCCCCCCAGACTAGGGTGAGGGTTGGTGGTTTGGGGATGATTCAAGTGCATTGCATTTATTCTATGCTTTATTTCTATTGTCATTACATCAGCTCCACCTCAGATCATCAGATCCCAGAGATTGGGGACCCCTATATTGCAGGATCTTCAGATTTTTCTGAAAGGGGCTTATGTGCTCCTAGCAGCACTGTCTACAATAGCCAGGACATGGAAACAACCTAGATGACCATCGACAGATGAATGGATAAAGAAGTGGTGCAGATATACAATGGAACATTACTCAGCCATAGAAAAGAATGGATTTGAGTCAGTGCTAGTTAGGTAGGGTGGCTCAGATGGTGAAGCATCTGCCTGCAATGAGGGAGACCTGGGTTGGATCCCTAGGTTGGGAAGATCTCCTGGAGAAGGAAATGGCAACCCACTCCAGTACCCTTGCCTGGAAAATCCCGTGGATAGAGGAGCCTGGTGGGCTATATAGTCCATGGGGTCACAAAGAGTCGGACACGACTGAGTGACTTCACTTTCACTGTTAGTTAGGTAGATGAACCCAGAGCCTGTGATACAGAGTGAGGTTAGCCAGAAAGAGAAAAACGAATATCATATATTAATGCATATACATGCAACCTAGAAAAATGGTATTGATGAACCCATTTTTAAAGAAGGAGCAGAGACGAAGATGTAGAGAATTGTGGACACAGTGTGGGAAGAGGAAGGTGGGATGGGTGGAGAAAGTGGCATCGACATCTATGCACTATCATATGTAAGACAGATAGCCTGTTCAGTTCAGTCGCTCAGTCATATCCGACTTTTGTGACCCCAGGAACCGCAGCACGCCAGGCCTCCCTGTCCATCACCAACTCTTAGAATTTACCCAGACCCATGTCCATTGAGTCGGTGATGCCATCCAGCCATCTCATCCTCTGTCGTCCCCTTTTCCTCCTGCCCTCAATCTTTCCCAGCATCAGGGTCTTTTCCAATGAACAAGTCAGCTCTTCCCATCAGGTGGCCAAAGTGTTGGAGTTTCAGCTTCAGCATCAGTCCTTCCAATGAACACCCAGGACTGATCTCCTTTAGGATGGACTGGTTGGATCTCCTTGCAGCCCAAGGGACTCTCAAGAGTCTTTTCCAACACCACTGTTCAAAAGCATCAATTCTTCGGCCCTCAGCTTTCTTTATAGTCCAACTCTCACATTTATACATGACCACTGGAAAAACCATGGCCTTGACTAGACAGACCTTTGTTGGCAAAGTAATATCTCTGCTTTTTGATGTGCTGTCTAGGTTGGTCATAGCTTTTCTTCTAAGGAGCAAACATCTTTTAAATTCATGGCTGCAGTCACCATCTGCAGTGATTTTGGAGCCCCCAAAAATAAAGTCTGCTACTGTTTCCACTGTTTCCCCATCTATTTGCCATGAAGTGATTGGACCAGATGCCATGATCTTAGTTTTCTGAACGTTGAGCTTAAAGCCAACTTTTCCACTCTCCTCTTTCCCTTTGAAGTTGCTATGTAGCACAAGGAACCCAGTCTGGTGCTCTGTGATGATCCAGAGGGGTAGTATAAGGGGACGGGAGGGAAGGTCAAGAAGGGAGGGGATATTTGTATAATTATGGCTGACTTGCCTTGTTTTATGGCAGAAACCAACACAACATTTTAAAGCAGTTTCCCTCCAATTTAAAAATAAATAAAAAATAAAGTAAAATAAAATAAAGTAGAGAAAGTAAAAAAAA